>NC_085141.1:213049950-213381393 GCF_024139115.2 Armigeres subalbatus | reverse complement strand
CTAGCTACGTATTGCTCCCCTCCCTATGTCACATTCTTTGTAAGAAACATGAGAAATTTTTAGACAAGGATCACACTTTGCTCAGCCCCCCCCCTCTGAGCGTTAGCGTAATTTGTGGACGTTCTCTATGAACGACAATACGTCTTAAGCCATTTATAAAAGTTCAAATGACAGGAGACCTAACACTAATATTTACATTTACAGGAACATTCATTAAAAATGGAATGAAATGATGATGATGATGACGAATTGATGATGGTTTAGCTAATTACCAAAATAAGACGGAGCCGTTCATCAAAAATTTCTGATCGTGCTGATTGATCTCATCAAAATGGTTCTTATAATTCCATTGCACAGTGACGTCACAGACGACTTTTTGATGAGTACTGGTCCTGTTGTCACAGACGACTTTATTTTTTAATTTGAGATTCTTCATGATTCTTGATTTTCTGATCAGATAATTACCTAAACTTATCGATAATTACCAATATTTGAGCTGGAATGTACAGTAATGTCTTCAACATCGCAATGGCAGATTAATTTGAATAAAAAATTCTAAGTCCGAAACGTAAAACAACAGGACCATACATTGTCAAAATAGTGAGGTTAGGTTTGCTGCTGCGAACGACCTATTCGATCTCTGAGTCCGAATCCTTTATGAACAAAGTATTGTTATATTCGAAGCAGAAACATGTTTTGCTCATTATTCTTACATAATACTTTTTAATCTTTACTTATTTATGCTACAGTTTCATAGTTTTTGCAATAATATACTTTATTGATAAACACGCATATAAGCATTTGTGATATTTTTATGCTGATAATGTGTATTCGAATGATTGGGGGAACTTTTTCGTAAGAGCCGCAGAATAACTAGAGTGCGACATTCGGGAACGATATCGCAACTAGATTTGCATTCCTCATGACGCATATTTTATATGTTGACTGTTTGTATGTAAATTTTGTTTACATCTAGAAAAATTACAAAAATCTTTTGCATACAATGTCAAAAATTTTGGTTTTCAGACATAAAAATCAGTACGTTCGTAGTGTATTACAGCAGGGTATAATTTGCGTTCGAAGCAGGAAAGAAAATTGAACAAAAACGATCGCAAATATGGAGATGGGCGTACATTGAAAAATTTGAGTTGGATAAAATTCATTGATAGGTTTATGGCGATCAAAAGGAAAATGCGACCGTCTTTAGCGAAATGGTAGCAGATGCTGATGAAAATCGCTAAATACAGGTGAAGTATTCCTCTCTGGTAAGTTTAGTTGAGAAGGTGGATTAATTTTCCCTCTATTTGTAGATTGAGCAATGGACGGCTGGCTCGACAAAATCTGTATCCACATGCATCCATCAGGGTCAGCCGCAGTCGCTTTCAAAACTCGGGTCGAGAAGTCGGATACACTGCCCTCGCTACTACACATTGAAGGTATCACCGTGGTTCAGAGGGCAGATGCATAAAGAAGCGCTCAGTTGACGACGTTCCAAGGCCGCATCGCACTCAAAAGATTCAACAGATTCATCCGGTAAGTCTAGTAACCGCTTATAGAACTCAAATGCAAAGTCAAGCCTGTTTTTGGTTGATAACTGTGGAAGTGCTCAATGAACACTGTAAGCTCGGAGACTTCTAAATTTATTTGATTCAATTTAGAGCAATCTTTGCATTATTATTTATGAAATAACTTGTTTAGTTTATATTCTACCAGTAAAGTTTAATTCTACACTTCTGGATAAGGAGCAACAAATCTAAAAAATTGGTGTTCAGATACACTATTATGTTGTTGCTTGAAAGCTTTTGTGTTTTGTTAGTTGCTCATTATGTGGCATTGTAATTGTTAGTATCAATCACCGTTTTAGGCCTCCCTCAGATTCAGGAAATACATTCAACCGGGACGGATATACCAACAATAACATGGAAGTTCGCCAACCTCCGACAATGATATCAATTGACGATCCACCTCCTCGGATACCGGGCTTCCAAATAATCAATGCCGGCCACTTGCTAACTACGGCTACGGGCCAACAGGATCATCTAGCCCCAGACACATGCGGCATCAGATAGGGAGTCATTCAGTAGGACCGAATAACACGAGCTGGCAGATGGGATTACCCATGGAGCGCCCCACCCGCAAATTTGCAAATTCAACGGACGGCAGATAGATCGATGCGAAATAAATTGTTCAGCCAGACATGGCAGAGCAGCAACAGTATTATCGAGGAAAATAATGGAAGAAATAAGCTAGTATGATGTTTTGATGTAGACTACGTCTATGCTTTTCTATACCGGGAAACTTTCAAGATTGCGAGAAACCAAGGGGCGCCGACTGAAATATGATAGGGCTATATCGCAGCCGTTTTTGTATAGATTTAATTTTTTTTAGGCCGGTCGATTAAGAAGAGGACGTCTATATAGCATTTTAAATATTGATTTTCAATTATATAAGTAGGTAGGAAGTTAGGCGGGCAAGATGGGTTACGGGGTAAGATGGCGCTAGGCTGCTTTTTGAGCATCGTATCTCGCGCTTAGTTTCATAGGGGCGTAATTGAATTCTCGATTTCTCTTAATCGATTTTATATTTCGTGAATAGCTCAATTGTTTTGAAAGCTACAACTGTGATTATCGATTCTGGTGCAAGATACATCTCATCCTTTATAGCACCAAAACCATTAGATCATCGACATACTAGCGCAATTGCTCAATAATAAAAAGGACATGACGAAAAGAAATCGATCATATCAGATTACGCCCCTATGAAACTAAGCGCGAGGTATACATTTTAATGTGGAGATTATGGACTTTTTAGGATGAATAATTTGGTTCACTTTATTGTCACTGATTTGATGATAAAATTTCATTTTGGTAGAGTATGGCAAGGTAAAATAATTTTCAGCTATTGTTTCATGCGAAACACACTTTCTATAAAACGTGTTATCTCGTCGAGCAATCTAAAATTTAATTATTTTTATTTATATAGTAAAAGTATCATAAGTAATATGCGATGTTGTACTAATGCATGTCGAAATTGATTAATTTTATCGAAAATTAGACATTCTAACATGAACTTACAAATGGGGAAAGATGGTCAGACATACTGAAGGGCATAGTTCGTATTCAAAACATATTTTCATTGCTGATTTAATAATTTTAAGGTTACTTTGAGCATAATGATGTAAATTTGTTAAATAAAATGTATTTTTTGTTTTTAAAAGCATTACACGGACGGTTTATTTTCATAAGAAATATTGCAAACATTTTTAAATGTAGTGCCATTTCTCAATCCAAAGTTTTAAAATCCTTTTATTCAATAAATCATTGGCAATAAGCTATCTATCTGTGTGTAATTTATAATTATGAATAAAATCATAATAATTGCTGAATTTAAGGTGACCCATCTTGCCCCTGCTGTTTGACCCATCTGCCCGGCATTTTTTATTGACAGAAAAATAGACTTCTACTTTATTACCTCAAAATGAAATAAAATTAGAATTTTTGTTGGGGGGAAATGCTTATCTAATCTTCCGTCAATGTCATCATATAGTGCATATAATCCTGTATATATACGATTGTGATGCATCACCAGTGCTACGAGTGCACGTATTACCTGGCATTCTAACTGCTTTGAATTGCAAGAGCTAAAACACTTGAGAACTCAATTTCGAGTCACTCTCCGACATCAAGTGTTTTCGTTATTCTATTAAAGTGGATTACACTTGAATTTGACTCCACTGGTCATTAACAGTGACTTCGAAGTGTAAAACACTTTCTTATCAAGCGTTTTGTTTTTGACATTGAAGTGTATTTTGAAACGCTCCGTCAAAGTAATATTCTTCCAAATTGAAGTGTTTTACACTTTATAAAAGTATGTTTTGCTTGAAAAATATTGAACTCGTTTTCGGTAGTGGCTTCAGAGCATACAGAACGCACCACGTTCTCAGGAGCAAAACAATCAATCAGGAAGTAAGTAGATTTTATAAAATGTAATCCATAAAAACAAATTATCATAAATATTTGATAATATTTTGCTATTATTTTCTTTTGTGTGAAACGAATATAAAGGTAAAATTATGTCGAAGAACCATAGCATGGTCCTGCAGCAAAAAACATATAGCTTGGATTTAAGGTAAATGCAATTCATTCAAATAGGCAATTATCTTGCACTATATACTTTTTCTATCTCTTTATAGAACTCGGAATTCTCATCCCAAACTTAGGAAAGTTGAGATTAATAAAAGAGGTAAGTGCAGTAGAGTTATATTTAAATAATGAAACACCCCGGGATGCTACGTCTATTAAAAATAAAAATTAAATGATATTGTTAAAATATGTTTTTATCATTTACGAAAAGGAATTTAAATTCTTATATTTAAAACATGGCAACCAAACGAGAACAACCTTTACTTTCAAAGCCTATTCTGTTGAAATTCATCAATAATACTTTTTGAATTCACATAATGCCATTTAATACAATGTGGAGAAATTTATTCTCAAGTATGAAACACCTTGCTGAAAGTGTTTTGCTGTTGAAATCAATATTTGGCATGATGAGTTACTGAAAGTGTTTTGCACTCGAGTTCCACATGTTTAACCTAGGAAATCAAGGCAAAACACTTTAAATAGCGTGTATTTTTTTGAGTGTGCGGCAGTGGGCAGCGTTTGTTTACGAAGCAACAGTTGCTAAATCGTCTGGAAAGTATTCGACATCTCTTAATATAGGATCCTAGTAAAACTCTGCGTTGCATAGAACAGTTTAGGAGGTCCCCTGATCTGCATTGCAGTCGCACCGTCGTGGAGCATGGTTGTCCTGTGTCGTTTATGGCGATGTCGTTCCGCATCTATGACGCCTTGGTTGAACAACATTTTAATAATGGCTGGACATGTTAATAATTTATTCAGTCTCAAATCTTGTGGTAGATACTTCGAGGCTGTCAAGGTGGTGAGAGGGTATCCTATAGAGTGAAGGGCAGGGCTTGTGCTCGCGGCAGTATGGTGAAAGCGGTTTCTGAGTTAGGATTCAGTTTTCATACTTAGAGATATTAGAATAATATTATATTTGATACGAAATAATGCCATCCTCCATTTTTTAATCACGAGCTTTATTAGTAGCATAGTTTATCAGTACTCCTAATATACTTAATTCGGTGGGTACGCTTGGAAAACATTTTTATTTAAGTTCGACTAAAATTGTAAAATTTGATTGATTTATTTTAATTCAGTTTAATTATTTTAATCTTCCTGCGTCAAATGGTTAGGTATTTGTTCCCCACCCTCCTACTCCCTCCTTTTCTTTTTATGCTCTAAACTTAAACCTACGTGATCACACTAATCCCAAACTCACGTACCTCTATCATATCAATCTACATACGAATCTACATACAAGAAGCGACAATCACCAGAAACGGATTTCAATCATTTCCTCTACCATAAGTATAAATCATCTAAGCTATTATAAACTCTATCGTAGGATCCCGAACACTGTTCAAACATCTATTATGAACATAACACAACTGTTCATCTCTCTAAACATTTTCTAATAAAAGGTTCCATAGCAGTCGCTAGAGCGAGCGGTCAACAAGCCGCCCCATACTCTCCTCCTCTATCTTCTATTATCTCCAAATTTATTACCCTGAAATTGTTTCTGGACCCTTATGGGTCTGAAGCAGAGGACGGACCTCGAGCCTACCAGTCAGTTGATGGAAAGGGTCGATAAAGGGTCTATCATAAGCCTCGGATAACCTGGAATAAGTTTCACGAGTCGAGTTCACATTGATTTCATGAGGTTCTATGAATTAATCGTCACGTTGAAAATTTGCCAGCAGTGTAAACGTATTGCCTAATGTCATACAACGTAGATTGCCACTGCCGGGGATACGTTGAGTATAAGAATATAACAAGAATAACAAAATGAAATAAAAATTAGAATTTTGTTATTTTATACCTTGCTTACAGGTTATGAGCCATATCTTATAGATTCACGTTGAAAAGCTAAATAAAAGTTCATATTTTGAGGCATTGAGGGTTTGCCTTAGGTGACCATCATCTTGCCCCATCCTACCCTAAGTAATTAATCCGTGCGCATTGCAAGCACAGATATCAAAATTCAAGTTCAAGTTAATTTAAGTTAATTTATAGTTAATAATAGTCAATCATTGTGACTTCTTTGTCAATTGAGGTAAAGGACGGGATGTGACGATGGAGATTTATCCGCAGTACTCTCACCCTATTTGATATTCCGGGAAAACAATGTTTCCACATTATCTTTCTGATCAAAATTCCTTTCCCAAACCTCAACATATAACTGCTGGATTGTTTGCCTTCGTACGTAAATTATACGATCACTACATACCCAATCTTTTTGATTGAAGGCTCGGAGACCCATGGTGTTAAATAAGAATTGACAGCTCGACGAATTAGGTAATGTCTGTATGTGTGTATATAGTGTGTAGTGTAGAAACATAAGAGAGACACTTTTAGTACTTAGTATTCTCTGCAAGTTGTAATCGACGCGGATTGCGGTCTATTGTATTATTGAAATTGGCGTTACGTTCCAGAGTTTGTGGAAAATATATTGTTTTTACCATGGGTTCCCTCCTAGGACATTTTTTTTCAAAATCAATTTTTTTTACTAAATAAGATTTTTTTTTCCAGCTGCAGCAATGCATTCAAATGACCGCAAATAGATATAAATGGATGGAAATAATCAATTCTCACTAAAGTGCTAGTTTGACTTCTCTTATGTATTAGTCTCCAGTAGTATGGGGTCTCCAGTAGCCTTGCGAGCAAAGGCGTGGGATTTCCAATCCGAGATGGCTAGCTCGATTCTCGGTCCGGTCTAGGATATGAGGAAACTTTCTCGAGACCCTGGGCATAGTGTATCCATTGTACTTGCCACAAAGCCGCATACTCGTGCAATGGCGGGCATCAATTAATAACTGAGGAAATGCTAATAGAATACTAAGTTGAAGAGGCAAGTTCCACTTGGAATATACAACCATTATAGAAGAAGATGTGTGTTTTTTGTTTTATAATGCACGGGAAAGGAACCACCAATGCTAGGTGGATTATTCGGATTTCACACGAGTAATCCAGCGCTAATTCTGTAATTCCAACGAGTAAACCGCCCATTCAATAATTATGAATTTGATCATTTGCTTGTAGTACTAACTGTCAACCCAGTTCAATCGTCCCACTGATGGTAGCAGCCCTACAGCAACGCTTCATCATCATCTTGCACAGCAAGCCCTTCAACAACATCAAAAGCAGCAACAACAGCAGCATCAGAGCAACAACAACAGCAACAACATCATCACCACCAGCAACAGGCCCACCAACAGCAGCTTCATCAGCAGCTGCAGATGAAGATCAACAGGAGGAGGAATCTGCAGAAGAATCTCAGCTGAAGGGTGACAGTCAGGACTGATTGTGGCGATCAGGATGATAGCAGTTGGATAATGAAGAGTTCATAGAAGAAGATCATCTTGAAGAAGAGGACAAGAAGAGGAGGAAGAAGAAGAGGAAAACAGGAACAAACGAGGTTGAAGAGATCATTATCTCCTCAGATTGTGAATCAGATGACGAGGAAAAAAGTTGGGTAAGAAAAGTTTTGAATCTATCGATTGCTTTGCTTGGAATTAGCATTTCGTTACATTTGCAGAAGAATTCATGACGCATCAAACGTCCTGCCAGCCCTGGCCGGTATGTGTGCAATTTGTGTCGGAAGGAGTTTACTCAACCAAAATGGCTCAAACGCACATGTCCTCCACTCAAACTGGCTGAAGGTAAGTGTAGAAGTATAAGGTATTTGTCTCAAGGTTGGCTGTCACAAAGCTTGTCCCGTTGCTATGGACTCTGGTCATCAACAGCATCCATCAATGGATGATTCACAACTATAATATATCTCTGGATGCTCTATTCATGATTTCTGATGGATAAATAACATTCCTAAAAATTGCACTATTCGGCAGACCAGCGTGACAACTATGTTTAGCATGGCAATAAATCTCTTATTATTGTGTAAATAATTCCCAGGCCAATTGTAAAAAGAGCCCGAATGTAAATATGCTAAAAGCTTCCGAGGTCAGGGATGCTTGAATGCACATGAAAACTCACGAGGTAAGTGACCATTTAATTTAGGATTTCTTTTGTTCGAATAGAGAAAAATACTACGCTATAGAGCCGCTATTAGATTTTAGAAAAGATTTGCGTTCCTCCGTAACACTGCGTGACTATTAACTGAAATATAGTGGACATTACATCACCACTTTGACCTAAGTTTTAAAATAAATAAGAAAATAGAAACATGAGTGTAAATTCAATCATTACGAAGTTAAGCAAATAAGTGCTTGTTAATATTATTCGGTAAAACTTTATTTTCAGAAAGGAGATAAACTACCTTCCTGCTCGATATGCCATAAAGAGTTCAAATGAAATCCATCCTGTATCGTCATCGACAAACACATTTTGAGGTAATGAATCAAAGAATTTTATCTACAATGGCAGCAATATAAAACAATGTACTTCTTCCACAGAAAAACTTCGCATGTACCTTATGTGACAAGCGGTTCAGCTTGAACTATCAGTTGAACATCCACGTGCAACGACATAAAAGCAAAAACCACACAAATGCCCCACTGTGACAAAGCGTTTTACAGTAGTTCTGATTTAAAGGTATGCGAGCGGCAAATCATTTCGTTTGCTGATTTTAATAATTTTCTGTAATCTTTTTTCCAGATACACGTAAATCAAATCTTGGAAAAAAATTATCCAAATCAAAGAAACACAACGCCCATAATCCATAGATAGTTGGATAGTATTTTAATAGCATGTTTAGAATAATTCACAACTTGGGAGAACATTCTGTTCTCCACATTTGATGTGCTCTCAGTTCCGCTTGACACCGAGTAGCTTTCCTTTTCCGTGCGTTTTAAATTTCTAAGGGTACACAAATTGTAAACAGTGAAGTCCATTTGTATATATTATACAAAATTAGGAAGATAAAGATCCGTACGCTCTATATTTCAATAGATTTAATTTATACATAAGTCGCGCAATGCTTATTTTAGTTATAATGAGATTGTTTTATTAGAATTAGAATAAAATTGAGAATCAGATTTAAAATCATTGTATATTATAGTAAAAGTCGAGTTAGTGGAATTATCTTGTTGTATTTTTTATTTAATTTATTTTCTAATATGTCTCAAAACGCTTCAATAAATTGACTTTATAATTTTCAGAATCTGTTTTACTTTGTCCCTTTGTTCGTGCTGCACAACAAAGTTGTACTAATGCCAAAATGGCGGTACTGTGTGACTCAAATGTGCGAGAATGATGAGAGCAGCCTCCATAGATGTGTGTGCACGCGGCGGAGATCTGACAAGAAGAGGCCGAGTCATGGCTTGTGCTCCATGATTGACACGTGAGGTGTTAATATATAATCACTCACACGCTGTTGGTAACTTTCTCAAGCCCCAAAGGCACTAATAAATAAATTAGTTTCCTTTCAACGACTATTGAAGGCAGACGTTTCTAACTACTCACCACAGGTTATGGGCCTGTCTCTTTTGAAATAGTTATCCGCAGTTTTCTTGAATATGCTATCCAAGTACATAAGCTCCTTACCAGGAAAGCTATGCATCTCGAATAGTAGTACAGTACGCGTTGGAAAGATTACTATAAGACGATGGGCTCCATTTGCTCTACCTATTACAAATACCGATGTCAGTTAATAAAGCTTGAGAATTTATGAAACATCGAGTTTACTTCAAAGGATGTTCGTCTTCGATATAGGGGAAAAGACGGCTTTGGTTAGGGTGACCATATGAAATTTTTCCAAAGGAGGACACCACCCAAATCGTAGCGCAAAAGGAAACATTTTGTTAAAAGGAGGACATTAAAAACGTCGATCGATTTTGGTTTTAATATGGTTAAAATATTATATTTTAGAGTTTTGCACACTAATGTTCATTGGAAGAAGTTTTTGTAAGAACCAGCAAGTAACCTAGCAAACAAGAGATCGTATAACAATGAGCAAGTGGATATATTCTTAATTGTCATTATAGTCTATATCACCTTCTTTGTAATGGTAAGATTTTAGCTTAAACTAATTTTGAAATCAACTGTGAGAATTTAAAGAACAGCTCATCGCATACAATTCTGAAAATTTGTCAATAGATAACTGATACTCCTTAGGTTCTATAAGCACCGAAGATGCTTAGTAGACCAGTGAATTTTTTCTTGAATGCCATTGAGAATCACAATTTAAGGATGTAATGAGAATTATATTGTTAACTGTATCACCAAGCTCGTAAATGAATAATTAAAACTATTCAGATTTAGACTAAAGAAACTTAACTGTTCAGATTAGTTCAGATTTATATTCCATTCTAGGCATGGCATAGGCTACTCTTCGCACATATTCAAGAAACGTACCGTGCGATGCATTCCAAAAGGCAATTCGATGGATGTTTACACAGAAAATTTTGAGAAGATTTGCATTTTTCCTAATCCATTTTACCAATAGAACCTATTCTTTTGTTCGACATATGTTACTGTAACTCAAGCATTTAATTTCGATATTAGCATTGATTTTATTAAAACTTTAAGGAAAATATTTCATATTAGAAAGCAAAACACATAATATGTGCAAGATTAATTTGCGAATGGATCTCAGTTGCAGTATTGTTTAATAAACTAGAATTACAGCAGAAAAGGTATTTTTGAAAATATCCAAAAGGAGGACATTTTAAGCGAGAAAGGAGGACATCTGATTTTTAATGAGAAAGGAGGACATGTCCTCCTTTAGGATACCATATGGTCAAACCCTTGTTTGTAGTTTTGTTCTATTATTGGCAGGGGTTTTGTCGACGAATTTTATGAAATTTGGCTACAATATTCTTTGATATGCAAAGAATGTTAGCCAAATTTAGCAAATCAGTCATAAAAACCCTGACAATAATAGAACAAAACCTGCCAAAGCCGTCATTCCATTAATTGCCATACGGGTAGAATGACCGAATCTTCTGCGTCAGGCGAATTTCTATGTCAACACGCTCATCTTGCCAACGATGTACTTTTATAAATCAACATCGCATTGTCTTTGGAGAAAATTAACCTTTGGAAAAATGTTTAGATATGCTCAATAGGGTGCCAATGAAAATTCATTTTGAATTTCAAAAACGACATTGCTCACAAGTTTTATTACCCCAAATATGACCCTATTAAAATTTGAGTCATGCGGACAGATCTAGAAGTGCCTGAATAATCGAAGTTTTGAAATTTTTACCCATGAAGATTTTTCCAAAGGGGGCCAAAGGAAAAGTCGAAAATCGATTTTTGTTTTTAATGCCAAATGATAAAAACGCATGAAACGTCGAGATCTGATGTCACCTCATTTTTTTAAATCAGGGTTTCTATTAGAACATTTTTGGGACTTAGATATTTTTCAGACGATGAAAATTTTTTCATAGAATTTTAAACCGTTAAACACGCAAACGTTTGTCAGCCATGCGTAGCCAGGATTTCGAGAAGGGGGCAACTTGGTCTTCTAAATCGTAGTTTATAGTAGATTTAAAAACACAAGAATATTAACAAACCAAATCGAAACAATAATGGTTAAACAATAATGGATTTAAAATGCGTGATTTATTGCTCATCAGATATTTTAAATAAAGTGAGAAAAATATTAACGAACTTAGTATTCGAAAGAATATAAATCGTACAATATTAAAAATGCATCTTCAAGTTTAGAAACTGAAATAATCTAATTTGAATAACAAATCTCTGAATATTTATAAATAAGAAAATCAATATGCAAGCTTTCTCCAGGAATCAATTGCTCCTGGCACTCTATCCGAAATTCAATCAGGGATTCTTCAGGAATGCTTCCAAACTTCTTCGACAGTGTCTTCAGGAATTCCACCATACATTTTGCGGAATTGATCCGAATTACCACATTATTTACTCCAAAAATCTTCACGAACTTCTTTATAAGTTCTGCAGAACTCCTGCAATAATTCAAATAATTTCGTTGTTGTTTCATAATTTTTAAGAATAAGAATATTCCGTGGAAATTGCAGAATTGCCAGTAAACATTCTGAGAATTTCAGAAAAATCTTCGAATTTCTTGTGTAAATTCAAAATTTTCCGTGAATTGTTTCGAATTATTTCGAAAATTTCAAAGAATTTCTCCAGGAATTCCACGAAATTTATACAGAAATTATACCGAAAATGAAATCAACAATGAATTTTCGGAGGAATTCTAGATTAATTCGCAATGAAATCTGAAAGAATTCCGGTGAAAACTTCAAGATTTCATGGGGATCTCCAGGAGTTTCTCGAAAGAAAGAATTCTCTAAGATTTCCTTCGAGAATTATTCTGGTAGTTCTATCGGCAGTTCCTCTGAAAATTCTTCCGGGGATTTCGGGAGAATTGGAATTTATTTAGGTTCTTCAGGAATTTATATAGATTTTCCACCAGAAGCTCCTCCGAGAATTTCTCTGCGAGCTCCTCAGGGATATCCGGGAGGTCCTCTGATGATGATGATGGTCCAGCTAAACCCCAACAAAGGTTTCAGCTAGACGAGATTTGTTTAAGATGAATCTTCTGTTTCGAGAATGCTTCGGTAGTTTCCTGCTCTTTGAAAATTCTCCTGGAGTTTCTTCAGAAATTCTTCAAAATTCTTCAGAGTTCTCCGAATTCCACCAGCAACTCATCCGGAGTTTCTCCGGAAATTCTCCGGAGTTCCGAGCTATTCCAGGAAAATCTACTCAGGAAATCATTTAGGCTTTCTTCAGAAATTGTTGTCTCCGAAGTCCTTCTGATAGTTTCTCTGGGAGCTCATCCGGAGGTCCTCTAGAATTCTTCCAGGAGTTCCTCCTGAAATTCTTCCGGAGTTCTTACGGAGCTCCTCCGGCAGTTCCTTCTGGAGATCCACCAGCACTTCAGGGAGAATCCTCCGGAGTTTCTCACGGCAGTTTCTCCGGGTGCTTCTGAAAAGGAACTCCCGGAGGAACTCGCAGAGTAATTTCCGGAAGAACTCGGAGGATTTTCAGGAATTTCCGGAGAATGTCAATTATCTGAGGAAATTCTGAGGAACTGCCGGTGAACTCTGGAGGAAATTCCTGGAGAAGTACCTGAAGAAACTCCCGAAAAGAATTTCTAAGAATTTCTGGCCTGTTGTTAACATTGCGCTAGAAGGTGTGCTGGAGAGCCGGTGTTAAGGCCGGGGTACGATTTTCAACAGATCCAGTCAATTTATTGTTTCGTGGATGAATGCACATTGTCGGCCGAACATGCAAAGGTGACAGAACTGTACACCGCCTGAAACGTGAAGTAACAAAAGTTGGACTGGGGTGTAAGCAAAGACAAAGTACATGCTTGTGGGCAGAACAGAGCGCGACAGGGCCGCCTGAGAAGCAGTGTTACGATAGACGGGGATACCTTCGAGGTGGTCGAGAAGTTCTACCTCGGATCCTTGCTAACGGCTGATAACAATGTCAGTCGTGAAATACGAAGGCACATCATCTGTGGAAGTCGGCCTACTACGGCTCCAGAAGAAACTGTGGTCGAAAAGACGCCACGCACCAAATGTCATCGTACAAGACGCTAATAAGACCGGTTGTCCCCACGGACATGAAAATGGACACTTCGAGGAGGACTCTGTGCACTCCGGAGTATCGAGAGACGGGTGCTTAGGACCATGTTTGGCGGGTGCAAGAAGACGGGGTTGGCGGCGAAGAATGAACCATGAGCTCGCCCAACTCTACGGCGAAACCAGTATCCAGAAGGTAGCTAAAGCCGGAAGGGTCGATGGGCAGGACATGTTGCAAGAATGCCGGACAGCAACCCCAAAGATGGTGTTCGCTTCCGATCCGGCAGGTACGAGACGGCGTGGAGCGCAGCGAGCGAGATGGGCAGACCAGGTGCAGAACGACTTGGGAGCGTGGGCGTATTCGAGGATGGAGAGATGCCTCGAACGTGTATAGGCGTCAAATTGTTGATTCAGTGTTATCTGTTTAGATGTAGACTAAATAAATGAAATGAATGGTTCAGGATTCTCAACTTCCAAAAAATAAAAATCTTTAGTCAAGTAAATTGTTTTAAAGCCAATGATTTCATTTCAGTCAATTACACCTTTAAGAGAACTATATGCTTGATCATCATAGCTACAAATATTTTGAAAATTAAGTTCTTCAATTTTAAATTGAAATAAATTAAATTCAACATGAGCATAAAAAAAAGAAATCTAATCTTGACGAAATTTAAATTTTTTAAATAAAATATTCAAGACAATCGAAAAAATACGTCAAATTTTATTTACTTGTCTTTGATTTTCATTACTTTGTTGTGATAAAATCTCGACATTGATAAATGTAATCTCAAACAATTAAAGCTTAAGCACTTTATTCACTCTTAGACAAAGATACAGTTTCTTCTTTAGTTTAATAGATTGCTATATTCAATTTATATATAGCACGTGAAGCATTAGTGTGGTTATTAAAATATTTGAACGAAAATGTACAAATTTACAAAGTGAATTTATTGAAATTTAGTTAATATTGCTCTACAAATTTTCGCAGACAATGATTCAAGATTTCCCGACAATTATCTGACTAATATATATTTGAGCGATTTAGTCTTCAAGATAATGAGGATGATTAAGTTGGTCAGGCACAAAAGATGGATTGGAAAGTTATATGGTGAGTCCGTCGTTTCATGCTTGTAATATAAAAAACTGATTTCTCTAAATAATGAGTTCAAAGATGATATTTATGATGGACTAGTCGACCCAGCAGACGTTGTCCCGCAGAGTAGGCGAAAATGCGTTGTGAACGCCCATGCGAAATTTCCATATGAATCCTTATTTTAGTTTTTCATGATTTACTCAACATTATTAATAATTTTCGCATGAGGAAATATCATATAAACCCGTCGGAAACTATAACGAATGTAACTGAAGGAAGGGATGAAATCCATCCAGCAGTTTTCGAGTTATGCGGATACGAACACAGACCATTTAATTTTTATCTATATAATATTAATAGATTTATAAGATATCATTAATATAAATCTTGATCCCGGAAAGTATAAATATATTGCATATTTCCATTTGGTATCAGAATGTATTTATGCAGGGCTTATTAGCAAAAATTAGCCTGCTGGGCTGTAGCTTTTTGTTGTTTTTGATGCAGTAGAGCTATCACCTTCTATCTCCAGGACTAAAAAATGTTTTCATCCATGGATAGAATCAACAAATAGATGAATGCATGTTTCTTCCATAAAAGCACTGCCGGTCAGTGGGAGATAGAATGGAAAACAAACACAAACTCATCAAAAATTCCTGAGAGCTCTTTTTGGTTAATTTATTTAACAAATGTTTTCAATTAATATATTCCCAGATAAATGGAAAACGCAAAGTTGTTCCAATTTTGAAGCCGGATAAAACTCCAGCTGAGGCTTTAGTATCGCAATTAGTTTGCTTTCTTCAATAAGCAAACTATTTGAAAAGATTATTTTAAATAGAATAATTGTTCATATTAAGACAATTATATTTTGCTGATGAGCAATTTGGTTTTCGCCATGGGCATTCAACCACTCATCAGTTATTACAAATTACGAATTTAATTCGACTCAACAAATCTGAAGGATATTTGGCTGGAGTTGCTCTTCTTGATATATAGAGAAACATTTGACAGTTTTGACAGAAGGTTTGATTGTAAAATAGATGAATAATTTTTTTTAATTATTAACTGATCCAAAATTATTTATCAGATCGCTCACTGCAGGTAAACTTCACGAGTGGGTCTGGGAGGACCACCTGCACCCATTATTCACGCCAATAGCCAGGAACGGACAGAATGGAGGTAACGAGAAACTTTATAAAGCAAAGGCCACTCTGGCCTTAATTGAGTAAACAAAAAACATGCTGCACTTTAAGTTTTCAAACATGGTCAATACCCGGAAAAGTGAAAATAACTTTGATGGAACTACCTACATGTTGCATCATTTGAAGAATCACATCAAAAGCAGGCCATGCTGATAGTATGAGTTCGAATCCTGATCCGGTGAAAGAAATTCTATCTCTGGAATAAGTATTATGTATGCTTACCACATAATTTATGCATGAATGCGAATTATAAATAAGAATCCTAACAGAAATCCGCTTAATGCTTGATGAATCGTACTTATCTAAGAGGCGGTAATGTCCGTGTTATTTGATGTGTTCAGCAAAAGAGAGATTGTCGGAAAAATCATGTTGGTTTCTAGAGACCAGAGGCAACTATAGGTTAGGCGAGAAGTGTTTCATCGTAGAATGTTTGCTTTCAAGACGTATGTGATATTAAACACTGTTCACATTCGGGGTTAACCCAACGAGCGACCGTAACCCCTAATTTTTGGTGGACATTGCTTCCGTGGCAACGACAAATAACAGCGCAGTATACACATTTTGATCGACACTCTAATCGATTGTATTGCTAGGGTGTAGAGTGTTAATTTGACTTGAATTTTTTTGTCCATTGAGAGCTTATCTTTACAGACAAAACACGCGAAAAATACAAATTCGGATGAAAGTGAAAATAGATTTACAACTGGTTCGAGAAACTAAATTTCACTGATATAATCGATTTTTAACAATTTTTTTTACAATCTCAACAGAAATAGTCATGTTACCCTTTTGGGGACACGAATGATTTTACGAAGGACCATGCTTTATAAATTTGAATGACCAGACCACTCGTGCAATGTATTTGTTTCCTAACAGTGCACAATTAGAATTCATCCGTCCAGGTGGTCATCGCGAGATTGTTCAACTTAACTTGCTATTTGAGGATACACTCAAGGTTAAATGTTTGGCAAAGCAAAGGTGATATGCAAAATTCATGAACGGTGATCCTTTGTTGTTTTTCCAACGGTGGGTCCCACCGGATGGAAAACGTAGATTAGTGCGCAAGACTAGTGCAGAAATCGTGAAAGAAGCAAAAGCATGCTGGCCGGAGGTGACATATTAAAACTTAAAATTAGAAAAATGATTCCATCATCTACAATAACGACAGGAGGAACACGTTTGGTCTGCTAAACGGCCTATCACACCGCGAGAACCAGGAGACAGCTTTACGGTCGTGGTTCTCCAGGACGACCTCCCAGTGCATTCAGCCTGAAATACCTGCAGTTGAGCTACGTGCCTTACCATCATTGGAACCGATTCAAAGCGGGATTTGTTCGAATGGAGTCAGCCGGTCGGAATCGGTGGATTCTATCATGTGAATATGACGCACCAATAATAACGTGCCGGAGCAAACTTCCGCTCTGCTTAAAGTTCCGGAACAGCAGCAGGATCGCTGGATAATCGTAAGTTTTGAGTGTAATTTTGCTGAGGGTTTTAAAATCTTCCATATTTATGAGGGATTATTGTTTCGTTCTAATTCAAAACAATATTTGCGTTGTGTGTCCAGTTATCCGATCAAAAGAAAATAATTTATTACTACCTTTAGCAGAATGTATTCGAAAAAAACACAAAATTAAAGTAAAAATAGTACGCATGTTGTACAGCACAAACTGCATGAGTGATTCAGGGCCATGCGTGTCCTTAAGATTATAAAAACGCATACAAAAGTGGTATGCCCAAAGTGAAATGTCTATTCGGTTTACTATTTTATAATAGGTACCTTGTTGAATATTTTTATCGGTATTGTTGTGTTCACGAAAGAAAGACTTTTTTTCGTTTGTTTAAGTGTTGTTTTGTAAATTGAAGACATCTATTTTTCCTCGGAAACAAAATAGTGTCCAGACAGCGGGCTGAATACAAGTTAATGAAATTATCGATATGAGAATGTCATCAAGATAATCCAATAACCTACCAAAAGGTTGTTGTATTATCAGTGAATGTGTGAATCATAAGTCACATGGGCACTGAGCAGTGAATATGGCCATCATGTAGTGATATTTCCTTCTGCTCGGGATTTTCGTACGGTTCATGCATAGAAGAAAATAATTGTTCTGCGCTGGTCAACTAACGTTTGTCGTTGTCCGTCTGACTATTATCGATTGAAAATAATTAGTTTTTTTGACTAGTTGATTGATAGTCGCAAGCAATGTAATTTATGGATGCAGGCCAGCAAGCAATGCTAACTTGTGAATAAACATCAGACAGGTCAATGGATCGTCTATTGATATTACTAGTAATAGTAATCGAACGATTCGTGACCCAATAAAATTGAATATTTTAGCACCCTCTCTGCAAACATAACAAACTTATTTAAATTGAGATAGGTATTATGATACACAGGAAAAAGTATCGGAAATTCAACGGCAAGTAAAATCGCAGCTATTCCTAACAAGCAAATAATCATTCGATATTCAATTGAATTGGATTGAATTTTACAAGCTAGTACAATTTGAATTTATTTCTGACTAAGATAAAAGTAAGTTTGAATAAATGTTGCATTTATTTTTTAGCTCCAAATATGTGCATGAAAATACATTTAAATTTACAAACTATTTTTATCTGTGTACTTATTTAATTATATCGTATAATTTGAATGAAATTATTTATTTGCTTGGAATAAAAATTTTCAAAGCGCTTCCAGTTTTCCGCGAGCGGTTATGGCTGCCAGCTTTCCTAAGGGCAGACTGATATGACGTTTGTAGAGGTCAATCACACCCACCGTTCCGTGCATTTTGATCAATGTGGTAAATAAGTTCAATGCTACGACAAATAAAATAAATTTAACGTTTATTCAAGCTTATTCCACAGATCAACGTCCAATTTTAAACTAAATAATTTGATCTTAGTAAATATCCAATAATAAATTATCTTGATGGATTATACATTATACATGTTTTTACGTGGATTTTTACACGGTTTACCTAAATCGTCAAAAATTAAGGGTGTAGGAATCAAATTGCACCACTTTGAACTACTCGCCAAAAATTAGTCTATCAACCGATTGTCATGAAATTTTCAGGATGAAATACAATAGAAGCTTTGACTATGTATCACTGTTTCATAATTCTTAAATACATCCAAATGCTGAAACTTTTTCTTAAATGAACTCATAGATATTGTACATCCCTGACTAACATTTTTCATCCCAATCTATCCCAACAAAAAAAATTTTATTGTCGCAGTCGATTATTTAACTTAATTAAAGTCAACTTTCCCAAAGAAACCATATTTTTTTGCTTTAACTATTAAAAATCGAAAACAAAAAATAAAAAAGTGCTGCAGTGTGAACCGGCCTGAACAATGAGATTGATGCTCTCAAATCTGACAAATATATCAGTCCAAAATTAGATTTCAGCGCTTTTATTTTTTTTATTTTGATTGTTTACTATAGAAGTGACAAACAGAAAGTTTTTGAAAAGTTTACATGATTAGTCAGATAAACGAAAATGTTAAGTTGGAGTTGAAACCAATATGAAATGTTGACGCGGAAGGCCAAATTCAATATAGTTCCGCAATAATCAATTTTGGAGGCCCTGAAGCTCGTGTTTTCATTTCTGACATATTCAAGGCACGGTTGGGTTATTTCTATCAAGTGTGTTTTTCCACTTTTTCACAGTGCACCACACTAATTTGACGTCACACGCTGCGTTGCTTGCACTGTAAACCTGACATTACTCATTAAAGAGTAAAAAACACTCATTATTTAACAACATATGAAACTGTCAAAATAATGGGTGTTTTTATTTTTCTGATAATGAGTGTTTTGTGCCCATTTCAATGTTCCGAGAGACTACACATTAATGGGTGAAAAATTCCTTAGTCTGCCACTATCAAAGATCAACCCTTCTTCTGAGATGAAAATTGGTAGTGAAAGTATCGCGTAAGTGTTTTTCTTTTAAAATTGTATAATACCTTCTCTGACAGTTTGTTTTTGTTTTTAGTACACAGCTATTGCTAAATAAGCTGTTGTTAATAAAGCTACGCAATCCTGACCAAGGTATTTTCGGGAGACGCCGAAAAGCCAAATTTTACCAACATCTAAAATATGTGTTCTGCACTATATCCATATCTCTGCCAGCCAGCACTTCGGAGTTTCGGAGATGGTGGTGCAGGTGCACATAACAGTCGGAAGCTGGAAGTGACTTTGTTTGCTCCAAGCTGTCCGGCATTTCCGCAGAACATTCTGATTCTTGGTGGAAACAATTAGGTGTCGCCGGAACTCAAATTGATGACCTCTACCTCTGCTGCATGTCGGCACACAAGAAAACGTTTTCTGTGGTAAGAACATCTCCTTGGTCCACTTGCGTAACAACGTCTAAATCTTGTACTTCCGTCTTGCACCAACTATAGGAAGCTATTTCGCGTTGTGCATTTTGCGCGCTGCATATGAGGACAGCAATGGGTTCCGCAAGGTCGAGCTGTTCCGGGACAGGTTCTCCTGGCGTTAGACATGTCAATATGGTGCCCTTACGGAGCATCTGGCAGAGTGTTTTAAGTGAGTAGAGAGTGGTGCATCATCAACAGCTGCTGTAGGAAAATTGGAGAAATTTTAAAAAGCGAGCACCGAGACGAGAACATTAAATTTGAGGCTCATATGGATAATGCTTCAAAAGACAAATAAAATCTATGTTTCCACCTTGTATGTTAATATAATAAAGATTATATAGATGAGTATTTTTGTTTTATATACCCCAGTATGAAACTGCATGCTTATTTTAGAATAAATTTCAAAATTACAAATGATTTCTTAGAGCAATAAAGCGTAATATTTACCCATTATCAAAAATTTTTTTTGCGAATAATGGGTAAAAATTACACCTTAAACTGACGTACAGCTCGTTTACTCATTAATGAGTAAACGGTGTTTACTCTTTTAATGAGTTGAACTAGTTAACTTCATAATGGGTACTTTTTCACCCATTAAAGAGTACTTTGGTGGCACAGTGTGGGTTGCAATAGTGACGTCATGCTCGTTTGGCTACACTAACTGACAGTTCGTTTGGCTACACTCGCCTTCGCCTCAGCTCGTCTATGGAACCTACACAGAAAAAATAAAGAACCTAAAAAAAAAGTTTAAAGAACTCAACTTTGAGTACGAAGTTCAAAATTTTAACTCAAAAGTAAGTAGTTTTCTCACTCCCTCTCATGAATGTTCATTCATTTCATTTATTTAGTTAACATCTAAACAGATAACACTGAATCAACAATTTGACGCCACAATGCACGGTTCGAGGCCGCATCTCTCCATCCTCGGGTACGCCCCACGCTCGCCAAGTCGTTCTGCACCTGGTCTGCCCATCTCGCTCGCTGCGCTCCACGCCGTCTCGTACCTGCCGGATCGGAAGCGAACACCATCTTTGCAGGGTTGCTGTCCGGCATTCTTGCAACATGTCCTGCCCATCGTACCCTTCCGGCTTTAGCTACCTTCTGGATACTGGGTTCGCCGTAGAGTTGGGCGAGCTCATGGTTCATTCTTCGCCGCCACACACCGTCTTCTTGCACACCGCCAAAGATGGTCCTAAGCACCCGTCTCTCGAATACTCCGAGTGCTTGCAAGTCCTCCTCGAGCATTGTCCATGTTTCATGTCCGTAGAGGACTACCGGTCTTATTAACGTCTTGTACATGACACATTTGGTGTGGTAGCGAATCTTTTTCTGGAGCCCGTAGTAGGCCCGACTTCCACAGATGAAGCGCCTTTGTATTTCGCGACTGACATTGTTATCAGCCGTTAGCAAGGATCCGAGGTAGACGAATTCCTCGACCACCTCGAAGGTATCCCCGTCTATCGTAACACTGCTTCCCCAGGCGGGCCCTGTCGCGCTCGGTTCCGCCCACAAGCATGTACTTTGTCTTTGACGCATGCACCACCAGTCCAACTTTTTCTGCTTCACGTTTCAGGCGGGTGTACAGTTTTGCCACTTTTGCAAATGTTCGGCCGACAATGTCCATGTCATCCGCGAAGCAAATAAATTGACTGGATCTGTTGAAAATCGTACCCCGGCTGTTACACCCGGCTCTCCGCATGATAACTTCTTGCGCAATGTTGAACAACAGGCACGAAAGTCCATCACCTTGTCTTAGTCCTCGGCGCGATTTGAACGAACTGGAGTGTTCGCCCGAAATCTACACACACTTTTGCACACCATCCACCGTTGCTTTGATCAGTCTGGTAAGCTTCCCAGGGAAGCTGTTCTCGTCCATGATTTTCCATAGCTCTACGCGGTCTATACTGTCGTATGCCGCCTTGAAATCTACGAACAGATGGTGCGTTGGGACCTGGTATTCACGGCATTTTGAAGGATTTGCCGTACAGTAAAGATCTGGTCCGTTGTCGAGCGGCCGTCAACGAAGCCGGCTTGATAACTTCCCACGAACTCGTTCACTAATGGTGACAGACGACGGAAGATGATCTGGGATATCACTTTGTAGGCGGCATCAATGATGGTGATCGCTCGAAAGTTCTCACACTCCAGTTTGTCGCCTTTCTTGTAGATGGGGCATATAACCCCTTCCTTCCACTCCTCCGGTAGCTGTTCGGTTTCCCAGATTCTGACTATCAGTTTGTGCAGGCAAGTGGCCAGCTTTTCCGGGCCCATCTTGAGCTCAGCTCCGATACCATCCTTACCAGCTGCTTTATTGGTCTTTAGCTACTGGATGGCATCCTTAATTTCCCTCAAGTTGGCTGGTTGGCTTCCATCTTCCGCTGAACTGACGTAGTCATCTCCGCTGCCTTGACTTTCACTGCCTGTACTCTCAGCGCCATTCAAATGTTCCTCGTAGTGCTGCTTCCACCTTTCGATCACCACACGTTCGTCCGTCAAGATGCTCCTATCCTTATCCCGGCACATTTCGGCTCGCGGCACGAAGTCTTTGCGGGATGCATTGAGCTTCTGGTAGAACTTGCGTGTTTCTTGAGAACGGCACAGCTGTTCCTTCTCCTCGCACTCCGCTTCTTCCAGGTGGCGTTTCTTCTCCTGAAAAAGGTGGGTCTGTTGTCTTCGCTTCCGTCTATAACGTTCCACGTTCTGCTGGGTACCTTGCTGCAGCGCGACCGCGCTGCGTCCTTCTCCTCCAGAACCTGTCTGCACTCTTCGTCGAACCAATCGTTCCGTCGACTTCGTCCCACATACCCGACGTTGTTCTCCGCTGCGTCGTTAATGGCTGCTTTGACTGTTTTCCAGCAGTCCTCAAGAGGGGCCCTATCGAGCTCACCCTCTTCCGGCAACGCTGCTGCCTCGAGATGTTGCGCGTATGCAGTGGCGACATCAGGTTGCTTCAGTCGCTCTAGGTCGTACCGCGGCGGTCGTCGGTACCGAACATTGTTGATGACGGATAGTTTTGGGCGCAGTTTAACCATCACCAGATAGTGGTCAGAGTCGATGTTAGCGCCACGATATGTCCTGACGTCGATAATGTCGGAGAAGTGCCGTCCATCAATCAGAACGTGGTCGATTTGTGATTCTGTCTGCAGTGGTGATCTCCAGGTGTACCGATACGGGAGGCTGTGTTGGAAGTAGGTGCTACGAATGGCCATATTCTTGGAGGCGGCGAAATCAATTAGTCGTAGGCCGTTTTCGTTCGTCAGCCGGTGAGCGCTGAACTTTCCAATAGTCGGTCTAAACTCCTCCTCTTGGCCAACCTGAGCGTTCAAATCTCCTATGATGATTTTGACGTCGTGTCTTGGGCAGCTGTCGTACTCACGTTCCAGCTGCGCGTAGAATGCGTCCTTATCATCATCAGTGCTTCCGGAGTGTGGGCTATGGACGTTGATTATGCTGAAGTTGAAGAACCGGCCTTTGATCCTCAACCTGCACATTCTTTCATTGATCGGCCACCACCCGATCACGCGCCTTTGCATATCGCCCATCACTATGAAAGCTGTTCCCAGCTCGTGTGTGTTGCCGCAGCTCTGGTAGATAGTATGATTACCTCTAAACGTTCGCACCATTGATCCCTTCCAACAAACCTCCTGCAGCGCTACGATGCCGAATCCACGGTCCTTGAGCACATCGGCGAGTATGCGTGTGCTCCCGATGAAGTTGAGAGATTTGCAGTTCCACGAACCGAGTTTCCAATCGCTAGTCCCTTTCGTCGCAGTGGTCTTCGCCGATGGTTCCGGTCCGTACTCTCTTGTTGATTGTTCGTTGCTTATGTTTTTTTAAAGGCTGGCTTGCAGGGCCTGGACACCAAACCCCTAAATTTCCGGAGGACCATTCCTCCTTATTTCCGGTGGACCATGGTGCACAGTTTCACTTTAGAGTCCCTCGCTGGCACTCGGACGATGATCAGCCGCCCCTAACATGGAGAACAGACGCTGTTGTGAGCCGATCCTGACATGGAGAACAGACGCTCAATAAGATTTGCACCTCCGAGAGGAGCAAACCCCCCTTCCCTGTCAGCATACGACCATAGTTCCCACTGGGGTTGGTTACCCGATCTTCCCTAAGGTTGCTCGTATCCCGGCCAGCACCGCGGGGAGGTAGGGATAGGAGTTGCTGGGTAAGAGGCTAAGGACCGCGAGATGGGGTCTATTTTATTCCTTCAGGTACGCGAAGTACCAATGGTACGCTTTACTCCAGCATTTGCCGTGCCTCATGAATGTTATTATAAACAAAGAGAGCTGCATCGACCCAACGTGTGCTGTTCCGTGGAAGAAGCCAAATTTGGGTTGTTTTCACCATAGTCTCGGGTGAGTGAAAATAACTTAAATTTGAGTTGGTGAAACTTCATAGTGGGTGAAAATTCAACACGGGAGTAAAGGCAAAGTACTCACCGGATTTTTTCGCGTTATACTTATTTTTGGCTTCTTCCACGCAAGGGCGGATTTGAGTGAAAGGAACCATAAAGTGAGTTGTCTCGCGGTTCCGTGTATAGTGTCTATAGTTCTAAGGGGTCGTTCAATAATGATGTTACAGGTTTTAGAGGGGAGAGGGTCTAATATTTTGTGACAGTACATAGACTAGGTATTCAAAAAACCGTGACAGAGGGGGGAGGGGGGGTCCAGAAATCCCAAAAAGTAGTGGACGTCATATTTGAATCGTCCCTAATCACACAAATCTCGAGCTCGTTCAGTAGCCGCTAGGTTGCGAAGGCCGACGGAGGTCCTTCGTAGCTTAGTTGGTTAAAGCACCAGTCTAGCGTACTGTAGGGTCATGGGTTCGAGTCCCATCGAAGGGAAAGTGGTTACCTCCAATACATTTTCCAAATCAATATCTTCCACATAACATACATATTCACATATGAGTTTTCATAACATTGTAAATTAACGTCCAAGTCGGGTGGTTTAATCCCCGGAAATAGGCAATTATCTTTGATTGAACTTCTAATCACTTGTCAATTTTCAAAAACCCACCCCGATCATAGCAATCCAAAGGGGCAAAAAAAAGACAGTCGCGTATTCAAAAGAAAAAACGAGCAATGGGTAATGTTTTTAACATAACCGCGATTAGACATAGGACTTATATAAACGTAACGTATTTACATTTTACTTCTAACTTTTGGATCTATGGAGTTTGATCATAGGTATTAATACTGGTAACGACAACTTCCATGCTGTGTAGAATTATTAACAATTTGTTTATTCAAATCTTCTGGAAATAAAACTAATAATTCAATATATAATTAGAATGCTTTGTTTCTAACTATTGAGCCCTTGTTTACCCAAGCAACTGTAGGGCATTTATAGATTTCTTATTGATAACAGTATTTGAAGTTTAAGAATTCTATTCATAAAATGTTCAGACTTGGGCAAAGTTTGGTATTTTAGGGGAACTGTGTTTGGAAAACGAAACAAAGAAATACAGCACCAATTTCGTTGCTCTTTTGCTAACATGCTTGCTTACTGCTGAAAAAATCACAACAATAAGAAACAAGTCAAGGAGCAGTAACCCTACTAAAATAGAGGAGGTACTGCTAATACGTCAACGAAAACTTATTTAATGTTTTGTTTCCAAACTCCGAGTCTACGTCAAATTTAATAAAACAATTTCTCAGAAAATGAAAAACAAAGGATAAGGATACAAAAGGAAAAGATAAATAAACTTTATTTAAATAATATTCCCGACAATATTTTTTGCGGACTTTTTTAAAACATTTACACGTAATACAGCGAAATTTTCTAATCTAAAATGGATACAAAGATGACAAGAAGCATCTTGTCATCTTTGATGGATATTAACACTATTGCTGATTGTGCATCTTTAATTGTTAATGCCTTCTGCAATAAATGAAAGTAACTATTTGAATCAAATTTTTATCAGAATCAGAACCATGTTTTAATGTACGTGTCGTTTAATACCAAGCACAACTTAACATATAGTCAGTCATATGACATGACTCGTACCCATCCCGGGATCATGTGGATTATGAAACCAATCACCTGGATGAGCAGACCAAATCTCTCTAATTTTATTCATCATCCACCACCGCTGCCCTCGCTGCCTCAGCCATCATCGGCCGTGAACTCCGAGCGATGCGATGGGCGATTATCTAATCCAGGGCTGGTAGTAGTAGGTCACTTTTTAGTGGCTTGGTCACTATTTTGATTCTGAGCTCAGTCAAAAAGCGGACGGGCCGATGTCCACGTAGCGGTTTTTTCTTCTAGGAAATTTCTGAGATAATGAAAAACTGCCATCATACGCATATTTATCTCCTGTTTTCTGGGATTCTCAAGTACATTTGATATCTCAGCCGTTTCTCCATGAATTTTCATTTATTTGAACCATTCGATCAAGGATGAGTCAACGCTTCTTTGTATTTTCATGAAAATACTGATTTTCAACTATTTATTAGCTCCTGGCTTTGGATTATAATTCTCCACAAATATTGATATATTTTAGGAGAATTGTAATCTGTGCTGGCAGGAGTCTACGAACTGGGGGTTGGAATCTATTTGAATACACATGAAGAAAGTGGTATAGATTTTGGGAATAGAATTGTAAGTTCGTATA
Organism: Armigeres subalbatus; assembly: GCF_024139115.2. NCBI lineage: Eukaryota > Metazoa > Arthropoda > Insecta > Diptera > Culicidae > Armigeres > Armigeres subalbatus. Next base: position 213,354,494 of record NC_085141.1, on the reverse strand, counting down.
CTCCTATTCGGTTTCCTCAATGACCGACAGGGTGCGTGCTACATGTCGCGGATAGAAGCTAAGGGAGGTGTGGTATAAATCGACTGAATTTATTGAATAAAGAGCCTTTTAATAGTCAGTCAATTGTGCTTAGCCTCCTATTGTGTTGTAACTGAATAATATCAAAATAGGTAATCGATACAGACACCTCCTTTCACAACAATCTATAATTCATTTGAATGTATTCAACATTATTACGTAGTTCAATGTCCTATGCGACATTGTTTTGAAGATACTATTTAGCTTATCCAAGTCTAGCATCTTGTACTAGAGAGTTACTTTAGAAGAGACTTCTCATAATTTTATCGCAGTCAACGTTTATGTTAAAAATAAGTTATAAAATGGAGTGCTCATTATACAGACTAAGGCCGAAGTGGCCTGTGCGGTATATAAGAGTCTTCTCCATTCGGCTCGGTCCATGGCTACACGTCGCCAACCACGCAGTCTACGGAGGGTCCGCAAGTCATCTTCCACCTGATCGATCCACCTTGCCCGCTGCGCACCTCGCCTTCTTGTGCCCGTCGGATCGTTGTCGAGAACCATTTTTACCGGGTTACTGTCCGACATTCTGGCTACGTGCCCGGCCCACCGCAGTCGTCCGATTTTCGCGGTGTGAACGATGGATGGTTCTCCCAGCAGCTCATGCAACTCGTGGTTCATTCGCCTCCTCCACGTACCGTCCGCCATCTGCACCCCACCATAGATGGTACGCAGCACTTTCCTTTCGAAAACTCCAAGTGCGCAAGTTAAGGACTACCGGTCTAATGAGCGTTTTTTAGATTGTCAGTTTGGTACGGCGGCGAACTCTATTCGATCTATTCGATCTTGCGGAGTCCAAAGTACGTACGATTTCCAGCCACTATGCGTCTCCGAATTTCTCTGCTGGTATCATTTGCGGCAATCACCAGTGAGCCCAAGTACACAAATTCTTCTACCACTTTCGATTTCGTCACCACCCATGCAAACTCGCGGTGGGTGGCTCACATTGTCTTTTCTTGAAGCTCTTCCTATCATGTACTTTGTTTTTCGACGTGTTAATGACTAGTCCGATCCGCTTGGCTTCCCTCTTCAGATTGATGTAGGCTTCCTGCATCTTCTCAAAGTTACGTGCCATAATATCTCCCATGCTCAAGGAATGTAATTGTCGCTGAAAAATGCGAAAAACAAGCGACAAAAGAGAATAGCGATAACTCTTTGTCCTCATCTGCAGAGGATAAAGACATTGTTGCGTTCCGTTTTATTTGCAACAAACATGGAGAGGTAATTGTTGTGAACTTTTCAAACTGCGATAACTTGTGTATTTCAGAAGTCAAACACAAATCATGTGTACAGATGGTTAAGTTTATGTCTAAGCTATAGCTGATAACTATATATGATAACTGATACTGATTTAACCAAAAACATCATCGGAAACCGACTACTTCTCAAAATTAGCGGCAGGCGATCATTGTCCTATTCTGTTGCAGTTTGGGACAAACGCTTATTGCGAGTTGAGTTTGTCCCAACATTTACAAGAGAGGACAATGTTGTTGTCATTGGCAATGTTGTTATTTTACATTCCTTGCCCATGCTGCATTCTTCTCTTCTACTAACTGCTCACATTCGCCGTCATACCAGTCGTTTCTCTGATCCGGGGGCAACGTGCCAAGTGCGGTTGTAGTGCTACCAATGGCGGATCGAATATCTCTCCAGCCATCTTCAAGAGACGCTGTGCGTAGCTGCTCATCCGTTGGGAGTGCCACTTCCAGCTGCTGCGCGTATTCTTGGACTAGTCTACCGTCTTGTAGCCGCCTAATGTTAAGCCGCGGCGTCTGACTTCGACGCGTGCTGATCACCGTCGAAAGTTTTGAGCGCAGGCATACTGCAATGAGGTAGTGGTCGGATTCAATATTCGCACTGCGGTAAGTGCGTACGTTCGTGATGTCGGAGAAGAATTTACCGTCGATTAGAACGTGGTCGATTGGTTTTCCGTTTCTTGGTTAGGTGATCTCCATGTGGCCTTGTGCATATTTTTGCGGGGAAAGAAGGTGCTTCGGACTACCATTCCGCGGGAGGCTGCGAAGTTTATGCATCGTTGGCCGTTGTCATTTGATACGGTGTGCAGACTATCCGGTCCGATGACCGGTCTATACATTTCCTCCCTTCCTACCTGTGCGTTCATGTCACCGATGACGATTTTGACGTCCCGCAGTGGGCATCCATCGTATGTCTGCTCCAGCTGCGCGTAGAACGCTTCTTTCTCGTCGTCGGGACTCCCTTCGTGTGGGCAGTGCACGTTGATGATGCCATAGTTGAAGAAACGGCCTTTAATCCTCAGCTTGCACATCCTTGCGTTGATTGGCTGCCACCCAATCGCACGTGGCGCATCTTACCCGGTATTATGAAGCCGGTTCCCAGCTCGTAGGTGGTGCCACAGCTTTGGTAGAAGGTAGCTGCTCGATGCCCGCTTTACCACACTTTCTGTCCTGTCCAGCAAATCTCCTGCAGCGCCACGACGTCGAAGTTGCGGGGATGTAATTCATCGTAGATCATCCTGTCGCAACCTGCGAATTTCAGTTCCATGTTCCAAGCTTCCAATCGTGATCCTGTATTCGTCGTCTAGGTCTTTGTCGATTATATCAAGTAGCATTATCTCTTATATTGTTCGTAATGATTGGTTTTCCAGGCGGCTTATTGGGCCTGCGCAAACCTCCTGTCTCGTCGGAGGGCCGTCGTGTCAGGGTTGTTTAGCGTCCCACCTAACACCAGGACTTGGGCTTGTGCGCTTTGAGCGGCACACGGTCGCTTTGGTGGGGCCTACTTGCGGATACATGCAGTTTTTTATAGAGGTTTAACAGGGTTCACTGTCAAACCCCACCACATCATAGGCAAGCCCCACAACTCGCAGATGGCCTTGGGAGGGATCGTCAAGCCCTTGGACATAGTCCCTGCTGCCCGTAAATTAATGGTTATGAGTGCACATTATATTTACACCCATATCAGATCACAAAGTGGCCGGGCTAACAGGCTTAATTTATTAAATACATGAAAGCTGCTTTTCCGGCGCGCGAGCATTTTGATCGGGATTCCGCACTCTGCAGAGTGCGGTCGAACAAGCTTTCACGCAGAGCGGACTCAGCTAGACATGTCGTAAAATCCTGATTAATCGATTACTAACTAATCAATTACTTTCGATTCTTGTCGATTATTGAATCGATTAATCGTTGGGTAACAATCGATTATCACAACGATGAATCGATTAATCGAAGTAATTGATTAATTTGCGACATCTCTAGACTCAGCAGCACGAAGGCGCTGCACTAAGGGGTAACTAGACCAAAATCCTGGCCAAAATTATATTTCGGCGTTTTCTAGTAGGTTTTGCATCTTTGATGCAAAAAACATAGTAACAATCGATTTTCGAACATTTTTACAGGTGCGAATTCACCTACCAGTTATAAATTATCTTTCTTGATATGTTGAACAAAGTTAAAAATTGAACAAAGTTATTATAAACTGATACAGAAGCGACAGCTCCATGACAGTTCATTTGTTTACTCGCTTTTGTCCTTATTTCGCGTGGGAAACGTGAAAAATGAAAAATCTCGCGTAGCATTTGATAAGGGCCTATTACATAAAGGTAAATATTAATCGATGCAAAACAAAACTTTAAATTTTCAACTCCTGTTTCACAAGCTTATTATATTTTTAGCAGCGAAAGCATCCCAGAACGTACAACCAACACTTCCCAAGCAGCATATTTTGTTTTACGACGCTCTTCAAACATTGTCCTCTCTTGTAAATATTGGGACATACTCAACTCGCAATAAGGATTTGTCCCAAACTGCAACAGAATAGGACAATGATCGCCTGCCGCGCATTTAGAGAAGTAGTCGGTTTTCGACGTTGTTTTTGGTTAAATAAGTATCAGTTACCAATGTTTAGACATAAACTTAACCCACAGATAAACAGACGTCTCACTTAGAACAAAATGCAATCAAAATCATCGTCATGAAAACATTATCGCCCAATGCTAAATATCCTGTATTGTGGTCAAGCGGCAACCAGATGGCGGTAGTGAGCAAACGCCAAACACAAACAAAACCGATGGAAGCGCCATCGGTGGCCGATCGACCACCTACAGAAAATTGAATCCACCGTTAAAAAGCTGAACGATGGAACATGTGTTGAGTGAGACGTCTGTTTCTCTGTGCTTAACCTGTTAACGTAATTTGTATACCTCTGAAATATACAAGTTATCGCATTTTGAAATGTTAAACATTTACCTCTCCATGATTGTTGCAGATAAAATGGAACGCAACATTGTCTTTATTCTCTGCAGATGAGGACAAAGACTTATCGCCTGTCTCTTTTGTTGCTTGTTTTTATTTTGCATTTTTTAGTGTTTATTTTTAGCTTGAAGCGGCACCTGCCCATTTCATACCCTACCCCATCTTATGTCAATGCTCCAACTTGTCTACATAATTTCTACTATAGTTATCGAGTTAAATCGAAATTTACATATCTGTTATCAATGCAATCGCATAATTCAATACAATTGTTATTTTGATTTTTCATAAGATTGGTTAGTGGTAAGGAGACGAAAGATAATGGAGCATGCGCAATGCTATGTAGAGATTCAAATGAGCAACAGATGCCCCAAACTAACATTAATATCTGAGCGTTAGGTTACAAAATTGTATTACAAAGTTTTTTTTTAATCGGCTCCGTAAAGCTCGACAGCATTTGAGCCTACCAAATGTACGAATGAATAACAAAAAAAGCGTATGTTACTATTGTATTCAATTATGTCTATGTGTCAAATGCCTCGAAAGTCAGTAAAAGTTATCTGCAGAAATTTTCTGCCTATATACTGTTGAAAACATTGGCGGAAATTCAAATTACGAAAACTACCTATTTTGAAGATACTCGCAAATTTGTTTGCGGACGAGTGCGGATGATCTTTAACCTGCAATAGAAAGATGAAAGCCTATATTTTCATGTGCATACAATCTCGTAGCGGAATACGAGGGAGTACTTTCACTTTTTGCCTTTCTCGTATACAAAGTATACGTAAAGGCTATAGGATCACTCCAAAACCGAACTTTTGATAGAAGGCTCGGAGACCCATAGTGTTATATACCAATCGACTCAGTTCGACGAATTGAGGTGTTGTCTGTATGTGTGTATGTATGTGTGTGTGTGTACAAAAATGTGAGACACACTTTTTGGTACTCAGCATTATTAGATTCGCTTGCGGTCTAGTTTTTTCCTATTGAAAATTGGCCCGATCGGTCATTGCGTTCCAAAGTTATTGAAAAAACATTGTTTTTCTGCCAAGGGTCCCCCCTTGGGAAAAAAAATTTCAAAAACGAAAAAAAATTTTTTTTTTAAAGATTGCGGCAATGCATTCAAATGACCGCAAATGCATATGAATTGATGGAAAAAGTAAAATCTATCCCCCTAAAGTACTATTTCGATCTCTCTTATGTGTTTTCTTATTATTTTAATGCGCGAGAAAGGCACCACCAACGCTAGGTGGATTGATCTGGGTTTTTAATAATGAAGTTTGTTAAAAAATGTCAAAATCTCCATGTTATTTTTGTTTATGAAAAAATACCTTAATGTTAAATATAATTAATTTCAACTCATGAAAGTCCTAGGGAAGTTCATAAATGATGTTTTGTGTACTATAAACCTAACATTATATGTGTTGTTTAGATTTGTCACCAGTGGTAACTGATCATTGTCTCACGGCACGCTAAAAACCACCAAATTAACATGATTTTTGATAGGTTGTCATTAATACTAATAAGGATCAAACGTAAAAATTTCAATGACACATAATGAAGATAATAGTAAAGAATATTCTAAAAATGTAATACCATGCAAAAGTTCGAAAAACGAGAATGGGGTTTTGGCCAGCCATTTGTTCTAGCTACCCCATCGTGCGCTGGTAGAATTTGCCATGGAATACCATCGCATTGTTGGTGGTCGTCAGGATGGTTGCAGCAGATCATTCAACCTCAGGCCAGCATTTTATGTGAAGAAAGGTAGATTACAAAACAGGCGTCTGTTGCGATCCCGCGCCACCAGTGGCGATGCTGAAATTTCAACGCAAGGTTCCGACAAGCGTTTGGTTGTAGTTAGTTATTGAAAAGGCGCATTGGGGAAAGAATATTGGCTCTTCTCAGGACCAGCATTTTTATTATTAGAAAGGGTTGATTGTAAAAATTGTAACGTTTTCCACTAGTTCGTAGGTTTTTATACCCTTTTTATATACCCTTTTTTTACCCTATTTAGTTTGATTGAAAACCCCTCAACAGAGAATAAATACTTTAAGAACTATTTGTATTTAGGACTTGCTATAAAAGTTTAAAAAAAATGGATAAAAGCTTAGATTTAAAATATGTACTGAAACTAACTCTCGGATTAAACGTAGATGGCCCATACAACGGCAATTGGCTGTCGGCTAGTGAGCGGTAGTGAGTCCAGTGATCTCCGTTTTCTTTTGATTTGCTCTAAGGTGTGTAAATTTAATTATATTGAAGTAGAGGGTATTAAAAGCCAAAATAGTTTTCATTTTAAATAACATTTGCGTGAAGTGAACTCTTTAAAATTTATAATATTTATTTCCAATTCAACCAGTTTCAGCAGATTAAGAATCACCAAAGGCGAACACACTGGTCCTGTGCGTTCTTAATTTCCATTACAAAGGTAAAAGGTTGAAGACTTCATTTTATTGTATAATTTATCCAACTATCTTTTCTTGTTGAACCTCATCGTCCAACGGGCCCTTTTTTACGGGCATGGAGCTCGTTAGTTTCCGCCATCTTTTCGGCCACTAGCCGTACACTTTCGGTGTGGATTACCGCTAGGTCCGTCAGTTTTCTGGTAGCTAAACGGGGAGAGAGGAATATTACTGGCCTGCTTGCGTTCGTTCGCGGACGATCTGGTAGAGTACCGGTCTCGCCGACACCCTCCCCCGCAACTCTAATTCGGCCTGAAAAGCGATTAATTCCCTGGCAACACCGACCGCCTCGAGGTATCCGGGCCCGACCGCCCCTGGTGACGAGAACAGCTACACCGTCTCACCACAGGTCATCGCACGCCATCCGTGCGCCCCCGGTTGACGAACCGAAGGTCGGGAGCATAAAACCCTGCGCAGATATGTTTCGCCATGACACTCACAACACATACAGTGATACACACATGAAAGGAAGACGAATGAATACATACAAATGAATCCAGCATAAATTACCTTTTGCCTTTCTCGTACAACTAAGTTATACCGAAAGGCTATCATTTCACTCCAAATTCGAGCTTTTGATATAAGTCCCGGAGACCCATAGTGTTATATACCATTCGACTCAGCTCGATGAGCTGAACAAATGTCTGTCTGTCCGTGTGTGCGTGTGTGTGTGTGTATGTGTGTGCGTGTGTGTGTGCACAAAATGCCATAAAAAACATTAGCCTAATTTTCACATAGAAACTCTTAACCGATTTTCTTGCAACAAGTTGCATCCGACAGAGACTAAAACGCTGTTGATCACTATTGAATTTCATAATAATAGCAAATTGCAAAAAATAGATAATATTAAAATAGTGATGAGACATAGTCACATAGAACAATAATGTGTTATGAAAAAAGCCTTGCATCTATGAATATTTTTAAAGTTTATCCGTGGCTTGCTCCCATTAAGATTTTCATCGTACTATAAAGATGCTCGTGTTGCACGCATTTAGGCGTATATGCTCATCGTTCAGTTTCATAGTACTATGAAATTGTCCGAAAGTCAAAATTCGAACATAGGAAATTCGAGAAACTTTTGGCAGCGCCATCTGTCGTCTACTAGTGTAAATTTTCTATCATAACATTAGACGGTGTAACTGTTTTGCCTTTCTTGTACATCATCGAGGTGTAAGCGTAAATGCTACATTTATTACCTTTCTGCGCGAGAAAGGCGCCTTCACCGCTAGGTGGATAATTCTGGGTTTTATATTCATTTCATACGCCAAGATCCCTGTGGTATCTCAGTCCGCCTGGGTGATGATGTGTTGAGTTCGCTTAGTTTTACGTTCACTTCAGGCACGTTTGTTATCTGGCACTACCCACTTAAATCTACAGTCGATTCTCGTTTTTGGTTACACTCAGTTCAATCAACAAATAACCGTTTGAAATCCCCTAGAGAAGAGACTTGCTTCTAGTAGCAAGTCGGGCAATGTCGGGCATGTCCAGTGGTCTTTCGGTTTAAAGAGTGGCGCATAAGCCGCTGCGTTTGAAGCTTCTTTATAGCTTTAGAGGTTAAGAACGGTTACAAAATGGACTGCTTCGGTGCGGTGATCGCCGTAGTATCTTGGTTGCTCTTAGTGATTCCATCCATTCAAACAAATTTAGTGCATCAGCGGTTGTGATTCTGCCACCGAAGGGTAACTTTCTGTCATCGCTAAACAATTAAGTTTTGCACTTTCAAGAAAATTTATTTCGGATTGACCTTTTCTACTATAAAATGGTTGCCCGGAAAAAATCGATTTTATTTCCAATGACTAACAAAAACAAAACCAAATAATATTGCCAGAAAATTGCACTTTCCGCCGACGACAGGCAAATCGATAAAGACGCCATCTTAGTGGAAAATTTCGTTTTGCTGCTTTATAGTGTTTCGAATGGCGCATTATTCAAAATTAAGGATCTCTACAGAATCGTCATAGTCGTTCAAATGGATAAATTCGAAAACTTCAACAGACTGAGTTTTTCTAGCAGTCAATACCTCTTCTTGGATAAATAGTTTAAGTCCTGAAAAGGACTGTGTGTAATTAATTCTTGAAGTTCCTCTCACTTTGCCACCGGTGCCATAGAAAACGATACACGTACGCTTCCATCGCGGGCTAAAACCGCTTAACAAACATTGAAAGCTAATATAGAACTTATTCAACCAAACATAGTTTTCTTCAGCTAGAAAACTAGCTTATTCAACTAAAATTGTTTGTTGAGCAAACTTGCAAATAAATATATTTGCGTTTGGTTTCGCCCCACTTTCGATTCTGTTTATTTCTCCTTCAATTCTCGCTTATTTCTTCTTTATTTCGAACATTTTTGAGGATGGCGTCTCCTAGGATTGTGATGTTCTTCACTAAAAGCCAATCGAGTGGCTTCAGCTGCGATGCGGCCGGTGAGTCGGGTTAATCCCTTTTCCACGGTCGGAGGCTCAAAGTTCATCCAACTGGGAGCTGCTGTTCCGCTTCCTAATTCGGTTGACCTCCGATCAGATTGCTCAATGTTAATAAAGAGACACAAATCATAATGGCAAATACCGTCCATTTCGTATAGCTACGTAGTCCTACATATGTCACCTTTGCGTACAAACCGATTGGGCTACACATTTGAGTTTTTTTCGTTCCGTTCCAACTCGTCTAGGTAGGTAGGTAGGGACAAGCACTATATCGGCCAAATAATTCGCCAAAAGCGGCTTTTGAGCAGCACTAAAGTATAATTCTCGCGTGATTTTTGAAAACGTCGTAAGTCCAAAAGAGAGGCTCTCTTTGTTTACTTTCTCTATCGATTATTACAAAGCCATACTAACATTTACATTGGATTTTCCAGCACCGATCTGAAGAAAATAGCTTTGTCTAGTGTGCTGAGGTGAAAATATTGCAACAAATTTTAAACTAGCCTAGATATTAGCAAAAGATAGCGTAATAAAAGAGAGTCTCTCATTTGGACTTACGACGTTTTCAAAAATCACGCGAGAATTATACTTTAGTGCTGCTCAAAAGCCGCTTTTGGCGAATTATTTGGCCGATATAGTGCTTGTCCCTACCTACCTACCTAGACGAGTTGGAACGGAACGAAAAAAACTCAAATGTGTAGCCCAATCGGTTTGTACTAGCAACCCTATAACCAGAGACCGGCGGAGTGAAAAACTGACGAAATGGCAACGTATGAAAATGCATGAAATCGTTCAAATTATACTGGCAGCACTTGAACTTTTTGCTTGCTTCTTATGGAAGCAAAAAGTAAACAAGTCGAATTGGAACCGCTTTTGACGGTTCGATTGGAAACAAGATGGCGTCTTCGCTGATCTCTTATTCTAGTATTTCTAGTTTGTACGCAAAGGTGACATATGTAGGACTACGTAGCTATACGAAATGGACGGTATTTGCCATTATGATTTGTGTCTCTTTATTAACATTGAGCAATCTGCTCGGAGGTCAACTAAATCAAGAAGCCGAACAGTAGCTCCCAGTTGGATGAACTTTGAGTCTCCAACCGTGGAAAAGGGATTAACCCGACTCACCGGCCGCATCGCAGCTGAAGCCACTCGATTGGCTTTTAGTGAAGAACATCACCATTCTAGGAGACGCCATCCTCAAAAATGTTCCAAATAAAGAAGAAATAAGCGAGAAATGAAGGAGAAATAAACAGAATCGAAAGTGGGGCGAAACCAAACGCAAATATATTTATTTGCAAGTTTGCTCAACAAACAATTTTAGTTGAATAAGCTAGTTTTCTAGCTGAAGAAAACTATGTTTGGTTGAATAAGTTCTATATTAGCTTTCAATTTTTGGTTAAGCGGTTTAACCCGCGATGGAAGCGTACGTGTATCGTTTTCTATGGCACCGGTGGCAAAATAAGAGGAACTGCAAGAATTAATTACACACAGACACAGTCCTTTTCAGGACTTAAACTATTTATCCAAGAAGAGGCATTGACTGCTGGGAAAACTCAGTCTGTTGAAGTTTTCGAATTTATCCATTTGAACGACTATGACGATTCTGTAGAGATCCTTAATTTTGAATAATGCGCCATTCGAAACACTACACTGAGAACAATCTACACGCTTGATAAATGTTCTTCTGCACGTGAATCGAACGTGTTTTGTCACAGTACTTTTTCACAGTTGAAACACGTTATATTAACAATAAAAGAACTTAATTTGGTACACAGAAAAAAAATCCATGGTAACGGTTACTATTTTGTAGACTACGCCATGTTTTTAAACCAACCACAAATTTTCAGTTAAATTAACCACGCATTCGGACAAATTCACCACTGATTCAGTTCATGTAACAACATTCCACCAGGACCACAGTTGATTTCTACTACGCGCATGGTAATATCAAACGGGTTTGTTGTCTGCTGAAAATCGTCGGTGCGTATTCTTAAATTAACCCTCGGAATGGTAGTTTCGACCACAACATTTTTTTGCGTGTACCACTAGAAAATATTGTTGAATTTAACGTGTTATGTACATCGTTTTCAACCGAATCGATGTATGGAAGTAGCAGTGTAGCGCATGTGAGGAACTCGATGTTGACGCATAACTAAGTAATTCATTCAGAATAGAAAAAAAATGAACTGTATATAGGGAATGTTATTTATTCAAAATTTGAATGGAATATGGCTGTTGTACAACGAAAAAGGTAAGTATGAGATTCAGTTTTATCATAACTTTTATTCAATCATATTCCTATTTATATAGATAATAAACAAGTGCCTAAGCCCAAAATTGGATTAGCCAATCGGATCTGAGATTGAGGAAAATGCATGGTCAACCTGATGGCGTTTGAAGTTAAACGATAAAATCATCTATTCATATATCTGCAGATGTAATGACAGCTTTTTTAACCTGATTATAAGTACGGTTGAAAAAATCAAACTAAGCAAACGACAAACAGATTTTGAGTGATTGTTTATTCTACTTTTCGATAGAGAAAAGAAGCTGATAAAACCTGAAATGTTAAATAAAAAAATAATTATGCAATACGGCATTAATATTTTATGATTGTGTTTTAATAATTCGCATCTTTGATTAACTCACTGTTTATTTCGTATTTGAAAAATAATTCTTTAGTAATACATGTTTACAGCCTATCCTTCTCAAGTGCGGTTCGCTATAATTTAACGTGTTTTACATTTCAATTCCTGATGTTATTCATCTATGTTGATCGTGAAAAATTTGACATTAGCGACTGGAAATACACGATCCTTTCATATGCTTCTCAATAAGTGAGAATTCACGTGTGAAACCAGTAGTACGAACGTGTATACTATTTTCAGTGTAAAACGTCGTAAGTCCAAAAGAGAGGCTCTCTTTGTTTACTTTCTCTATCGATTATTACAAAGCCATACTAACATTTACATTGGATTTTCCAGCACCGATCTGAAGAAAATAGCTTTGTCTAGTGTGCTGAGGTGAAAATATTGCAACAAATTTTAAACTACCCTAGATATTAGCGAAAGAGAGCGTAAAAAAGAGAGTCTCTTATTTGGACTTACGACGTTTTCAAAAATCACGCGAGAATTTAGGTCTTACTAGCACTAGCACCATTTATCGACTTCAAGGCCGCATATGATACAATCGATCGGGACCAGCTATGGCAGCTAATGCACAAAAACGGATTTCCGGATAAATTGATACGGTTGATCAAGGCGACGATGGATCAGGTGATGTGCGTAGTTCGAATTTCAGGGGCTTTCTCGAGTCCCTTCGAAACGCGCAGAGGGTTACGGCAAGGTGATGGTCTTTCGCGTCTGCTATTCAACATCGCTTTGAAGGGAGTAATACGAAGGGCATGGATTGACAGACACGAGTGGTACGATATTCATGAAGTCCGTCCAGTTATTTGGTTTCGCCGACGACATTGATATCATGGCACGTAACTTTGAGAGGATGGAGGAACCCTACATCAGACTGAAGAGCGAAGCTAAACGGATTGGACTAGTCATCAACACGTCGAAGACGAAGTACACCCGGTTCTTTTTTTACACGGGTGGGTTTTAGTTGATTACGACCTTTAGCGTTGATGAAACTATGAGTTAACCCAATGGAAAAATTCACAAAAAATCAAAGAAAATTCAGGTGGTATTTAAAAAGCTGTGAAAAATCAGGTTAACTGGGAAATTGAAGAATACCAACCGTGTAAAAAAAATATTGGGTGTACATGATAGGAAGAGGCTCAAGAGAGGTCAATGTAAGCCACCCATCACGAGTTTCTATCGGTGGGTCTATTAGATCGGTAGTTCTCTACGGACGCGAAACCTGGACGATGCTCGTGGAAGACCAACGCGCCCCTAGCAGCACAATTCACGTTGATTTGGTTGAAATAACTCATATATGACCAAATTTAGTCGTATATGAGTATAATAGACTGATTTACAGCATGTGTGTTGCTCGGGGCACTGGGAGATTTCGAAAGGAAAGTGCTGCGTACTAGAAATACTAGAATAAGAAATCGGCGAAGTCGCCATCTTGTTTCCAATCGAACCGTCAAAAGCTCTTCCATTTCGACTTGTTTACTTTTTGCATCCATAAGAAGCAAACAAAAAGTTCAAGTGCTGCCAGTATTATTTTCACGATTTCATGCATTTTTATACGTTTGCCATTTCGACAGTTTTTCACTTCGCCGGTATCTGGTTATAGGGTTGCTACTGCATACCATCTATGGTGTGGTGCTGAGAGAGAAGCCAGCTCACTGACAGATCGTTTATTTACTATGTCTTCTTCTTCTTTATTTGTGTGGAAACCGTGGAAACTCAACAAATCAAAGTAACATTTCATAACGGCGGAAGCAACATTTTTCATTCCAATAAAAACTTGTTCGAATTAGCTGATTTTAATGCCTGTCATAAGACGAGTTTATACAACCCCATTGAATTCCACCACTTAATTGTATCTTGACAGATACGTATTTCGACCTCAAAAGTAAGGCCGTCTTCAGTGTCTCGTACTTGACTCGACTGATTTTAATGGTTATGAACTTTCTAACGTGGAACAAAACCGATTTCTCATAATACGGGATCATTTACATGGATTTTAAGGGGTTCAATTCACTGTAGCAGATATAAGAAAAGTTGCGAACATAAATTGCCAAATAAATAATTTTGGTTACGATTATTTGAAGTTGCATCATATAGTGTTTACTTTTTCGGTTCGCAGTGACTGGATCGCGGTGACATTAGGATGAACGTAAATAAAGCGAGCTGTCTTCTCTCTCTCAGGTGTGGTGCAAATGGCGGACGGTAGGTGGAGGAGGCGAATGAAAAGAACCACGAGTTTGTAACATGTGGTGTGTCTGTCATTTCGAGATGTGTGAGATTTTCGCGTTTTGGTTCCGTATTATAAATGTAGTAAGACACCAAGAACACATTTGAATATGCGTAAAGCATCACAACCGCTTATCACCCACCGGAAAGGATGCAGCCACACCACAAACCAGTTCTGCTATTCACCACCAGTTGCAGCATCACGGGAAAATGGGCGGCCATTGGGGGGTGGCGTAGAAGGCGCCATGATAAACGAAAAGATCGAAGGGGAAATTAACTTGGTCGAGGGTTCTGGAAGCGGAAGGATATGCGCCATTGCTTGGAATCATTTCAAAAGCGATATCACAGATAACAGATATTGAGGCTGGCATCCAATACGTGTGTAAACATCCGCAACTGTTAATTCAAATGTATTTTAAATTGGGACCGTGTTTGGCAATCGATTGGAGATGGCGCAAGGATCATTGTTATTGAAAACGCAGCCCGAATGCAGCTGTCAAATACATTGGCTGCGATCGACGGTTGTTAATCAGCTGCGTTTGTGTGTACTGCCGGCTTCAGTTGAGTAGATTGCAGTAATGGGCCAACGTTTATAAATTCAAAAGTTTACACAGGATTTTCAATAAATTTTGTTCTAGCCTAAATATCTGTTATCTGTGGCGATATCCAAACACGACAGACGTCTAAACATTTATAAAAAGCATCAATTAGAAGCAAGTGGAAGGAAAGCCTTGTGAGACAGTGGAAGCTGTGAAGTTTGAAGAAGCCATCCAGGTAAAAACCCTCAACCAGAACTCTAACCCCTCCCAAAACTAAAACGGTACCACTTTCCCCAATGTGCTCGCAGGACCCCTTTTGTTCTTCGGTTGGATTTTCCTTGGTTGTTACCTGTGTCTCCGGACCGTGTGGACTCGAAGAACGTCCAGTGACGCGTTAGAGTTCCGGCCACAAGTGCGGTAGTAAGATCCGAGCCGCTATTCTTGGTCGAGAAGGTCCGCAGAAGCCTTGTCCGTGGGAGCCGCCATTTTGCTTGAAGGGCCGTGACGCCGTCGAACCCATCCGCGAGCGACTCGGTCAAGGAGCAGCTCCGCTGTGAAGAGACAAGCGATCATCGCATGCTTGGAGGAGAAACGGAGGAAAGGCGTGTGAAGGTGGTGAAACGGTGAAGGGGCCCCGTCAACAGAAGAAGCGTAGTAAGAAAGGATAGTGAGAAGGTAGGAGATAGCCATTAAAAAAGTGAGAGTGAAGGTACCTGTGTGCTACGTAAAATTAAGTGGGTTAAACTGCAAAACGGTATTCAAGTGTTTTCTTGGTCGCAAAGAGTCAAGCGCGTATGCCGACCCTGAGGTTATGAGGAGGGGAGTCTCATGTGTGCCGAAGTGAGGGCTACCCCATTAGTTACAAGTTGCATCAGCTGTTGGGAGAACCATCCATCGTTCACACCGCGAAAATCGGAAGACTGCGGTGGGCCAGGCACGTAGCCAGATGGTCGGACAGTAATCCGGTGAAAATGGTTCTCGACAACGATCCGACGGGAACAAGAAGACGAGGTGCACAGCGGGCGAGATGGATCGATCAGGTGGAGGACGATTTGCGGACCCTCCGCAGACTGCGTGGTTGGCGAAGTGCAGCCATGAATGGAGAAGACTTTTATGTATTGCACAGGCACTCCGGCCTTAGTCTGGTAATAAATAAATAAATAAATAGCACTAGCACCAGATTTTTAATGGGACTATAGAACCGAAATAAAGTCGATTTTAACGGCTTGGTGGTTACTTGGGTAGTCTCGCGCATGTGTGCGCCCTCGAACAGCACGAAAAGAGAAATCCGAAGAGCGGGAAATGTTTGACAATTAAGTAACTGCAAGATAATTTTGTGTGTGAGATTAATTTCAAAATGTCCCTCTGCTCGCTTGAGAACAAAAAAGCGGCCCTATCCGCAGTAGGGATCCTACATTCAGAGATATGCGAAAGCGGCCATCTTGCATTGAGAACTGTCAAAATCTGAGCCAAATTAACATCGTTATTGTTGCAGCTCGAAAGGTATTGCGATTTTGGTGAAATAAATTTTATGAAAAGTTTTTCCGAATAAACAATTTGTTTTGCTTTCGTAAATAAAAGTAGTCTAGTTGATGCCTTATATCGTGTTCATTCGTATTGCTCTTTAGTTTTAAGGTTGGTATCGTGTTCAAAAGAAATTTCTTTTTCTATCTCAATCACATGTTAAATTCCGTTCACTGAATCGGAAAAGTAAAGAATCGAAACAAAATTCTTACCACAGTATCCACGTGAAAAGAACAAAAAACAAAATTGGCATTTGTAAGGTTCCCACGCAAAGCAATGGGAGCTGTCACTTTACTTTCGGAAAAATATTCTGGTCGATTATTCCGTAAGTAAAAGTGACAATTTGCTTCATGCAGATCAGTTGTCAAAATTCCTCTTAGTAATATTGAACAAAATTCCGTAACCTCTCTACTTTTTAAGTCGATACTGGCCTTTAGCGAGAATGCACTACTAGAGGATAGACAAAATAATCAAAAAGTGTCTTCGAATGTTAAGTCATTTACAAGCCTAAACATTTTTCACTGCGGCAAATGCTGGCAGCGTTTGTTTACGAAAGTAACAGCGTTGCTAAATCGTCTGGAAAAGTATTCGCACATCTCTTAATATAGGATCCCTAATCCGCAGCACCCATCAGGTGTCAATCCCTGCTCACACAGACAGACGGATTGGAACCGCTTCCAACGGTTCGCTTGAAAGCATGATGGTGTTTCCGCCTATCTCTTATTCTAATTTTCCTTGTATATTACACTCGTCTACGAGCCTTTTATAAAAAGTTCGTTTTTGGATGGAAATGATAGCCGTTCGGTGCAGCTTTATTGAACGGTAAAGGCAATAAAAATAATGACGTTCACCTTTTGTAGATTTAGTTTAGCTATGCATTAGAGCATTAGATTACACTTAATATTAATAAATTGTTAGCATTATGATAATATAAAACAACAGCCGCCATCAATGATCTGAAGAAGATTTACTAAACTTTACATGTTGTGTGAATGACCCACATTTCAAATGTCAACTGAAATGACAGCCCGCCTTCTAACCGACAGCATCGTTGACAGTTTTTAAATGGAAATGCAATGCAACCGCATTCAAAACGAACACAACATTTTTCATTGTCCGTCTGTGTGGATGGACTGAACACTAATGGAGGTAGTGAGAAAAGTGGATTTCTAAATAGAATTTTAATTTTCGGATAATAAGCGCTCGAAAGTGGTGTATTTGTGCTTTGAATGTAAATTATTTGTGTAGCAAAATGTCTGGAAGAAATATTTTCGTTTGGATTGTGAAGAGCAGCAACTAATGGACGCAAAATTCGACGTGAAAATAGCATAGTCCGTCGCGACACAAGCGAAAAGGAAATAAGCAAAGCGTATATTTTTCCTGTGGAAGAGGCTCTCTCCACCTTCGGTGTTCCGACTTCTTCTACACTTGTTGGTGGACTCGGCAGTGTGCGTGCCTGAGATAGAGGCCAACTAACACATATTTGTGTACGTGCAGCAAATATCTGTACAAAGCAAAAGAACGTAAATGGTGGCGCTTGAACTGTGAATAAAAAGGAAAAATCAGATCATTTTTAGTTCTAAGTAAACTAAATTGACTGGCATATCACAACCGGAAATAATGGTTAAAGGTAAGATTTGACATATTGACTTATTAATCAATCTCTCAAATAGTAATTAAGATAACTTGGAGAAGTCAATTGATTTTGCTTCTGTTTGGTTATGAATCTGTTCATGAGAATTTTCAATGTCTCGTGTGCGGAGCTATAGGCCGCAAAAGTAGAAAGTTTTCAGATAAATAGTTATAAATACGTATGTCTAAGTTGAAAGAATTATAAAACTTGCGAACAAACTATTCGCATTTCTTCTGTAAAAACTACACTTTTAGACGCCTATTTTCGTTTAATAGAAGTTGGCGCTTAGTTGAAATTATGGATGATGGTGAAAAAATAATATGGATGTCACGCATACAGAAAAACAGGAAGAGCGCTAAAAACAAAGTGATAATAATAAGAAGTATGTAGGTAGCGCATAGCCACAGAGCACCAAACGCTGGCTCGGTTCTACTTCACTTTGCACAGACAAGAGGGAGCAAATGTGTTCAGGATGTTTTGGAATGGAGGCGATTGATACTTGCTTCTTCTTCTTAGTTCAACACTTCGTGCCAAGTTTTGTAGCCGGAGTGGAATATACATTTGGCTTGCAAGTAATATGAATAAAGCTTTAGAGTGTAGTTCATTATTTTATAATTTTAATCGCATACGATAACATCTATCATATTCGTGACTGCAACTTTAGTTCAGTTGGTGAAATTGTTGTTCTCTGATTTTTCGGCGATTCCTTCTGCAATAAAAAAATAAAAATGAGAAGTTTGGCATATACATGATTGTTGATATATTTTGTATTTCAATAAATATTAAGATAAATTTTTAGAAAATAACGAAAGGAAGGGAAAGATTTTCCGGTGTATTATTGCCGGATTTACAGTGTACATTACGTTTATTATCATTTTTTCTACAATAAAAGTTCAGGCCGCATGAGCTCGCTGTGCCAAAACAGTGTCGCACTACGAGCTTGTAATGTAATACATATAATCAGGGTTCGTAATGCTCACTCTATTTCACTTACGAAAGTTTTTGTCGAGAAACCGCTTTTTGGGAAAGAAAGACAATCGCCATTTTTCGCTCACTTCATTTGCCGTGAAAAAGTGGTTTGCTTGTTTTTTTTTTCATATGGTACCATCACTAATGCAAACGGTAGTAGCTTTTGTAGAACAAACAATCTGGTGCCTACATGCAGATGTACTATGCTATTATTGTTAATGTTCTAGGTTAGAATCACGTTGCGCTTATACACCTTTTATTATTGTACAACGATAATTCTCGCGAAAAATGAGAGTGGAAAAAATATTTTCATCCAGAAAAAAAAGAGTGAAGGGTGAAATATGTTCCACACCAAATTTATCTCCCAGCAATGATGCTGCCTTTCCCGATACAAACGTTTGATTTTGCCGTAGTGAGGTACACTAACATTAATTGCCTACTTTATGGCTTTTATAGAAGCTTTATGGGGAACCATACAAGCTGGGTGTATATTAGTCAGATACTGAGGTAATGGTTTGCGCCGGCTTTTAAGTTTTTTCTTTTAAGTTCTATGTTTAATATGGCAAAATATGGCTTTTTTTTTAAATAAAAATCAAAAGTTGTAAAAACCCCAATTTTATTTCGCCTTGTGCATGTACTTATCCGTCCCATGAAGAAAAATATTTTTAACTTCAAAACTAAAAAACAATTTTCTTTTCAAAGTTTTTTTTTGTCTTTATTTGAGAGGTTTTCATCCCGAGACTGGCTCACCTCTTGTTTTCAACAGTTTTTTAAACACCCGATAAAAAATGTCATCGAAGTTTTTTTTTCAACCGATTAATTTCCGTTTTAATTTCAACCGAATAAATTGCCTAACTTAGGGCCGATGTCCACGTAGCGGTTTTTCACACTGCGTGCACGCCGCGTTCACGCAGGGTACCCAGCCTCAAATGGAGTAAGGGCCGATGCCCACGTAGAGTTTTTTCAACGCTGCGTGCACGTAACGTTGGAAAAACGCAGGTGTGCATCGGTGCGGCGACGCTGCGTTACCGCTTTTTCCCGATGCAAATATGCGTCGTTTTAACGCCGTGTGCAGATTTCAACGTCCAAGGGTGAACTACTTTCTGATTGGTTCAACATGGGAAATAGCTGCAATTTTTGAGTAAGAATCTAGTTTCAACATTTCTGACCAAATTTGATAAATTTCATTCGACATTCGTCAGTAACTTTGATTCGTTCTCCAACAGCGTTTTAGCGATAACTCCGAAGCGCAATGGCCGAATGACAGCATTGTCTAATATTAAAAACATCATTCTGCATCAAATGCATTTCAACGCATCAAGCGCTTCAGCAACGCGAAGAGGTCTCCTATTAACCGATGCGGGCAGTTATTAAATTATTTTGCATTCATTTAAAACAAAACAATTTTGCAAATTATTTCAAAGCATATAGTGGTTGCTCAATATCATGTAGCTTTCACTAAAAGTTCACGTAACCAGTACGTAGAAATCACGTAAGGTTCACCTGATCAAACACGTAATTACTTTCAAACTTCACGTCATTAGTAATGGAAAATCCAGTCAGATTCACCTGATAAATCACGTAACTCACCGAATCTAAATTTTGTTCAGGTTACATGACATTCAGGTCACTCTTACGTGAAAAGTGTGGTGGATGAGAACCACATTTGTTTTCAGGTAAACATGACTTGAAGATTTTTCAGAGTGTAGCCTTTTTCACCAAAACTTATTCCCTTTAGGGCCCGTTCACAAATTACATATCGCTTTAGGGGGTGGGAGGGTACCTGCAAGACCGTTACGGCCCATACAAATTTCAAAATCCTTTCATACAAAAAAACGTTACGAGGAGGTGGGTGGGGGTTGAAAATGGTCAAATTTTGTGTTATGTAATTTGTAAATGAACCCTTACCTGATAGCGGAAAGCTTATTCTGTCGGATACATAGGGGAAACTGGAAACATATTATCCCCACTTTTTGTTTCGGATGTTTCTCGATGCAAAATAATCAAAATTATATGATTTAATATGGACTTGATGAACAATTTAATTATTTATTCAAAAACATCATTGGAAGAAATTATTTTTTCATGAAAGTTATAAAAAAAATCGATCCTCATATCGGGGAAAATTGATCCTTTTATGAGCTGAAGATATTTAGGTTCTTTCAAGTGTGATAAAAGGCCAAATTGTTTTATTTTCAAATCCCAACAATTCTTTATAGTAAAAAACAGTCGCGCAAAAATTAAAAATATTGTTGGTATTGAGTAAGGCAGGTATATTGGTTCTTGAATAGAGTAACAATGACAATTATCAACAAAGTTGGCATCCTGATGATTATTTATGCAATCAATCCACTCCACTGAAAGGCAGATTACGACAACCATGATGTTTCAAAGAGGATCTCTCTGTGTGGTGATACTAAAACTGGATGATCGATACATAAATATCATATAGGGAAAAGTGCCCAATAGTGGACCCCCAACCAATAGTGGACCATCCACCCATTTTTGCATTATTACAACACAATGTAAATATTTTGCTATGAAATTCCATCGGGATAACCTACCTTACAGTCCTATGATTTGATTACATGCATTGGAAATGCTATGTAAAGTAAAATAAGATGATTTTCTACAATTCTATAAAAAATTAACATGAGAGTGTCCATTATAGGAATATTTTGAAGGGCCCGTAATAGGGAAGAAGAACGTCCCGAAACGGAACATAAAAATCAAATGAAGTGTCGACTATAGGGAAGCAATTTCCTATTATGGACACCCAGGGGGTCTACTATAGGACGAATATAGTGAGACTTGAAAATGTTAAATTCAACAAAAAACGTCGTGTATTTGAGTGTTTTATGTATGTATCGTAAAGAGGAGATGCAGAACTTGTTATTAGATATCCAGCAGAATTAATATGTAGAAAATTTCTACTTATTATGACAGAAAGAGCAAAATTTCGCTACTAGGGGGTCCACTATTGGGCATTTTACCCTATATCTTTGTTGTTTCAAAATCTAATTATCCTGTTTCTAATTAAAAAAACAGCCGCACTTCAAAACCAATAGCCAGTGGCAGTAATCTTGTAATCTTGTAATATCAACGCACCCTCTGACCATAGCCTATCTGCGTTGTATTTAAATACCGCTGAGCGATACGTCTACTGGGCAACACGTCCGGTGTGCACTGCACTAAGATCTCCTTAGATGCAACCGGACCGAGATCTTACTTAAGGCTCCCAAGGGTCCGTTTCGCTGTGATATGTTGCCATAAAATAGAAATATATGCACTTGCTTTTCTAATCTACGGGAATATTTAAATTTACTAATGATATTGATTAGTGACAAGTAAATTCATTCATCGATCAGATTAGAACGAGCTCAGTGCAATTAAAATATAAACGCAATACTTATCTGCAATTCACAGAAGATGTTGGGATTGTCCTTGAAGTAATCACGTTGTGAACACAGACTTCCTGTATTGACGGTGGTTGTTATGAATATGAATACCACTGATGATACCGGAACAATAAGATTTTCTTCATCACTGGTCGTCTGGAAAGAGGTAGATAAAGAATTGGGCCGCTTTCACTCGCCGGCCCGCAAAACATTAGTAAGTAATTAATTATACTACAAAGACAAAAATACAGTTCTAATAATTCTGTCTTATAAATGGATATCACACATGCCCATCTGATACTCAACTTAACCAAAACATATCCTCAATACTTAATAAATTGATAACTGTATATAGTTTCTATAATTGTCCATATATACCTACTATTCAATCTAGGATTCCAAATCGGATAAATTAATTCAGTTGCTAACTAAAAGCTTATCCTCAACGCTTTGGCTGTCAATAGTCTCCACAATATGAACCTTAAAGGTTACAACTTTGTTCAATCCTACATCTGTTTATATTAAAACTCAATCCTAACTGCCCCGAAACCGCTTTCAACACATAACTGCCCCGAGCACAGCCACTACATGCGACCCACAGGACCCCAATCGAGGACGGCCTACACTATACGGTTGTGAGCTTACACCCTCTCCTGAGCTGTGCGACGCTGAAAACATGCTCCTAACGTTTGATGCCTAAAAATAAAAATAATTAAACTAATTACACTAAATCTTACACTTTTGATCGAACCCGGCTGACATTCGCGTTAAACAATGTGTTCCATGAGTGCTGATCACTCATGATAACGCCCCGAATCGGCGAATAAAATTCAGTTTAACGCAGAGTTTAAACCCTCTCTTGCGCTAAGTAATGCTGAAAACCTAACTTCTAGGAATTTGATTCGAAGAAACAAATTATACTGAAATTGGTGCGTGGCAAAATAAGTTATACTATTAGCTAATTTAGTTAAACCCTGACTACCCCACATTATACTGGCCCGTTTGGAGTCATCCAGTGGCACTTGGTCTTAGCATTCGTTTTCTTTTTAAATTCTATAACAATTCACCACGCTTACCCCCATATTAGTAATATGTAGAACGAATGCTTGACTATTACTATACTAAGTATAGTAAAAGACCGGAAGTAATAATTGGGCCAGCCACCACCAAAAAAAAACCAATAGCCAGTGGCAGTGTTGGCAGGCCTGGTAGCGGGTCACTTTTTAGTGACTTGGTCACTTTTTTCGGGCAAGTCACTAAAAAGTCCCTTTTTTCGACCTCAAGTCACTAAAGTCACTTTTTCTCGCAAAAAGTCACTATTTTCAACTATTTTGAAACTATTGACTAAGATTTTTTTTAAATAAAACTTTATGTACCCATCGGATGATGCTTTGATCATGGCGGAAATAAAATTACGGATCTTAAAAAATGATCGCGCTGAAACTTCGTCAGCCGTTTAACTCGCTGCTTTTACTGGCATTTCACCAGTAGCTAATTGAAGGTGTTTCACGTCACAATTTATAAATCGGTATGCAGTCATGCAAGCAGGAGACCTGCCAATTCCGATTTTGTTTTAAAGCTCAAACTTTATATAGTAGGAGAAGGTGGGAAGATTTGATTCTTTGGGAGGCTTGACCCTTGGGAGACTTAATTCTTCGCTGTTTTACCGAGAACTATACTGCCGTTCTACGCATAATTGTCCCATGTTAGCTTTGATGAAAAATCTCAAACACGAGTCAATTTGTCTCACTGAAAAAATGAAGTTGTTTTTTTATGAATATCGAGTCTGAAAACAATTTAAATAAGTAGTGATTCGTTTTATGTTCTGAAAACGTGTTGCCTACGCTCATTAACATCCAAAAAATATTTGGTAAATCTCAAGATCCAATCGATTCTAAAATTAGTGGGACAAATTGACTGGGTTTTTTCATCAAAGATAACATGGGACAATTATGCGTAGAACGGCAGTATAGCAGTATTGTTAGAGTGTACTTTTATTATAGATCCTCTATAGACAACTGATCGTTATGTGGCGAATTATTGTTTGATTGACAGCCTTATTTACTCTATTATTTACTGTGTTTGTCCCTCCTAAAGATGTTTTTTAAGTAAAATTTGAATAACTTCCCCTAATATTGACAAAATGCTATCATTTTTTCACAGCACAAGCCGTCAATATGCTAAATGATCTTCACTGATAAAAATGCCAACATTCCACCACAATTTCAGGATAATTGGATTTTGAGTTGTTGTCACAATATGAGGAGACTTGATTCTGAGACTTGAGAAGTTTGGCAAACAAATTCAAGAAAATATAAATTTGTTCTCAAGCGGCTATTTTTTGTAGATTTGACAGATGTGATGAAGGGTTTGCTCTAAAAAAAATATTTATTGAGTAGATGTTATAGAGAGAGAATCAAGTCTCCCCAATTTTGAAGATTGCATGCGCTTTCGAATTCCATAGCAAAAATCGTTCATGAATACGTACAGCAAGTAGGGAAATCTGCGTATTTTGGAAAAAAAAATATTCAAATAGTTCAGAGAGCATAGTCCTGCAGTATAAGCAGAAGGTTGAGCGTTCAATCCCAGGCTCGTTGTACTGGATCTTCATAATTTTTGTTCCGTTTTCTACCCAAACGATCCGTACTGTTGTTTTTTTTTTTGCACTGAAAATTCCAATAACTTCCGTGGCACCTATGATAAATCGTGCATCTTTCTTAAATAGGTATTCAGCTAATCCAGTGAACTTAATTTTCACTGATTCTCACGTGAAGGGAATGCTCCTTCACGCAGATTTTTGCCTAGAAATCATTTTTCAGAAAATAAAACAGGTCTTATGAGTGATAACCATGTTTCGCGAACTTCCAGTGGCGTAAAAATTTGATTTTCTCGGAGGACTACTCATAGTTTTGAGTACTGTTTTTGACTGATATTTAATAAAATTTCCGTGGGATAAAAAGGAAGGCCAATACAATTTTTCTGAGTAGATAAAAGTTAGCGTGTACGATTTTCATTTCTCCTCTGAGTTCGTTCTAAGGCAAAAGAGTGGTGAGTGAAAGATGATTCTCATTCGACCCAAAAACGCTTAATTTCGTCTCATCGAACTTGCAACTGAAACTGAAAGTCACTATTTGGTCACTTTTTCTGCAACTGAAAGTCACTATTTGGTCCCTTTTTTCGGCCGTTTTGGTCACTAAAGTCACTTTTTTGAGCTGCATCGGTCGCTACCAGCCCTGTGTTGGTAAAATCATTCATAAAACTCAATCATTGAGTTTGCGAATTTAAAATAATGCATCACGTCTGATTTTTCATGCTAAAACGGATCATTTCACACATTTCGCTCTAAAAAGTGTTCATAATCAATTTGGGGGCAATTTATTGTTTACAAACGCAAGAGTATCCATTGTTCTATGTGTTGAACGTTAGATGACTGTTATTTTCGAGCCGGTGACAAGCACGGTGTCATCATCATCAATAGACATAGCCCGCTGTCATTATTGAAACGCAGCATTAAAACAATTATAGCCCAGGACATCCTAGCTACGATCTGGCGATGGGCTAAACAATAGGATGTCAGTAGCCTGGTTATTTTACTAAAGAGAACAAAAGAAAGGCCTAGATGATTCAAACGGGTGATTCAACTCAGCCATGATTTTTTGGTTGGGTGGTTGGGTGAGTTGGGTGCGTTTAAACTCACGAGTGATTTGAATCGTTCATGAGTTTTGAGCTTCTGAGTTTTTCCAACACTGGCCAGTGGTTAATATCCCAGAGTGCTTATTTCGGTGCCTAAGAAAAGGTGATCATACCAGGCTGGCGACTTCATACATCAATGTGGTACAGTATCCCCCCGCTTATCCGGACCTCGCTAATCCGACGACTCGTTAGTCCGGATCTCGCTAATTCGGAATTTTCCGGAAAAAGTATCAACACCCATTTAAACACATTATGTTGTCAGTTTTCGAGTTTGTGCTGTGATTTTGTTTTGGTTCATTTGTATGGATTTGACAGTCGGATTAACGAGAGGAACCCCGATAGTCCGGCCATACATTTGTCGGATCACCGGGGGTATACTGTACTGGCATGCTTGAAACATTATATTCACGTGTATATTATTAGTACACAAATGTGATTTTTTTTAAAATACTGAATAGAAGCGGAAGGATTAGCCTATTGTTAGAAGATCTTCAGGAAGACAGACAGACTTGCGATAAAATACGATAAAAATAATGATTTTAAATAAACTTACCCTCCTATTTAAAAGAGACAGTTCAATTGAATAGTAGATCTAACAGTACTGATTTTCCTTGTCATAAGACGAGTTTATACAATCCCATTGAATTCCATGGAATTCAATGGGATTGTATAAACTCGTCTTATGACAAGTGAAGACATTCCACTAAAAAGCTCAAAATAATTTTCCTATCAGTACTGATTTTACAAACAATGATTTCTTGAGTAATTTCAATAGGTATTCATTTAATTTTAGATTTACTCGTACCGTGAAGTATCCCAATTTCGCGCACTTAAGATCTGACAAAGTTAAAACGATCATTAAAAAACATGTAGTGGCCATTTGGAAACATTTGCTACTGCATCACGTAGTAGAAGGATTCTAGGTTCTCAAAAAAATGTTACTTGCAAAATTTTTCTGCTATTTAAAAAAAATTGGAATATGAATCCGAGACCGTTGTATGCTCCTTATTTCGCGCAAGAAAATAGGATAGTTCCTAATTTCGCGCAAAAGTGTTCCTAACTTCGCTCATGTTTGGAATTGAATATCGTTATTGGTTTGATGAAATATAATCAATTAACCAATAGAAGCATGCATCCATTGTTCAAAATATGCAGATAACGGTATCAGACAGCCGTCAGTGACCCATTCTTTAGTCGAAATGGTATGTGCCTATATTTCGACCCTGGAGCTTTGCTTAGATTTTACTTCATGCATTTTAGTTGACACAAGTCATCATTCCTAAAATATCGTTTGCTTCTGAAATATAAACCATATTTTAAGAAAAAAGGCATTGTATGAGCAATGTTTAGCTGGTATATAAATTTTTTTTAAATTTTCGAGACGTCATGAAAGAAAGTCTTAAATTCCGCTATCTCTTACATAGGACACATTCAAATATGTGTTTTATTCAAGACATCTTCAATATTATATACATTATCGAAAAAGCTGCTGTAGTTTTATCTTAAGTTTAGCATCATTTTACACATCGCACATTTTAGCATCATTTTACACATCGGATTTGGTAGCTATTGCTGGCACTGATCTATAAGATTTTTCAAGTCAACATTAGTCGAAGTCGGTGGTTATCAGCCTGAAAATTAGATAAAAAGCGTATGGGAATGAACTTTTCGGGTTCTATTCAGTGTAAAACTGTCCTGTGTATTATATTGCTTTTGTTTCATTAGAATGTTGCAAATGAAACTACGCAACAACAATAAACGAAATTAGGCACCATAATTACTCTCATATACCTAATTTCGCTCACAAAGCGAAAGTCTAAATAAACACAAAATACATAAAATTTTACACTTTTCAATAGTAATGGCGAATAAACATATCTAACAGAGCATAATGGATACAAATATTTCCAAAAAGTAGCCAGTTTTGTACAGTAAAATCATTTGTTTACTTGGGTCATGTTCTTCGTCGCTGTGCTAAGCAAAAGCAAATATGGCGGTCGATGGGAGGATCAAATTGAAATAATTTTATTTGGTGTACTAAACCAAGTTTGTTTTTCAAATTTTTTCGTGAAAAACATTCAACAACAATGACATTTTGTAATCCTCCAGATTTTTCAATTTTGACTGGTACCTAAAAATTGAAAAAAATAAATGATTTTATAATGCGCGAAGTTAGGGCGCGCGCGAAATTAGGGCACATCACGGTATTTAATAAAACTAATCAAAGTAAAGTAGGGGAAAAGACGGCTTTGGCAGGTTTTGTTCTATTATTGGCAGGGGGGTTTTTGTCGACCGAATTTTATGAAATTTGGCCACAATATTCTTTGATATGAAAAGAATGTTTAGGCCAAATTTGAGCATAATCAGTCATAAAAAACCCCCCTGACAATAATAGAACAAAACCTGCCAAAGACGTCATTCCCCCTATGTTTAACTACACATTGGTACTAGGTAATGTGATAAGGCTATTGGAAACCTCAAATACGCGTGTGCTTGAATGATAAAATTGAAGGAAGTAAATAAATCTATTAAACTTTTAAACTAGAAAAGAATTAGGGGAACGGTTCGCCACTTCATCTCATAGCTCCTATTTCCATCCCATCAAAAACAAAGCAATGGAAAGGAATTTGGTTTGTTTATTATTTTTGTGATTTTTTTCAGCAGTGAGCACGCATGTTGACAAAAAGAAGCGACGAATTTGGTGCCGTATTTCTGTGTTTAGCGATGAGATGGATATATGTACAGTGAGATGGAGATCGGAACAGTTCCCCTATAACAGATCAATTAGTTGCATGTAATACAATAATATGTAAATGCAATGGAATACAACAAACGCCATAATATATGCAATATCGGGATCAAATGTGTCCAAACTGTGGGGGATCAAGTGTGTCCATATTGACTTTTTATCTTGATTTATTTCTCATTCAATGTGAAATGAGCAATAACCAATTTATGAGCTTATTCAATTCTGCAATAATAAAACTACGTCCAGTAAAAAATTGACACGTTTTGGTTGGATATATTCAAAGTTATTAAACTTTTTACCTTTGCAGAAAAAAAGAACTGAGAACGCTAACATCTAACTAGCTAGAGCTAACATCAAATGTTACTCAGATTAAATTATCTGTTTATCGGATCTGTTTACACATATCAGTGATATAAACATGTTCTTAGGTTTCGAGAAAACATGGGGGGATCATGTTTCCCCGGGGATCATGTGTGTCCAGTTTCCAGGAGGAGTTCGTATTTCTTCCAATGTAAATCCAATACAAAATAAGTTACGCCTGTTTGCGATTTAAATCAGTCCTGATATATTTTATTAGTAGTTTGCGTGGAGGATGATTATGTCATTATTATGATTTTGCTTATATAAATCGTAAGTCAAATCTATGGATTTTTGCCAATATAAATGTGTGGAATTTAGTAGTGTACACGGATAAAAACAAAAAATAAAGTAAAACAAATATTAAATTCTGTCCACGGTATAGTACATTATTGGCGGTGGATTCTACCTTATTCATTACGTCATATAAATGGTGGGAAAAACTTCGCAAGTTTAAAAGACATTGTAAGATAGTTCGGGACTTGCAATCAACAGTTGTGATTGTCTTCATCACCCTCACCTTGAAACATATGTTCATATTAGCACGGTCAATTGCCAAATGAATATTAGTCAGTAATTATTTATTTGGATTACGTTAACTAATAATTTTTGTAAAACTGAACACTAATATCACAGAGAACATACATGGAACGCCGTCGACGTGGACATTGCAACTCAAATCTCATTTTGACAACACGATGGCGCAGGTATACTCTTGCATGTAAAACGACACTAGCACATAGTGGCATTTTTTGATGACGCTAGCGCTGATTCTGCACGGAATAACGGCAACATTCCAAGTTATTTCAAAATGATCAGTAAAAGGTTATCACAACATGGAGAGTCCAGCTTCATCGTCTGTTATCTGTGCTAATATGATTATTTAAACAATTACCCACATAGATCCAGGCATTGCAATATCATCTGAGCACAGGATATTATCTTTGCTTGTGCAAAGATATTATCCCTAATCAAAGAGCACGATATTATCATTTGAGCGTTCGATGATGATCCGGATAGCTGGCTCGGGGTTTGTTCGCGTTGCGAAGGTGTTGCTACAACAAAAGCTGTGAAAAAATGTTTCTCCATGACGAACATTGCACTTTGTTTACTGAGCGGATAGATATCTAAGATCGATATCCCATTATTTCATCAGTATCTTTGCTCAAAAGATCAAATGATGGGATGGTTTGCAATGCCTGGTGACCTCGACGTTCAACGGTTCAACTGAGAGACACTTTTACCGCCAAAAGTCAATATAATCAAGGATTTTCGAACCCAGTGACACTATTCACTACTAATTATGGCTAAATTTATAAAGAAGAAAACTGAGTAAATCATTCTATGTTTTGAATAATATTTTTTGCTCTGACTATGGGTATCGTCAACCGACATTAGAAGACAGTTTTGGAATATTGTAGGTCATCCAAACTGTCTTTTAGCACAGAATCTACGATCTTAAGCTTTCACGCAATGTCACGAAATATGTATAAACCTGTTCATCGCATCTATTAGAACAGCGGTTCTCAACATTTTTCTTGAGAGGTACCCCTTCGAACTTTTGCATTAATTGAAATACCCCTTTTGGAAGTAGGCTTCCAAGCCTCTTGAAAGATTAATCCACTATTCCTTTGAAGTGAGACTCTTGAGCCTCTTGTACGGACCTTCTGAATCTCTTGAAAGTAGGCTCCCGCGCATCTTGTCGAGAGGCTTTGTATATTGAAAGGACGCTTCAAAGCCTCTTGACGCTTCCGAGTCTCTTGAATGTAGAATTACAAGCTTCTTGAAAAGAGGGTTCCGATCCTCTTGAAAAGAGATTTCCGAGCCTTTTGAAAGGATCCTTTCGAGCCGCTTGAAAGGAGTCTTCCGAGTTTTTTGAAAGGAGGCTTCTGAACCCTCTCAAAAGGAGGCTTCTGAACCTCTTAAAAGTAGGCTTCCGGGCCTCTTAAAGGCAGGCTTACGAGCCACTTGAAAGCAGGCTTCCGAGCCTTTTGAAAAGAGCTTTCTTAGCCTTTTGGAAAGAACCTTCCGAATCTCTAGGCCTCTTGAAAGGAGGCTTCCAGGCCTCTTGAAAGGAGGCTTTCAGGTTTCTTGAAAGGAGGCTTCCAGGCCTCTTGAAAAGAGGCTTTCGGGCCTCTTGAAAGGAGGCTTCCAGGCCTTTTGAAAGAAGGTTTTCAGGTCTCTTGAAAGGAGGCTTTCAGTCCTCTTGAAAGGAGGCTTTCAGGCCTCTTGAAAGGGGGCTTTCAGGCCTCTTGAAAGGAGGCTTCCAGGCCTCTTGAAAGGAGACTTTCAGGCCTCTTGAAAGGAGACTTCCAGGCTTCTTGAAAGGAGGATTCCAAGCCTCAGAACTCAGAAAAAAAGGCTGCTGATCAACTTGAAAGGAGGCCTTCGAGCTGCTTGGAAGAAATCTGTGCTGGTTGTGGAGGCAGGATTCTGTTGGATTTACTAATCGCCATGCATATTATGTAGAAAACCAAGTTTTGGAATAAAAAAATACACAATTATCGAAACTTTATCATTAAATTTTGATTGGAATTGTAATTCGTCCGCCATTACGAATTTTTGTTCGAGGTACTCCCTAGGGCCAGCGAAGGTACCCCAGGGGTACATATACCCCAGGTTGAGAACCGCTGTATCAGAAGGTAAAAAAAATACCGCTTGTTTGTTCTGGAATAGTCTGAGTAATCCAAGCTGCTTCTCAGTTCGTGACTTGCGATCAACAGATGACAGTCTTTTGTCTTAACACAAAATTTTGATACCTCTTCAACCACTCCCATTACATCTCATGGAAGTATAACATACATTTCCAGATAATTTGGTTATTCTGGGTCATCCAAACTGTCCTTGAGATGCAGTCAACATTTGATTTTTTTCAAAACTCTAACTTTTGAAACGTATTCAACTATATCCATTGCGTCTCCTGGAAATCTATAGGGTGTCCGCAAATTATCCGAACAGATTTGGACAGTTTGCTTCTACAGAGCAAAAATAGACAATATTGGCATAATGGACACAACATTTTGACATCGTATTTTTCTGTAACATCTTGAGAGGGCGAATCAGTAGTACATAGTAGTCTCTATAACCGGCACAACTTCAACACTAGCCCGGTTACTGTTCGTCGTCGGAGGGTCTTCGATCCTCCATTTAGATCACGGAACTACACGCAGGACGAGCCTACCAGCAGGTTCATGAATGAATTTAACAGACTACAAGATGTAATTTCTAGAATCATGACAACAGATGTAATTCGTAATAGATTAAGATTATATTCCAATATACCAATAAATATTCCAATAAATCAAATAAATCAAATCAATGGACTGAATCAGTAGATCTATAGGCATAACAACTCAGCAGGCTGTAACAGATGTATATTCTGGGAATACTGGGAGTCATTTCATGTACAAATAAAACTTTTAGTCTTTGTAAACGCTCCTTTTTTCAAGTGAAAGAGAATTGCCTTTTTACTCACCGGATTTGAATTGAATTTACCATTCGGTATGGTCCATCTTGAAAACAACAGCCAGCAAAACACCGAATATATTACCGAGACATTTAAAATCATGTCACAATCGTCAACAATGTCTGAAAAGTATCTGTATAGAAACGTGCGGCTATTTTCTTCCGACCCAGAAGAAGGCGTATAACTCAGGGAACAGGGGTCATTTTGAAGTGAACATTGGTTCATGTAATAGAACACGCAGAGAAATGTTTTTTAAACTCAATGATATTATGTATAAAAACAACAAAAATAATTATTGTTCCCCGGCTAATAATTTTATTTGTTGAATTCAACAAAAAATCAGATTTGATTAGACGAAAAATATTGTTGTTTCTACAATGTTCCAAAACAGCACTCAAAATAAAAATTGTTGAATTTACAATATATTTTTTTGTTAGTACAAAAAATATTTTTAATCCAAAAAGAAAAATTTTTGCTTTCAACAATATTTTTCTTAAATTAAAAAAAATAAATATTATAATCAAAAATTTATTTTAAATGTTATATAAAATTTCTTGGGATTATCAATTATTTTATTTTTGGGTAGGCTTCGTGTGGAAAATAAAACCACAATAATTATATTTGTATTTTTTTCAAATATTTACTCCACAAACTAGTTACACTGGATTGCAGTAGAAACAACAATAAAAATTTTTGATTTAAATATATTTCAGTTTTGATTTTAAAAATAAAATATTTGGGTTTAAAAAATAATTCAATAATTTTATTTTTTAGTTCAAAAAGGTAGATTTTCTCTGCGTGAAGGATTGCATGCTGTTTTTTAATTTGTTCCAAAAAATAATTATAAACCTGTCTTGTTGCACGGATAATTTGCAGATACCTTGTACAGATATCGTAAGGTAGTTTTGAATAATCGGGCTCATCCAAACAATAGTTCTATTCGGGACTACAAATCTACAATTTTAGCAACATATTTTCTCAGTTCTGATTTCAACGAATTAGCCAGGATATCCTAAAACCATTTTACCATGTCCCATGATTTTCTGAAATATGTTATTAACATGGTTAAATACATATCTAAGCTTCTGATAAAAAAAGCTAGTGTTGTGACTGTAGATCGCAAGTTATGAACTTAAAAACGGTTAGGATAACCTTGGATATCCCGAAATCATCTAACCATGTCTTCTGGTCTCATGAAATATGTTATAGACGTGGTTCAATAGATATCTAAGAACCTAGTAACGAAAATAGCTAGTATCGTGGCTGTAGATCGAAAGCCCTGAACTCAAGTACGGTTTGGATGACCTAGGACATCCCAAAATCATCAGACCATGTCTCTTATGGACATGGTTGAATACATATCTTAGCATATATTTAGTAATGAAAAAACCAAGTGTTGTTTCTGTAGATCGCAAGTTCTGGACTCAAGGACAGTTTGGATGAGCTAGGATATCTCTAAACCATCAGAGCATGTTTCCTGGTCTTATGGAATATGTTATAGACATGGTTCAATAGATATCCAAGCTTCAAGTGACGTCAAAAGCTAGTGTCGTGGCCATTTTGGATATTTTGGATGATCTAGCACATTCCAAAATATATTTGTTTTGTCATTTCTTCGCGCTATTAATCACGAAAACAAATGGCACATATCAAATTTAAAATAAATCCCGAATATGCCATTATCAATAATAAATACATTGATTCGTAGAGTATTTTATATATTGTTTATCTATTTTCAGGACGTCGAACTCGTCAGACCAACCCCACTGGTCAGTGGCTTACATCTTCTGCAGTTGACGATACTGCAAGCCCCAAGCGCAAGGATTTCAAATACGACAACTTATCTCATTTTACTAGCAATGACACATCGGCAGACGTAACCGCTCCGATGATGTTGCGTGGTGGTCGTACCAAGACGAACGGTATTGCTAAATATCTGACGACTGGAAAGCCTTCGATGCCGGTAGAGAATGACAATAAACTAGTAGCCACAACACAATTCATTGATCTCACTGACGAAAATACATGTGATTCGTTTGAGAATGTTGCAAGTGGTAGCGGGCTGTTGGCCGGATTTGCCTTCGGCACGATTCAAAGCAATCCGGCGAGTAATATATTCTTGCAGGAGCCAGTGCTCAGCTTGAATTTTGATAAGACGCCCACAGATAAATCTCGCATGGTAATCAAGAACTCTTTCCTGGCAAGCGAAATACAACAGAAATTCTCACCGCCCAAGTGCGATCCTATGTGGGGTAGCGCGGCCTCGTCCGTGACGGTTAAGATTGAAGCATCCGACTATGCTCTTGATCTGTCGAAACCAACCCAAGTGACAGAGATCGACTCGACAACGTTCTTCAGTCAAGATAGCAATTCGTGTGATAGTGGCGACAGTGGGGTGGTTATACTCCCTACTGGCACCCTGGAGTTGGCCGACGGCAAACGTCGAAAGCCAGCTACCCCTCATCGCATCCTGTGCCCGTCGCCGGTGAAGAATCCGCTGGTAGCAAGTCCATCCACAGCTTTGGCGCACCTGAATATTCAAAGCAAGAGGGCCACAAGAAGGAATGTGAAATCGAAGCGAAGGTAGGTTTAAACCGATTTTGAATTTTGCTCTGATCAAGAAACGTAGTGGAGTTAGTTTCTGTTTGAATAGATATTTAAATAGTATATAATATAAAATGTTTCTTTTTATGTACATATTTGTAGACTTAATGTTAAGGAATCCGAAAACGCTTTAGAAGACACGGAGGAGACAAATCCAACAGATGTTAATATCCTACCGAACACAGCTGAGCTGGATAAGAAGAAGCCGGTCTTGAATGATTCGGTAAATCCAACTGCTCAGCAAAACACCAACAACAATAACCAAAGCAGTAAGCAAAGCGACGTTCCTACAGTCGTATCGACGAATGTTGGCAAACATAGTGGCGATGCGGGTACGAATAAGAAACTCACAGATTTCTTCCAAGTCCGGCGAAGTGTGAGGAAAACTAAGAAAGAGGTACTGTGGGAAAGAGATCGCGATATCGAAAAAGCCATCCGCGAGCAGCGAGAATCGGGATTGAAGGTAAAGTTAGTTCAACATACGGGGGCTATCTAAAGCTAACATATTGGATATTTGCAAGATTCAACACTTTGAGGAGAAAGGGCGCGGAATCGTTACCACGAGACCTTTCTTGAAGGGAGAGTTTGTAGTGGAGTATATAGGCGATCTCATCACTGTATCGGAAGCGAAGGAACGGGAGCAGATATATGCCGAAGATGACAGTACCGGTTGCTATATGTATTACTTCAAACACAAAAACGTTCAGCATTGGTAAGTGTCTAAAGCAGTGTAAACTAAAACTTTTCGTAATAATTAGTCCCTTGGTTTGATGATCTTTTGAAGTCCTTCTTTTCGTATCTTCAACCCTAACCAACCTTCTAATTTCTATTATCTATTATATCTGATCTAAAAATGAAACAACCATCATAACTCGGATGTTACTCTTATGCCCGGAGAATTTGAAACGTGGTCATCTTAGAAATCTTTCTCGCAATGAAAGCACATAAGGCAGAATGAACGAAAGGCGGAACGATACAAATGACAGAATCACGTAAGGCGGAATCATAAAAGGCAGTACCACAAAAGGCAGAATTGCATTGGACTGGTTTAACTTATTCGGACACTTTGAAGCACCAGACCCAACGGCCGGCCGTTGTTAAAACATGCTAATGCAGTTTTGCTGATCGTGATTCTCCTTCCTCTATAAAAAGATATCATTTGGCCTTTGATCGGCCAGGTGCATGCTTTCTTGTTGCTTAGTGGGGAGGAGATCTTCCATAGCTCAGCGATAAGGCATATGGCTTTGTACGAAGCATACCATGCTGAAGGTGACTGATATCGAATCTCTACACGGTCTGATAGGAAATTTTCTTGCCTTTCCGAGAAATCGTACACTTATATAACTCTGGAAGTGTTTAATGGATACTGAGCCAAGAAGCTGTTAGTGTTTCAGTTGTGCACGGTGTCTTTATCCGAAGTAGCTCCAAAACACCCACTATACAAAAGTATAGGTTTTCCTCTTTAACGTGGATTTTTAAAATGTTCTATCGGGGATCATTTTTCCATACATTTTTGAGGGGGTAAAATCGGCTATCATTTGAAATTTAGGGAGGGAGTTTGCACCAAAAATAGTGAAAATAAAATTTGTTCTAGATCCCCCGATAGAACATTTTAATTTACCCACTATATGAAAGAGCATTGCATTGCAGAGCATTGCTTTCACGTGGTGGGTGTTTCAGAGATACTGATTTTTGAAAAATAAAATTCCCCCACAGAGACACCGTGTTGTGAAATAAGATTTACAGATATACGGAGGGGCGTGCTTTTAAAGAAGGAATCATATTCCCCTTCAACTTAGACCGGGCAGATGCGAGCCTTCAAAAAATAAATTATGTCCTCTCTTACCTCAAGCAGACGCCTGTGTAAAACTAATAAATGACAAAATTCTGCCTTTTGAAATTCCACCTTTCGTATTTCCGTCTTTTGTTACAAGTATAAGGTCTGCCTTTCGAGAATCTGCCTTTTGTGATTCCACATTTTGTGTTTCCGCCTTCCGTTAGAGTCCCAACATCAGTGTGAAAGCCTTCCTGGTGCTGTGTAGCACCAATCATTTTTATGACTGGGTGATTTTTTAATTTCCGGACTGTCACTTTTAAGTTTAATTATCCAAATGAGACAGACCCTTAGCCCTCCTTTACCCTCCAGTGGGGGATGTAATGCCAATAAGATGAAGAAGATCAGTGTGAAAGCCATCTGTTCCCCTATTTCGTTGTAGATAGTGCATACCCAAAATTCTGTTTTGATCCAACTTACTGGAATACCATACCATGATCGGCACTTATTCATATAGAAGAAGATAGACATAGACATAGATAGCCATAGAAGATTTAATATTAAAGATAATAAAATTGTCCATTCGTTGGCATGCAGTTGTTTTTCAGCAATATGGAAATATATTTATGAAAGTTTAAAATAGATTCGGTTTGGGAAGAAAGTCGGCTTGGGTGAACATCCCATCGGATGATGACACTGTTAATTAACGTTCACACTGATAATTCTTACTTCGATTGCCGATAATTCTTACCAATAAAAGGCATTAACAACATAATTTTGGTTGGTTTGAATAAGTTACCATAGTGGTTTTCGTTCCTGTGGTTACGTTCGACTGTTCGAGCGAAGAAAAGTTATCCTCAACACTCGCACACCTTCCGTTCCACCACACCACTTCGTCGTTTTCTTACGCACCATATAAAAAAAATCATTTGTGTAAAAAAAATCTTACATGGGGGAAAGGGGTGATCGAGAATCCCAGAAAAATTGCTTACGTAATAAGTGTACGACCCCTTTCAAGTGGTCTTGTTGTGTACGGGATATCACGCCTAACTAGAGAGTAGGAGGTTGAGAGTTCGAGTCTCTCCAAGACACGTGGATTTATATCAATTTGTCCATTTCGTAACATGTGTTGTGCATGCACAGCCAAGGCCCAAGATATTTGACGAATAAAAATGTTTGACGGGAAAGGTCATTTGGGGCTGATTCTTACCTTGAAAAATGCTTGTTTTTTTCACATTATGTATAATAGCTTATTACTAGCTAGTGTAGATGTACTTTATTTATTGGAATACTGATCATGTTAAAAAGTATCTTGATAACACGATATTTATTATTATAAATGGCGTAGTGTGAATAGGCTATAAAGCATCATTATCGGTCGCGAGCATTTTAACGAAGACAGCTTCGCTTATAAGCAGGAGGTCGTGGATTCAATTCCAGGCTCGTCCCTTTCCCACTTTCTGTGTTTCACGTTCTACCAAAACGATTCCTACTGTTATAACCTTTCACATAATCCCAAAACTTCCCGTGGCACCTATGAGAGGTCGTAGAGTTCTCTGCATCTTTCTTAAGTAGGTGTCCAACTAACCATCCTTCCCCTTCCTAAACATTCGCAAGGACGTGGCCAGGACAGATCTCGACTATTGGAGAGTGCATTGCTTTCATCTAAGAGTTAGTGAGTTATTCCCAAATCAATATCTGTGGTAACGGATGAAAGTAAGTGATGCTACTCTCATACAATAGTCTTGCTAATGCTAATGATTAGTGCATCGCCCCATAATTATCGGTCTGTTGTTTTGAACTCGTAAATAGCTAAGGTTTTTTTTTACCATTTGCATCCTCAACAATTTTATTTTTATTCTATTTCAGCATCGACGCCACCGCCGAGAGCGGCAAGTTAGGCCGGTTAGTAAATCACTCGCGTAACGGCAATCTTATGACGAAAACGGTTTCCCTGAACAACCGACCTCATCTGGTGCTACTGGCCAAAGAAGATATCGCGGAAGGCGTAGAGGTAACGTACGATTATGGAGACCGTTCCAAGGAAGCCCTGCAGCACCATCCTTGGTTGGCATTCTAGAGATGAGTTCCCAATCGCGGGAAAGTTCAATTCCTATTCTCGAACGAGCGTATTTCACAGCCAAGTACCCGCCATATGTTTGTGCTAAAAAGTCAAGTGAGAGCAGGATACAGCGGAATATTGTAAGCATTTTGATGTTCCTTCTAATTCCCAATTAGCATGATGATAACGATGGTCTACGTGCCCGCAAGGATAACTTTTGGGAAGCGAAGTAAACACCTACTTTGTCTCTTGCACTGTAAATAGCGTACACCTGAGAA
The DNA here is from genome assembly GCF_024139115.2 of Armigeres subalbatus. Lineage (NCBI taxonomy): Eukaryota > Metazoa > Arthropoda > Insecta > Diptera > Culicidae > Armigeres > Armigeres subalbatus. The sequence continues at coordinate 213,315,383 of NC_085141.1, read as the reverse complement.
AACAATAATTATTCTAGCATAAAGAAAGATCATCATAAACACAAATTTTACACATAAAAAAGATTGCTCTTTATTGAAAGAGATTTGTTGCAATGCAAACAACTGATTTGATTGACTCTAGTTTAGACGTGACTGTGTATTCCTGAATGAAGCATAACTCGGACGAATCAGTTTGTTATCCTATTTATTTTTCTCGAAATATTCTTTCTTTCTATTCAATCTTAAAATAGCAGCTCAAATATTTTTTTCCATTTTGAAGGCAGGTTTGAGATTTAAAATGGATAACTAGGATGAAATATTTTATACAAACATAAATTAGAAACTATTTTCTTATAATAGGTATATGGAAAATCCAAGATTTTGCTGAATCAGTTAGCTAAATGGCGTATAACTTTAAATATTTATTAATACACCCAGCCAATTTAATGGTTGCAATTATAAGATAAATCATGTGAAATAAATCATTGCATGGATACTGTCTGCCATTGCATCGATGGATATGGATCTTGTGAGCAAGCACAATGGATACACTAAACTATGTCAAGCGGGTCGAGAATTTTTATAATCAGAAAATATCGTAGACCGGACCGGAAATCGAACTTGCCTTCTCCGGACTGTCAATCACACGTTTTAGTATGTTAATTTAATCTTAAGGACTGTGAATCTGCGTCCATACAAATAAGCTTTGAAATAATTAGTTGCCCTGAGAATTGCAGTCAGTTCATCCAAAATAACTGATTTATTCATTTCACAAGGTGCGAACCTTTTGCTAGCATTCGCGATTGGTAAGTCGTTTCCATCAAAATTTTGGAACTACACCACATTGCATCATAAATCAGATCCGTCAGTTGTCAAAAGCAAGGTCCTACAAAAACCAGGGTACCTACTAAAATAATGTTGATGGCGTCGAAAATGACTTGAGTACTTTGAAAACATCCTCGCATTGCGCTGTCCACTCAAATTTATCATTTTTTACAATGTTTTAACAAATTTAGGTACAATTATTAATAATAGTTTCAAAATGCAACAAACCTTCTTATTTCGTCACTGTTCTTAGGAACAGGATAATTTTTGAAAGCTTTATATTTATTTGTATCTGGCAGAATACCTTTATCGGCTATTCTGTAACCCAGATAAGTAATATTTTGCTGGTTAATTTTAAATTATATTTAAGAAATCGTTCAAAACTATAGATAAATTTGATTAATAGTGTCGCATTGAATATCCAACGACAATAGTATCATCAATGTAGACAAAGCATATTATAATAAACCTAAACACGTGTTACGTTAAAAGTTAAAATCATTCTGTGTTTCACTTAACATTTTGATTTCAGCAAACCTTCAACTCTGAATAAGAATCTATATGGATAGGTGCGAGATCCTTGATACGCAAACTTTGGGATGAGATATAGGCGCAGTGATGCCTTGCAGTCGCAATATTTTTATTTCTCTATTTGAGAGAATACCAGACTGAAGTCTCCAGTACAATCACAAGAGACAAAACTTGATTTCTGAAGTTGTTCGTTTAGGTGTCCTATGGTGTTCGTTTATGTGAACATATTTATACCGCTCCGGGTTCAATATTACAAGGAATATTGTATGATCCATAATAGCATGGCCTGGCATTATCACTGCGTTTATTAAATTTAGTTGTTGGGCCCTGGCTTGTTATTTGACTCTTTCGAGTTGCGTGATATTGACCCTCGAGCCTCGCCGGAAGTAGAGAGAGAAACTCTCGGTGGTGAATGATTTCTAGGTATGCTGTTTTCAATTGCATAACTCAGCGTTCCATTTTGTGCCCGTTTGTTTCCGTGGTGCTAGTTTGATTTGTATGCTGGATTAGTTTATGGTAGTTTATTTGATTTTAATTACGCTTTTGGTTAAGGCATTGCGCCAGCTCCCATTAAATCTGTTGTTAGGGTTAAAATTTCCTCTCCTTTGGTTAATATTACTATCTCATCCACGGCCTCGATTATATTGATTCCTGGTTGCCGAAAATATCTGAGCTTGTATGGGACTTGAGTTTCTAGATTTATCTTCATGAGTCTTTTGTATAGCGTCATTCTCTTTTATTTTCTGATCTGCAACATTCAGCTTAGTAAATGTCCCGGCGCGTAGTATTGTTTTTATTTCGGGATTTTTGTTCCAGCAATTAGAGCATCGACATAGCCATTTGATTAAATGAAAAACTTAGCTTAGGTAAAACGAAGGTTTCAAAACCATTCATGACATCATACTCACGAAATTGATGTGGTTTCGGTGGAGCCGGTTGAACGAATTGTGGGGTTATTTTGGTTTTAGTCATTGGCCTGATAATTATGTACATATTTTTCAATTCTCATATATCAAGGTTCACTCTTGATAGTGCGTCCGATCCAACGTTGTTCTTCCCTTTTATGTATTGTACTATGAAATCATATTCTTCCAAGTCTAATCGCATTCGTACACATATGGTCGAAAGTGCTTAATTGCCCAGTGAATTGCAGTTAGTTTACGCACTACCGTCGGGGGTGAGAATGGGTCATCGCTCTCACCGTCACTCTGGAGGCCGTAGAGCAAAATCGTTCAAAAAGGTCTCTTATAGTTTTAGTCCTCTTGGCCTCAGATGCATTAAATATATTCTACAAGCATTCTAAGTAGTTGAAACAGTGATCCATTCTCACCCCCATTTGACCCATTGTCACCCCCGACGACGGTATTGATGATTTATTCGCTTCAGCTTTTGTGAACGTTCGACTGGAAAACGCCACAGGTAATTCGATATCATCATATTCTTAAGCTAATACCAGCTCCGCAAACCACTTTGGAGGCATCAGTCGTAATAGTGAAATCTTCCTTATAATTTGGGAATTTTAAGATTCGAGGTGACAGTAGCTGTTGTTTGAGTATGAGGATTTTAGATTTTGTATCCTTTTTAGTAAGATGGTTCAATGGGTGGCAAATTTCAGCGAAATTAGTTATGGAACGTCTGTAATAGTTACAAAATGCAACAAATCTACTGGTCTCATCCGCATTTTTTGGTATTGGATAGTTTTTTATAGTTGAGTCCTTTCTCAGAGATATGATGTCCAAGGAATGTTACCTCGGCTTTGAAAAAACAACATTTTGCCGGGTTAAATTTAAGGTTATAATTTCTCATGCGTTCGAAAACGGAACGTTTTGTGGAACAGTTCTTACTAATGAAACAAAAATTTCGTAGAGGTGTCATAGTTGGTATGAAATCAATTTTTATTTTCGTTCATTGTATTAATGAATTTTACAAATTTGTTATCATTTATATTTATATTTATGCAATTAGCATACATTAAACCTGTAGTTACTTCGTTTGATATGGAAACCATCTCCTCTGGTAAATAAAGTAGGTTTAATTTTTTTCATTATTTCACACCATGGAGGTATAATTTGCTTGGTGTGTGATTTTTCATAGATTGGTATACTAGTAATACGCGTGTTAAAAATACTCATTGTCAGAATGCATGCACTATAATCAATGCAACATTTGTAAGAGGTAAAGAAGTCCCTTCCCAACATTCCGTCAGTGGGAATTGGAAAATAATCGTTTACCATATATAATTTATGTTCAAGTTTTAGGATACTCGTTATCCTTTAAGAAATTTACATCTCAAATAAGAAACACTGAAAAGTCTAGTTTTCACGATGGTTGTCGATAATCTCCTCTTTATTAAGATGCTTTGCTTACAGCTAACCTATCGGCTTAATCTAGTACGTTGCTTAACTAGAAGATAGGAACAACCCATTTTCCAATTTGTCCAATCAGAAGAATACTAACCAATACTAATAAGCATGCACAAACGCATTGCTAGTTCAACCTATGCGCTGTTGGGTTAGGTCAGCGAAGAACGGAAAAGGAATGTTCTTGCGCTTTGCATGTTCTCATGAAATTCGATGCCACTAGACCGATTGTCAAGTGGTGCAATGTGTTGTCATTTGATGACTCAGTGTTACATGCATGGGAATGCAAGTATTCTAGAATGTTGCCACCCATGATGGGTATTGAGCTGTAAAATATAAACAATTAGCTGTTAAGCGACATGACCCAGATTTGTTCGTGGGAAAAGACTTTGTGAAGAAATATAGAAATGTACATCCAAGCGATGTAATGTTCGACCAACACGTAAGCATGTCGTAAATAACTTGAAAGCGTCAAAATACTTAATTTATGATATTCTGGAAATTATCATGTTACACCATCCCCCTTTAGGTGAATGATGTAATGAAATGGAATCATTCAATTATTATCAACATATTTCGAATTAATGCTAAAAATAGGGTTTTGCTCCAATCTTCTTTACATATATTTTTTTGAATAAAAAAATAAAATAAACTAAAATTTATGTTTAATTACTGCTAAACCGAATTTCGCACTTCTTAGATGGTCTAAGAATTTTTACCTATCTCATTTTTGTTTATTATTTTTTGAGTTTCATTATTTTTATGAGATTAGGCTCGGTATGTTTTAACACTTCTTAACTTTTAATTAGTCTATTTTTATGTACTAACAATTCTTGATTTGTTTGCAAATGGATAATTGCACAATTTGGTTCATATAAACTTTCAACTTTGTAAGGGCCTACGTAAAAGAATCTAACTTTTTCTGTTCTCGTTTTTAAGATAAACTATGTCTCCAATTTTTATTTTAATAGGATTTGCTTCTCTATCTGCTATGTCTTTACGCAAGTGTTTTTGTTCTATTAATTTTTCTTTAACTATTTTGTGTGACTTTGTAACTTAAATTTCAATTCATTACTGTACAAATCAAAATTATAGACAGGATCGATATCATTTATACAAGCCTCTTGTGGTAATTTTGCCTTAACACCAAACACTAATTCAAAAGGTGTAAACCCATGATCGGTATGAGGTGTTGTGTTGTACGAAAATGCGTAATATTGTAACCAATCATCCCAATCTGATTGATGTTCATTGACGAATGACCTCAAATACTCATTCAAACATCTGTGGTTTCGTTCCAACGAACCAATAGTTTGCGGATGATAGGCAGTTGAAAAAGTTTGTTTAATTTTTAGAAACTTACATATTGAATCAAGGATTTCGTTTTTGTATTCGGTCCCTTGATCTGATTTTAACTCTAAAAATATTCCATAAATAAGAATAAAATTATCAACTAAAGCTTTAGCTACCACATTAGCTTCTTTAGTTGGAATTGGTATTGCTACTATGTACTTTGTGAGTTCACACTGTATTGTGATCCCATATCTGTTATTATTACTTGATTTAGGAAGTGGTCCTATCGTATCGATAGACACAACTTCAAAAGGTTTCGATGGTGTTTTTGTTATAATCATCTTCTCTTTCGTATGTTTGTTTACCTTGTTCAATTTGCACAATTCACAGGCCTTGATGAATTGAGCTATGGAACATTTCATATTCTTCCAGCAATAAACTTCTCGTAATTTCAGATACAGTCTGTGCTGACCTACATGTCCTCCAGTGGGTGTTTCATGATACTTTTCTAAAGTAGTTTGGATTTCACCATGATCACTAATGTAATATACATTTATAATTTAGGGAGTTCTTTTCCAATGAACTACACTCGATGACTTTACATCCATCATTGATTTTATTTAACCATTTTGACTTAAGCTAAACTCTTGTGACTTGGAGGTATTTGAAGTCATTATATATTTTGTAGCCAATCAGTGATCAATACATAGAACGACAAGGAGAGAGACATGATTAAAAGAGAATGCACATTGCAGCGTTAGCACGCTCATGTGGCATGGGAACAGCGCCGGTTGGAAACAGGCGTAGAACATTGACTTGGTAAATTGATCCTTTCGTTGGAAATTTATTATGCAGTACATCGACCATTATGGCACGGTCGATGACTGACGAGGGTTGAACAATTCTGACCCGGAGTGGTGCAATGAAGAAATATGGGACATGTAGAATTTTGACTCAGCAGGACGCAACAATTGCGATCTGCTTTAGTCGAACGAGAATCGATGACATCTGTGATGCAGATGCCACACCATCCTCCTATAGGAAAAATGATTGAATTGCATGATGTCATTTTTATTATTGACTTCAAGTACCTCTCACAATTTAAAGAGCTGTGAATTACGAAATGTTGAAGAACACAATTTATTTGTTAATTTATTTATTTATTAATAGTTTATTCATCTAAGTTTACCCTTCCCGCTAGAGAAGAATGGTTTTATATATTGAAATCATTCGTTACTAAATTTTAACTATTTTTTTTTTATTTGGAACTTTTAAACCTATATTATATTGATAATATGCATTTCTAAGTTTATCATTATTGGCATTTAATTTTAATAATTCTATTTTTATGAACTGTTTGTTCTGCTTGGTTTACAATATTTCTTATTTTCACATTAGGGTGGTTTATATCAATAATCTCGAATGGTCCAGAATATACTGGATCCAATTTTCGTCTATTCTGCTGCTTCAACCAAACATGGTCTCCTATTGTTATACATATGGGTTTTGAAATTGTTTGCTGATTCTGAATTCTTGTACCTTTTCTTTTTCTAACAGTGTTTTTGCCTTACTGGACGCTAGTTTCATTTTATATCTCAATTCATACATATATGATTCGTGATTGTATACTGGATCTACTTTTGTGACGTTCAAAATTGGCTATGAATATTTGCTAATCTTCCAAAAACTAGTTCAAAAGGTGTGTAGGAATGATCGGTATGCGGTAAAGTGTTGTAGCAAAATGTGTAGTAGTTAAGCCAAGAATCCCAATCGTCTTTCTCATCGCTAGTAAAGTTTCTGAGGTATTCGTTGAGACAACGGTGGTTTCTTTCGAGGCTTCCTATTGTTTCTGGGTGATATGCTGTTGAAAACATTTGTTGAATTGATAATAATTTGCATACGTTGTCGAAAATTTCGTTCTTATATTCAGTTCCCAAATTTGATTTAATTGCTTTTGGGCAACCATATATTAGAATGCAATTTTCTACTAATGCTTTCGCTAATGTGTTCGCTTGTTTGTCAGGTATTGGGGTTGCAATCACGTATTTTGATAAATCGCACTGAACTGTTAGTGCATATCTATTTCCACTTTTAGATTTTGTTAAAGGACCAATAGTGTCTATTGAAATTAGATCGAAGCAATTGGTCGGTGTCGTAGTCTGTGTATAAGTTTCATTCGTATTCATTTGATGCTTATTTTGCTTACATTTCAAACATTGTTTGATATATGTGGATATGGTCTCTTTCATATTATACCAATAATATTTTGGTCTCAATCTTTTGAGTAATCTATTTATACCACAGTGACCTCCCATAGGCGTGTCGTGGTTTTCAGCGATTATCTTCTGTATAGTGTCCTCATCATTTATGATCCGGGCTGGTTCATAAATTAGGATTTTCACATTTTCTAAATTTGGTTGCATATTACTTTAAATAATTGTCGAGGAATCAATGAAAATATGTTGTCAACGTTTTTAGTGCTAGCAATTTTGTGTTTGTTTTGGCGGCCATTGTATTTATTGTCTGCAGACATTTTTGTAAATTAAATTTTCCTCTGTTATAGAATAATTGCTCTTGAGCGATAATTCTTTTCATGTTTTTCGTTAAAATTCGTAAATTTATAACGTTATCTTTTACTTCAAAAACAATCTTAGGTGTGTTGAATGCGTCTAGATTGTTAACCGATTCATAAGCTTTGAGGTGATCAGTCTCGTCAGCAGATAATTCAGTTTGTGTATCCTCATTAGTTGGATTTGTTTGTTGTCTCGTCATAGCTCTTGTTTGTATAGGTAGTATAGTTAAATTTTTCAGTTCCTCAGAGTCGAGCACTATACGGGATAAAGCGTCAGCGCCAACATTCTTTTTCCGCATATGTATTCAACATCAAACTTGTACTCTTCTAAGTCTAGTCTCATTCTGGTCAATTTTGAATTGGGGTTTTTCATGGAAAATAGATAGACGAGAGGGCGGTGATCTGTTTTCACCAAAAACCGTCTACCATATAAATATGGTCTGAAATAGTCGATCGCCCAGTGTATGGCAGTCAACTCTTGTTCGATAGTGGATTTATTGCTTTCGCCTTTTGTAAACGTTCTGCTTGCATAGGCTATTGGCAATTCGATATCACCATGTAATTGCGCTAATACGGCACCACATGCAATTTTTGATGCGTCTGTGCTTAGAATAAATTTTTCCTTATAATTTGGGAATTTTAGAATTGTAGGTGATAACAATTTTCGCTTTAAACAGTTAAAAGATTCTTTACATTTTTCGGTCCATTCAAATTTTACTCCTTTTCGCAGTAGCGAATTTAGAGGAGCTGCTATTTCTGAAAAGTATGGAATAAACCTTCTGTAATAATTACAGAAAGCAGTAAATCTTCTTACATCATCGGAATTTTTCGGTTCAGGGTAGTTGAGTATTGCTGAAAATTTAGATTTATCGGGTTGGATTCCTTCACTAGATATGTGATGACCTAGATAGGTTACGTCACTTCGGAAAAATATACACTTCATAGGATTCAACTTCAGGTTGAATTCTCGAAGTTTTTCAAAAACTTTTTCAAGATTGGATAAATGATGTTTTATGGAGCATCCAACAATAATAATATCATCAATGTAGAGGAAGGCGCTTTCTGGAGGAAGACCGCTCAGTGCTAGAGTCATCATCCTCTGGAAGCTGTTTGGTGAAATGTTTAGACCGAATGGTAATCTATTAAATTCAAAATGATCTTTCGAAGTGGAGAAGGCTGTATATTTTTTTGATGAGTCATCTAGTTCTATCTGGTGAAAACCAGACATTAAGTCTAGAGTTGTGAAATACCTCGCTCTACCTAATTGGTCGAGTATGTCATCGATCCTAGGGAGCGGAAATTTGTCAGCAATTATATTTTTATTAAGTCGTCTGTAGTCGACAACAAGTCTCCATTTTTTATTTATGCCATCGCTCGATTTTTTGGGCACGAGCAGGATAGGCGAATTGAAAGGAGATGTTGACGGACGAATTGTGTTTTTTGTCAATAATTTGTCTATCTGTTTATCTATTTCTTCTCGGTGTACTTCCGGAATTCGGTAATTTTTGGTGTAGACTGGTGTTTTGTCGTTAAGTAGAATTTCTTGCTTATAAAAGTTATTGCATGTTAGACTATCCTGTTGAAGTGCAAAAATATCACAAAATTTTGTACATAACTGTGTTAAGCTTGTTTTAGCCTCATTTGGAACACCTTCTAAATCGAGTTCATTAAGTAAGTTTACTTGCCTGTTTTGTGGATTGACTTCATTAAATGTAAAAATGTCATAATTTTCAAGAGGTTCATAGCTTCTTTCAAACTTTTTACTTATTGTCGCTATTTCAGAGGTTGTGTTAATAATTTTTATGAGATGTTTTGTTGTGTTTACTATTGATTTTGCGCATAGAACACCTGGAAGAATTTCTGTAGAGTCCATGAAGTAGTTTCCATGGGGTTTTCGGAATCAATGATTTTCAAAACCTCGCATCTCGGTGGGATTAAGAAGGATCCCTTCAGTTTATCATGTATTGGAATCTCGATTTGGTTACCCGCAATAAATGCTGTAAGTAACCATGAGTCATAGTTTATATTACAGCGAAATTTTGTTAGAAATCCTCACCTAAAATTCCGTCTGTGGGTATCGGGAACTCTCGATCAATTAATTGAAACTTATGTTCAATGAAAATGTTATTAGAGCATATTAGATTAGTAGTTATTGTTCCAATGGTTTCTATTTTTTGTGAAGTAATACCTGTAACTGAGCATACTTCGTTAATATTTACTAGTTCAGATGGTTTAATTATATTGGATTTAAGTATAGATATGTCTGCTCCAGTATCTACCAGTAAAGTACATACCTGGTCAGACGCGTCTAATTGAATCTTAATAAAATTTGTACATGAAGTGTTTATATTGAAACATGTTAACGTCTCGTTAGATTGGCTAGTGCCACTTGTGTATTGTGCTGAGGCGCTTGCTGGTTTTGTTGGGGATCCCCAACACTCTGAGATTGGGGGTTCGGTTGGTTTTCCGGCTGGGCATAGAAAACACGCGAGTGCTGATGGTGATTTCCACCCCGAAAATTATTTCCACCGCGATTACTGTGGCTGTTTTGATACGCATATCTACCACGACCTCGCGTTTGGTAGTTGTTTTGGTAGCCATGATTTCTACCATTATACTGGCCTCCACCTCGAAGAATATTTCCTCGAGCGTTACGACCTCGGTATCCTCCTCTGAATTGGTTGCTCGATGGGGCTCTGTAATAAAGCACCGTATTTGATGGTGGTGTTTTATCGTTTTCAATTGCCTTTGCTACCGCCTCGGCAAAAGTGTCAAATTTCCCAGCTTTAACAATCAGCTGAGTCTCTTTACATTTGAGGCCATTGGCCAATGCATTTGTGCCTGCTCTAGTTGCTAAACGAGCCGCAGTGACGGCTGGAACTTTTTCTGCGATATATGCATTTTCTAATTGGAGAGTTAGTTTTTCAAGTTGGTCGGTGAACTTAGCCAGTTCACCGGATTGTTTCTCGCCTGCAATTTTAGCCAGAAGTAATTCTGGTGTTTGAGTCGTAGCACATTTCGAATTCAAAGCATCTATTATTTCTTGCAATTCCAAGGGATTTTCAGGTACAGCTGAGCGGGCCTTTCCTGATAGTTTAGATAAAATGACTTGAATCGCAGATGCTTTGTTAACGTCTGTAACCAGAGCCTGTAGCGCTTGAATCGCAGATACGACTCTGTTAAGTTTTTCAGGAATGAGTGTCGAGGCAATTTTGATAATTTCTAAAATCGACGTCATATCGTCTATTTCGTCGTCTGGGTCTGACTCTATTCCACTATTATCCTCACTTTCTACCGTTATTTCTACTCCTTTAGTTTCATCCAGGGCTGGCTGTTTCATTCTTTGTAGAGCAAGTTCAATATCGTTTTTAATTTCCCGGTAACGCGTCACAAAAGTAGGATCGTTTTTTAATTCTTCGGTTTCCAAAATATGTAATTTTAATTTATTTTTAAGAGATATTAAAGTATTAGCATATTTTCCACTACTCTCAACAGAAAACTTAGATTTCTTTTTGATATTTGTTATGTTTGACCGAATAGCGTCCTCTAGTTTCAAATATTTATTCATCACAAAATTTAAATCTTATCAAGATTGTTGGTGGACATACATCCCTTTTTAAAAGCTTTACGTTTTACGCGTTTATTATTCCACTTGTAAATGGCAAATAAAACCTGAGCGATATTATAGCGATACAATAATGATCCATAATTTGAGGTTGTGATCGTCGTGGAATTCTGAATGCTGCTCTAATTGATTAATTATATTCACGTTGCTATCGCCTGACACTGCTGTTTTAGATTGGGGCTTTCCCATTGTGTTACGTTCAATTTCACTTGTTAAAATTAAAGAGCACGCTTACCGGCATTTGGTTCGGTTGCACCTTCGTATCTGTTCCGTGTTGTAATGAAATTGAAAACGCTGCCTATTGTTGAAGTGCGGTTGCACTTTTTCCGTCCCCGCTGCCGGCCTCAGGCAGGGGTCTCTGCTGCAGTTGATTAGTAGTTAATTTTTTTCACTAACGAATTTCTTCAGTTGCTTCTCGTGACATTTATTTAATTGTCTTTTTGCATTGGGAATGTTTGGCGACGAAAATAACTGTTGCTTGATCATCCAATATTTATTAACACTGGCACTGTCACAATTGCTTCTCGATTTTCATGGTTCTTTGCTTTGGATTTCCCGCATTATGTACATTGTCTCGTACTAATTTTGAGTGCTGAGCACACTGTAATTTTCTATGCACTTTTGACGCACTGGGGATTCACTGTCACATGACAATTTTGAAAATAAATGCACTGCTTTGTGTTTGTTTCTTTGAACCAATGTTTGTAAAATTACAACTTTTTATCACTTTTGCTAATGGCTCTTTTGCCACAGTCAGCCATGTAATATACATTTATAATTTAGGGAGTTCTTTTCCAATGAACTACACTCGATGACTTTACATCCATCATTGATTTTATTTAACCATTTTGACTTAAGCTAAACTCTTGTGACTTGGAGGTATTTGAAGTCATTATATATTTTGTAGCCAATCAGTGATCAATAGGGGAAAAGTGGGTAAAACCGACACCTTAAGCAACTTTACAGTTCCCCAATCTATGAAGCAATTTTCCGGTCTAGAAATCTCATACAAGCATACTTTGGCTCTTCATGCATCAGTCTATGAGGTCTCAGAATAATATTTATTGATAGAATTTGATTTATGATTAAAACGCGAACAGTCCATCTTCCAGCCCAAACAGCTGTAGTGCGGGTAAGATCGACACCACATGAGGGTAAAACCGACACATCAAGTCGTTATGGATTTGAACATCAGAACAATCCTAAATGATGTTACAACATAATTGAAAATGTTTAGCAACATTCATTTTGATATTTGTGTATGAAATTCATGTTTAGGGGTCACTCATAAACGATGGTTGAAATAAAATTTTATATATTTGAAATCATCACCATATATCATATTTTATTTAGTTTCTTTAGTGGGTCGGGTGAATATAGAGTATAAGAATGTTAGTAACAAATAAAATATTGACCTACATTTAAATTTCACTTATTTTAAAAAGTTGTTTATAACGGCGATTTAAAATAAATGCGTGTGGTGCAGTTATGACAAGAAATGAAAATGACTAGTTCCGTAGGTGACTAGCTACATGTTTATAGAGGTGACAATGGATCACGAAAGAACAACACTAGAGAACGGATTGAATATATCTAAAAGCAAAATAAGCCTAAAAATACGATTCTTCTTTGAGCGCTATTGTTATCCGACCTGCAGGTTTTCCTTGATGACTCAACATTGCCCCTCAGACCTATTGTTACGCACATCATCTTCGTGCGTGGTATGTAATCAGTCTATGATTAAGTTATATTCCCCGGCGCTTCGTTTTCCAATACTTGAATTATATTATGCGTATGATGTGTCTAATAAAACAGAGGTTTTTCGTGATTCGATGGCAGGTGTCGAATTTACCCCAACTGATAGCATAATAATGATGAGATACATGTGGATGTTTATAATTATAAAATTTAACTATTTTTCCACAACATACGCAAAATGATGTTCAATTATGGATCAGAGATGGTTTAAATACTGAAAATCAACAAATTATTGTTGGAAAAGCTTATACACCGATGCCAAAATTTTACATAACTTATCTCCTCAATGGTGATCAATGCTAATTGTCTGTTTATTATGACTCTTCCACGTCTTCGCCAGTTACAAAATGACTAGAAACACAAGAAATCAAACGTTTATTCAAAGTGTGTCGAAATTCTGTCCGATTATCACCTAAAATCATAGATTTGTAGTGGTGTCGGTCTTACCCGCAGTGTCGGTTTTACCCATAATTCCCCTACATAGAACGACAAGGAGAGAGACATGATTAAAAGAGAATGCACATTGCAGCGTTAGCACGCTCATGTGGCATGGGAACAGCGCCGGTTGGAAACAGGCGTAGAACATTGACTTGGTAAATTGATCCTTTCGTTGGAAATTTATTATGCAGTACATCGACCATTATGGCACGGTCGATGACTGACGAGGGTTGAACAATTCTGACCCGGAGTGGTGCAATGAAGAAATATGGGACATGTAGAATTTTGACTCAGCAGGACGCAACAATTGCGATCTGCTTTAGTCGAACGAGAATCGATGACATCTGTGATGCAGATGCCACACTAATGAACATAGGTGGTTTATAAATAATTATCTGCAGATTTTAATTGTTTTAAGAGCTAACTCTTTAAACATTTCTTTAGGTACCATTTCAAATATATTGTCATGACTTGATAGCGCAATTCTATTTATGTTTTTCATGGCCATTTCTTTCTCTAACACTGAAAGTGCAAACACTAATGTTTGTCTTATACTTTGCAATCGTGTCGTTATTCGTATTATTGTATCATTCTTTTGCGCTCCTTTATATATTTCAAATATCAAATTATTGTTTACTATAGTACTTCGAAGTTTTGGTAATTTTCTAGTCTCAGTTGGGTTTTCAGTCGTGTAAATAATGAGTTGATCAGGCTCACTATTGTCAGTCTTTTGTTCGTTAGTCTTATTATGCTGTTTTTTTCTCCTGCTTTCCTCATTCATTTTCTTCCATGTCATTGCTCTAGTATTAACAACAAGCACGCTTGTTGCTTTAAGTTCCTCAGATGTTGTTATTATAGGCGACAAAGCATCAGCTGAAACATTGCTCTTTCCTGCAATATATTCGATATTAAAATCAAAATCTTCCATATCCAGTCTCATTCGAGTTAATTTAGAAGTTGGGTTTTTCATATTAAAAAGAAATACTAGTGGTCTATGATCTGTACGGACTGTAAATCTACGCCCATACAAATAAGCTTTGAAATAATCAATTGCCCAGTGAATTGCAGTCAGTTCTTTCAAAATTACTGATTTATTCTTTTCACCTGGCGTGAAACTGTTGCTAGCAAACGCTATAGGCAAATCGTTTCCTTCGAAATTTTGGGACAACACTGCACCGCATCCTACATCAGATGCGTCGGTTGTCAAAATAAAGGTCCTAGAAAAATCAGGATATTGCAGTAATGTTGGTGACATCAAAAATGACTTAAGTGTTTTAAAAGCATCTTCGCACTGCGAAGTCCATGCAAATTTCACATTTTTCTTCAACAATTGGTTCAATGGATATGCTATTGTAGCAAAATTAGGTACAAATTTCCGGTAGTAGTTACAAAATGCTACAAACCTTCTCACATCATCACTGTTCAAAGGAACTGGATAATTTTTAATTGCTTTTTTTTTTTTTTTTTCCTTGTCGGGTATATTTTATTACTGCGACCATTTTTTTGATCTATTGTAATATATTCCCCTTTTTTTCTTGCTATGTCATTATGGCGTATCGCTATTGGAAGTGATCGTCATTGTTTGACTAACAGCTTCTCCCCAACACGGCTCAGCTTTTCGAATGAAATGCACCACCGAATTGGGATTTGTTCTACCAAGCTCAAGTGGTTCTATAAGCCCCTTGGTGAAGAACTTTTGTCTTGTTCGAAAAATTGCCGGACAACGGCATAACAGATGCTCCGAATCTTCTTTTTCTATGTCGCAGAAGCGACATAGATCATTCTGAAGTTTCCCTATAAGCTTCAAATGATATCGACTCGGACAATGACCTGTAATGAGACCCGTATAAGTGCTTAGGTCTCTTTTAGATAATTCTAAGATGTTGCGAGTCATGGAAACATTCGGAGTGATAAAACGTTTCGATTGCCTGGCATTAGTTGCGTTCCTAAAATTGGTTTCTATTTTCATAGATTCCCATACCTTCAGCTCCATACGAAGAGAGAAGAAGTTGGTAAGCTGCAAAAGGCTCCGGTCCTGTAAGCCGGCTCGATTATCCGAGTCTCGCCAGCATATCGGATTTTCGTTACCATCTATTCCACAGTGTCCTGGAACCCAATATAGATTAACTTGGTTCCGACAAGACAATTTTGGAGGGACTGAATGAATTCCCAAACTTGTTTTGAAGTGCATGTTGCCGACTTCAGAGCATTCAAAGCTGCTTGGCTGTCGGACATTATGCATATATTTGAGTGTCTGTAGTTCCTACGCAAACATATTACAGAACACTCTAGAATTGCGTGAACTTCCGCTTGGAATACGGATGGCCAACTCCCATGGGAATCGATATGTCTATCCCAGGGCCAGTAACTCCTGCTCCCACATGGTTGTTCAATTTTGAACCGTCAGTATAAAACGTAATTGATCCTGAACGAAGTGTTGGTCCTCCATTCAACCATGTATTGCGCCCAGGATCAATTACTTTGAATAGTCTATTGAAATTGTATTTTTCTCCATCCAGTCCTCATTGTTTATTACTAGGAGTTTATACTGAAGTTTTTTAGAATGCTAAGATGACCCTTAAGGTCACCTCCTAAGAGGTTTTCGGATCTTCTGATCCTCAAGGCAATCTTTTCAGCTTCTAATTGTACAATTTGATGCAGAGGAAGCATGTACAGTAAAGCATTTAGTGCACTCGATGGTGTACTGCTCATTGCACCTGTAATTGAGATAGTCGCTAATCGTTGAAGTTTTTCGAGCTTCATCTGAGCACTCTTCTCTTTCGTCTTTGGCCACCAGACCAACGAACCATAGGTAATTCTTGGTTTTACTATAGCTGAATATATCCAATGGATCATTTTCGGCTTAAGTCCCCATTTCCTACCAAAAGTTCGTTTACTAATCCATAGAGCATTTGTCGCTTTATTAATGGCGTGTTCTAAATGCATGTTCCAGTTAAGTTTGCTATCAAGAACTACGCCAAGGAATTTGACTGTATTTGAAAGTTCCAATCGTGTACCTTTCAATGTCATGTTGTTTAGTGAGAATTTCCTCCTACGCGTGAAGGGCACAATAGTGGTTTTGGACGGATTTACACTCAATCCTTCTCTATCGCACCATGTGGAGACATAGTTTAAAGCAGTTTGCATTCTGTTGGCGATAATGTCATTGTATTTGCCTCGTACTATTATGACAATATCGTCAGCGAAACCAATTACTTCGAAGCCCTGGGCTATAAGGTATTTGAGAAGATCATCTACTATTAAAGACCACAATAAAGGTGATAATACGCCTCCTTGTGGGCACCCTTTGATTGCTCTAACACTAATGTGAGAGTTTCCAAGGTTAGCTGATATTTCTCTTTTGTTAACATTTCTTTAATCCAATCTACAATGCATTTATCGAAGCCACGATTTGACATTGCCTTTTTATGGAATTATGAGAAGTGTTGTCAAAAGCTCCCTCTATATCTAAGAAAGCAGCAAGAGAAATTTCTTTTGCTTCAAAAGATTTTTCTAATTTTGTAACAACTGCATGTAATGCGGTTACTGATGACTTACCTTCCTGATAAGCGAATTGGTGTTTGCTTAACGGTAGTTGGGTTAAATATGATGACTTGATATGTTCATCTATTATTTTTCCATTGTTTTCAGTAGAACGGAGGACAAGCTTATCGGCCTAAAGGATTTTGGTGACGTTTTATCCTTTTATTTGCCTTGGGGATAAATGTCACCCGTACTTGTCGCCAAACTGATGGAATGTAGCTCAACGATAAACTAGCATGAAACAGCTTTGTGAGGATAGGTATTAAAATTGCCTTTACCTTTTTGCAGTAGTACAGGAAAAATTCCATCACTACCCGGTGATTTGAAAGGTTCAAAGGAATCTATTGCCCATTCAACCTTTCTTTCAGTAAAAATTTGTGTGGCCAGAATACGTGCATCGTTCCTGGATCTTTCTAGCTCAGTCATTTCGTTCACTGTTCCATGAATCTGATGGCTGATTTCAATGATTTCAGTTCCTATTGCATTCGCATTTAGGTCTTCATTTGAACTGATAATAGACCCCGGAAAATGAGTGTTCATCATCAATTCTAAAGTTTCACTCACAGATGTAGTGAATAAGCCGTTATCTTTTTTTAAAGTACCGAGTCCATTAGAATGATCTTTGGCTAGGATTTTTTGCAACCTGGCAGCTGCTGGAGTATTTTCTATGTTTTCACATGTATGCCTCCAATGTATCCTTTTAGATCGCCTAATCTCTCGGTTGTAATCGGTGAGGGATTGTTTGTATTGTTCCCACTGTTGTGTTCGCTTAGCCCGGTTGAAAAGTTTTCGGGTTCTTTTGCGCAGTTTTTGTAGTAAGTTGTTCCACCATGGTATGTCTCTATTTGTAGAGCGTAACTTAAGGGTACAACTTTCATTAAAAGAGTTTTGGATTAGCCTAGAAAGCTGGTTTGAGCTTTTCTCAAGTTCATCCCAAGAGTTTAAGTTAGATACAAATATATTTTTTTCGGCATCTAACTTAGAATTATATAGCTCCCAATCAGTTTTTCTGGGATCTTTGATATATTGTGTGAGTTGTTTTCCAGCCTCATACTCAAAAATGATATGTTTATGATCTGACAAGGATTCTTCACTTGAAACATGCCAGTTATTTATATTGTCCGAAATGAATGGACTACACAGCGTTAAGTCAAGAACTTCCTGCCTTACTGCGTTCATGAATGTTGGAGCATCTCCTCTATTACATATATCTATTTCATTTTTAGAAATGTAATCCAAAAGGTACTCACCTCTGTTGTTGATGTCCGTGCTGGCCCATACGGTATGATGAGCATTGGCATCACAGCCAATTATGAACGACTTGTTTTGTTTTTTACAATAAGAAACGAAAGCTGCTACTTCTGGTGGAGGTACATCGCCCACGTCGCCGGGAAAGTATGCTGAAGCAACATATATTACCGTTGTCCCATGGGCTGTTGGCACCTCCATCATGACCGCAGCAATATCTCTTTTGATGAATTCTGTAATTGGAATTATGTTTATTCTTCCGTTCACTAAAATGGCAGCTCTTGGTGCAAGTTGCCCTTCATGGTAAATTAGCTTACTGAAATTTGTAGTTATTCCAAGTATCCTACTATTTATTGCCCATGGCTCCTGGATGAATGCGACATCCAGTTTGCTCTCCGTGAACCTTTTGCAAAGTACGGCTGATGCCCCCTTTGCGTGATGGAGGTTCACTTGAATGAACTTGATATTTTTATTGAAGGTCCTTTTTTTGTTTAGTTTTAATTGCTTCAAATTCATTACTATCTGGCAGAATACCTCTATCCGTTATTCTGTGACCAAGATAAGTAACCTCAATATTAAAAAATTTACATTTTGCTAGATTCAATTTTAAATTGTATTTTCTAATTCGTTCAAAAACAATAGATAAATTTTGATAAGAAAATTATTTTGAGCTTTTTAGTGGAATGTTTTCACCTGTTCTAAGACGAGTTTAGACAATCCCATTGAATTCCACCACTTAATTGTATCTTGACAGATACGTATTTCGACCTCAAAGGTAAGGCCGTCTTCAGTGTCTCGTACTTGACTCGACTCGAAGCAGTTTCAAGTCGAGTCAAGTACGAGACACTGAAGACGGCCTTACCTTTGAGGTCGAAATACGTATCTGTCAAGATACAATTAAGTGGTGGAATTCAATGGGATTGTCTAAACTCGTCTTAGAACAGGAGATAAATTTTGTAAATGATGTCGCATTGAACATCCTACTACAATAATATCATCAATGTATATACAAAGGCATATTCTGGTGTAAGTCCAGACATTGCGATTGTCATCATTCCTTGAAAACTGTTTGGGCTTATGTTTAAACCAAACGGTAATCTAGTAAACTGATAATGACCTGATTGGGTCAGAAAAAGCTGTGAATTTTCTTGAGGTTTCATCTAATGGAATTTGATGAAATCCTGACATCAAGTCTAAAGTTGAAAAATATTTTGCTCTACCAAGCTGATCTAGTATAGAATCTATTCTCGGTAAAGGAAATTTGTCCGCTAGAATTTTTTTGTTTAGCTGCCTGAAATCAATGACAAGTCGCCATTTCTGACTACCTTCCATTGACTTTTTTGGTACTAACAGAATCAGGCTGTTGTAAGGCGATACTGAAGGCTCTATTATCTTATCCTTCAACATCTTATTAACTTGAGTTTGTATCTCTTCACTTTGCGAATGAATAGTTTTATAATTAGGTATATATGTTGGAATATTGTCATTCAAAGTAATACTTTGCTCATAAAAATTGTTTGTTGTAATTGGTTCTTCTGGCAATGCAAAAATATCTGAGAATTTAGTTATCAACTTTTCTAAATCCTTTTAGCAAATTCAGGAACTTTTGTCATATCAATCTCTTCCAATATTTTCTTATCCCTGTCTCGGCTATTCTCTGATCTGTTTTTTGCTTTAATATTTAAAATCTGAAAACTTTTCAAAGGTTCCATTTTGAATTTAAAATCATCATTTGAACAAGTAATTGGTTCCATAGAAGTATTCATAAGCTTTATAAATTGACTTTCAGGTGAGATTATTGAACTTCCACAAAATAGACCAGGTTTAACTTCCTGAGAAAATAAAACCATGTCTTCTGTTATATCCAAGTTTTAAATTTTCCGAACCACTTCACATCTCTGTGGTATTAAGTATTTCTCATTCACTGTATCCTGAATTGGAATAGATACAGATCTGTTATTAACATTGAAATTTAATAACCAGAATTCATAATCTATGTTACATTAAAAATATGATAGGAAATCCCTTCTTAAAATTCCATCAGTTATTATCGGAAAATCTGGTTTGACAATATGAAAAGTATGTTTTACCTGTATATTATCTCCGAAATCTAAATATGTTTCAGTTACTGCTAACGTTTCAATTTCTCCTTCGGTTATGCCTACTAGCTTTGTTCTGTGTTGCTGATTTATTTTTTGAAAGCTACTAATTTTATTTGATTTGAATATTGAAATATCGGCACCTGAATCAACAAGCAAGGTGCAAATTGAATTAGCCATACGTACACCAACTTTTATAAAATTGGCTGCACTTATGCTTATTGTTAATACTGACCTAAAAAATTTTGCTGTTGTTGTTGGTTTTGTTGAGGAGTCGGTCTATTGAGTCCTCTACTATTTGTTTCACGAATTAAATTCTGGTGTTGGTCAATTTGTTGATCAACATTCGCTACATAGGGAAGATCCATTAATTACGTAACGCAAAAAATGGACATTTTCAACCCCCCCTCCCCCCTATGTCACACTTTTTGTATGAAACATCTAAACATTTTGTATGGATCGTCACACTTTACTCAACCCCCCCCCTCCCCCCTCTAAGCGTTACGTAATTTGTGGACGCTCCCATACATTCTATTCATGCCATCAAACCGAGGGCGATTGTAATTATATCGTCCTTGGTTATTGTATCCTCCGCGTGAATATCTACCCCGCTGCTGTTGATAATTGTTATTGGGTCGGTTTCTTGAATAGAAACCTCCTCTGTTAAAATTTCTGGTATTGCGATTTCTATTAAAATTGTTTCCACGAAAATTCTCCCTGCCAGTATGGTGTTTGTTACTGTGTTTATTGTGTAAATGGTATATGTTTGAAACTGGATTATCGTTGGCACACTCTTGTGCTTTCTGCAAGGCTTCCTTAATTGAAGAAAAAGTACCAGCCTTCAGAATTAATTTTGTTTCGCTTGTTTGAATGCCGTTAATAAGAGCATACACACCGGCTTTAGTCGTCATAGTTTTAGCTACATTTTCAGGGACTTGCTGAACTATGTAACTATTCTCAAGTTTATTGCAGAGGTTTTCAATTTCCTCACAAAAACTTGTTAATTGCCCACGTTGCTTTGTAGAATTTAATTTCGCAACTATGGAGTCAGGAGTGGTGGTATCCCTACATTTGTTTATAATGTGATCGACAATTTGTATTAATTGTTTCAGGAAATCCACATCTAGCTTTTCCTGTCAACCGCGTTTTTATGAATTTTACTGCCAGTGGCATATGAGCTGGCTGAATGAGCTCCTTCAATAAATTAACAGAATCTATGAACGCATCAAACCCAGATGCCGTTCCATCATACGGCTGTATAATTGCCGTAGCTTGCTTTATATCGAAAGCAGTTTCATTTTCGGCACGAGCCATTGTGCTTGTTCTAATTTTCGCAACTTTGCGAGAGCTGTATGTGCTTCTTGTAGTAATCTGGTTTTTAAGATGAAGTTTCTCTAATTTGCATTTAATAATATTCTTAATTTCCAAATAAAATCTATTTACGTTTGATAGCAATAAATCAGAGTCCTCTTCAGAGAACTGATCAATATTCTGATAAAATTTTAACTCTAAGGCTTTGTATAAATCATCGCACTGTCTTAATTTTTCTCGTAAAGTTCTCTCTTTTAAGTAGTATTGATTGATTTTTTATGTATTCATGCAATAGTTTCAATTTTTCATAATCATTCATTAAAAAGAATTTGTATAATAATCTTAAATTAAATGAAATTTAAATAATTTGATTGACACATATAAATCAGAATTTGAAATCTTTAACATATAAATCTAATTTAAGCATTCTAAAACATATAAATCAGATTCATTAGTACATTACCCATACTCTTCATCCATTGACTTAAACTGTGGTGTCCAATGCTGCTTCTTCACGCCGCACCGTCAATCTCGCTCCGTTGCACTCGTGGCTCCAATTTCATTCGCTCACTATCGGTCATATGCATCGCTTCCTTTGCAATGGCACGCGCACACCGGGTCCCGTTCCGCCGTATTCGTAGTTCCAATTTCATTCACCATTCATCACTTATGTTTATTTTTGCGACGTCCACTTTCGTTACCACATTAGCACCCTCACTGTTAACGCACGGCACATGTAGAGTGATGCTTCTTCTGTCCGAATCGCAAAAGCTCAAGTATAAATCACTGTTTCTAAATTCAGTCACTGCCGCATCAATAATACGTTCAACTCGAACTCGTTCGAGGACAACACTCCACCAGTCGTTGCTCATTTTCGTAATAGTTTTGTCGGTTTTTCAATTCTGTTATTGTCAATAATTATGAGGCACTAAACTTGCCGAAGTGTGTTCAATTGCACTTCTCTTCTTGCCATTTCGCACATATTACTTCTCACGTATTTGGCGTACATCTTGGCGAAAATAAACACAATAATCACTAGCACTATAATCACTAGCGTTCCCGCTATCACTGTGCTTTCTGTCGTAGTGTTATTAGCAACAATCTCGTCGCTACTGAAGAATCCCATGGCTAATTTGACTATTCTCCAAACACTTTATTTTGAACACACTTTAACAATTCAATTGGCACTAGGTTCACTTAGTCCGGTCGCCATTTAGGATACTCGTTATCCTTTAAGAAATTCACATCACAAATAAGAAACACTGAGAGGTCTAGTTTTCACGATGGTTGTCGATAATCTGTCCTTTATTAAGTTGCTTTGCTTACAGCTAACCTATCGGCTTAATCTAGTACGTTGCTTAACTAGAAGATAGGAACAACCCATTTTCCAATTTGTCCAATCAGAAGAATACTAACCAATACTAATAAGCATGCACAAACGCATTGCTAGTTCAACCTATGCGCTGTTGGGTTAGGTCAGCGAAGAACGGGAAAAGGAATGTTCTGGCGCTTTGCATGTTCTCATGAAATTCGATGCCACTAGACCGATTGTCAAGTGGTGCAATGTGTTGTCATTTGATGACTCAGTGTTACATGCATGGGAATGCAAGTATTCTAGAATGTTGCCACCCATGATGGGCATTGAGCTGTAAAATATAAACAATTAGCTGTTAAGCGACATGACCCAGATTTGTTCGTGGGAAAAGACTTTGTGAAGAAATATAGAAATGTACATCCAAGCGATGTAATGTTCGACCAACATGTCAGCATGTCGTAAATAACTTGAAAGCGTCAAAATACTTAATTTATGATATTCTGGAAATTATCATGTTACAGGATAACTGATCCAGCCACGCTCGGTAATGTTTTCGTTGCGAAGTCCAATATTTATTGTTCTGTTGGCCAGTCGCTCCGTTTGTTGTTTCTGATGGCGGTTAAGGATTCGTAACAGGCCATATAAAGTAGATTATCAGCATTATCACTAAGTATATCATATAAGTATGTTAAAAACTTAATCTCATGGCTATGTAAAAAAGAATCAACTAAATTAGTTAGTGTAGTTGGAATAATATGCGTGGAAATCACCACCTTATCTCTATCCTTACTTTCTAGATCAAATGTCATCTAATTCATGATGTGACCCTTGAGCCGAATGATAATATTCTTCTAATGCATCGAATATCACGTAACTGTTAAGTAGTGACCTTTTCGATTCATAGAAGAATGAAATGAAATCCTCAACCTTAGGCATACGGAAGTGGTGACCACGGTAGTGATCAGAAATTGATGTATCTGGAGCGGTTCGGAATATCCAATTAGCACACACGGCCTTTAACTGTTGGCCACTTAGTGTACGCCATGAATTGAATATCTCCTTAGAATGTTCAATGTTAAATGGACCAATTGGATTAGGTGCTTTTGATTGGCAAAGCACTTTGACTACAGTATAAATGTCATCAATGACTAAATCATCCTGCAATACGCCGGAATCAAGGCAATAGACTAAACGGTGCGGATTGGCTGTAACCAACTGCAATCCAAGGAAACTAGCATGCCAACATCACTACCATGACCACTGCTTTTGCCATTGTTTGAGCTGTATCGTGGGCATTTGTGCTTATATTGTTTTCGATCTCATCAGATCCAAACCAGCCCATGTTGATGTTTCTCAGTTTTTACAGTTTTACACTAATTGAATTTTGCACTAATAATGTTCATAATATGTTCGATTTGTTCACGTATGTAATTTTTCACATAGTCTTGATGGTGGTTTTGAATAGAATGAATTTTTGAATTTTTCTGAATACTTCGCAACGAGGTGATATCAAAATTTCGTCTTGCATTCTATCTTGAATAGGGATTTCGATGAGTTGGGAATTTATAAAGCTTGACAGAGTCCATGTATCGTAGTCAATTACACAATGAAATTTAGTCAAGAAGTCGCGTCCTAGAATTCCGTCAGTCGGTATTGGTAGGTTTTCACGGACGATGTGGAATTGATGTGAAACTGTGCATTCATAGGGTAAATGTAAAGGTACGTTGATTGTTCCGAGTGTATCAACGGCTTGATGTTGTATTCCTGTAATTGAGCAAATTTGTTGGGTATCAATATTGTTTGCCTGGTTCAATTTTATAGGTTTCAAAACTGAGATTTCAGCACCTGAATCTACCAGAAAAGTACATATAGCATGTGTAGATTCAGTTTTCAAAGTCACAAAATTTGAAAGGGCAGTTGAGATATTAAAAATACCTTTTAATGTCTTGGTTGATGCATATTTGCTAATGCTATTTGGAATTGTTGTTGCAATCACATTAGCTAATTTGTCTTGTTTTCCATCATATGAAGGTACTAATGCAGATATTACTTTGATGATTTCTATAACACTCGCCATTTTTACTGAATTATGAATTCTAATACAAAACAAGATGCAAAGTACCACGGATTTAAATTTAAAATTATCTTCAGTATTTTTGAGTTTATTATTTAATATATCGGTTAATTCATTGTATAATGTTCTACACAATTTTATAAAAATGTCTAGTTTGATTAGTTCCAATTTATCTTCATACTCAACTAGTAACTTTGAGACACAAGTATACACTTCTTTTGTTAAATTTAAATGTTTCAATAAAGTTACTCGCTTATACGCTATACGCTATACGTTATACGCTTAGTCAAATTATTTTTTAATTTCATCAATATTTCGATTTGTTCGTCTATTTTATTCTCAATGTCCATAACATGAGAACGATTTTCTGAGACTTTTAAATAGCCTTAACGATATTTTAGGTTTTCTGACAATTCATAGTTATTACAATGACAATACTTTCTTTTTGAAATACCTGTTTGTTTTTGTTGATTCTCCTGGAGGGTAGGCTTACTCTTCAACGCACACGAATGAGCCCAAAGATTTCTGCACCTATCTTATGCTGGATCGCATCTTGGTGTGTTATTACTCTTTTCGTTGTCGTGATCAGCAGATGTCCATCTTCGTTGTCCAGTAGCTTGGTACACCAATCTAATAGTTCGGTTTTCTTCACTTGAACAGTTCGTGGTAATGTTTCAATACTGCTTACTCCTGTTACCACTTTCACTAAGCACAAGCTCTTGTATTCTTTAATTTTCTTAATTTTCTTCTTCTCAATTAGTGTTTTCATAATTGTTTCAGACTATTTTGCTTTGTTTCAATAATAATCGGAATGTTCGTGAGTCTAGCATGCTCAAGTCTTTGAAGAGTCACTAGAATTGTAAACTATGCTTGGAGAAGGCACTTCTTTTTAACTGGAATAAAACATATACTACACTTGTTGAATGCTGTTCATCGAATGAATTTATTGAAACTTTGTTACAATTAGATTGGTTCTTAATTCTAGTACAGTTACAGTTTGTTCGATACTTAATTCTAGTACTATAGTAGGAGGCGGAGAGAAACCCGGAGCTTATTGACTAGTTGTCCAATCAGAGAAAAGAAGGGTACATAGTTAAATACCAATACGTGTACACTTAGTGTGACACTGGTATGGCTCAAGCTATGTGCTGTTGGCATAGATCAGCACCGAAGAGGAGTTAATATGAAAGCATAAGAATGCATAGCTTATTGAGGGTTATGTAAATGCAATATGACACCATGGGACCGTTTGTCTGATGGTGCATTGCGGTACCGATTTATGACTAACTCATTGGCTGGGAGGTAAGTGTTTTGAAAATGTTACAACGTTTGGAACAATGTAAGGAGTCGAATTGCTACACTTGTGTTTTATGGAATGTGGGCAATAATTGATTAACTGTGACACGACATGTCCCAGATTAATTCATGGAACATGTCTTGTAAAAGAAATATGAGTAAGCATAACCACACTTGCTTGGGATCATAAATGAGGTGGATTTGTTATGGTTTGAAAACATGTGAAACTTGAGAAAATATTAGAGTGACTAATTTATAGTCCTGGAAAGTCTATTATAGTACATCATCCCCCTTCCGGTGAATGATGCAGTATAGCGAAATCATTCAGTGTTGTCAACATATTGTGTAAATGTAAAAATTTGCTCCAAGTTTCTTCACAACATTTGATATCTGTATGTAAATTATTAGTATTTCTTATTATGTAAATGAAAAATTTAGTCAAAGAAAATTTTTTTTTTTTTTTTTTTTGTTTTGGTTGAATATCTCCTAAAATTTGCTTAGTCTATTTTTGTGAACTAAATTTGATTGATTTGATTGCATATCTATGATTTCACAATTCGGGTTATTAATACTTTTAACTTTATATGGACCTGTGTAAAAGGAATCTAGTTTGCGTCTGTTTTCATTCTTTAGAAAAACTATATCACCTGTTTGAATTAATAATGGATTTGCCGATGAATCATTACTTTCTTTTCGTATATTCTTTTGTTGTACTAACTTTTGGTTCGCAATTTGATGAGATTTTTGAAGTTTGTATCTTAGTTCTTGAGAATAGAGATCTATATTGTAAACTGGATCGATTTTGTCTGTGAATGTCTCATGTGGTAGTTTTGCCTTTAGTCCAAAAACTAATTCATAGGGTGTAAACCCGTGGTCTGAATGTGGAGTTGTATTGTAAACAAATGCATAATACTGTAACCAATCATCCCAGTCTGTTTGATGCTCATTGACAAAGGAGCGCAGGTATTCATTCAAACACCTGTGATTCCTTTCCAATGATCCAATAGTTTGAGGATGATAGGCTGTGGAAAATGTTTGTTTAATTTGAAGTAATTTACATATTTGCGTGAGGATTTCATTTTTGTATTCGGTTCCTTGGTCTGATTTTAATTCTATAAATTTCCCGTAAATTAAAATAAATTTTTCAACCAAAGCTTTAGCAATAATATTTGCTTCTTTAGTTGGAATTGGTATTAGCACAATGTATTTAGTTAATTCGCACTGTATTGTTACAGCGTATCGATTCATATTATTAGATCTTGGAAGTGGACCAATTGTATCAATTTGTACCACTTCGAATGGTTTTGATGGTGTACTAGTAATGGTAAATTTTTCTTTTGTGTGTTTTATAATTTTGTTCTTTTTGCACAATTCACAGGCCTTTATGAATTGTGAAATAGAACTTTCATATTAGTCCATGTATAGACTTCTCTTAATTTGAGGTACAGACGATGCTGTCCTATATGACCTCCAGTAGGGATTGCATGATCATTTCTCACGATCTGTTGTATTAAACCGGGTTCACTAATGAACTTTGGTGGATTGTAAATGATAATTTGCAGTTGATTAAGTGTTTTAAGAGATAACTCTTTAAACATTTGTATAGGTATCATTTCGAATAATTTGTCTTGACTTGATATCGCGATTTTACTTATATTTTTTGTTTCATCTCATTTTCTAACATTGAAAGTGCAAACGCTAACGTTTGACTTTTCATTTTGATTGTAAATTGATGCAGTACTGCTTTCCTTCTCGTTCCTCGATATATCGTGAATATTATCATGTTATTGGTGGTCGTCACTTGAAATTTTGGTAGTTTTCTCGTTTCTGTCGGGTTTTCTGTGGTATAAATAGCAAGGTGATCAATCTCACTATTGTCTTTTAAGTCATCGTTTTTCTTAAATGTATTACTTCCTTTCTGTTTTCTTGTCATAGACCTAGTGTTTACGACAAGCACGTTCATTGTCTTCAATTCTTCAGATGTCTTCACGATGCGCGATAAAGCATCTGCTCCTACATTAGCTTTACCTTTTATATATTCAATGTTAAAATCAAAGTCTTCTAAATCTAATCTCATTCTTGTTAGTTTTGAAGTTGGGTTTTCATATTAAATAGAAAACTAAGGGTCTATGGTCTGTTCGAACGACGAATTTTTGACCATACAAATAAGCTTTAAAGTAGTTCATCCCCCAGTGTATTGCTGTAAGCTCTTTTAGGATGACAGATTTATTTTTCTCGCCAGGTGTAAAACTTTTACTGGCGAATGCAATCGGTAGATCATTTCCTTCGACAATTTGGGAAAGAACTGCTCCACACCCTACATCTGAAGCATCGGTCGTTAAGATAAACTCCCTTTTAAAATCTGGATATTGTAAAAGCATAGGGATATAAGAAATGATTTTAAAGTATTGAATGAGTCATTGCATTGAGCTGTCCATTCAAACAGTTTATTTTTCTTAAGTAACTGGTTTAAAGGATAAGCTATTGTGGCGAAGTTTGGCACAAACTTACGGTAGTAGTTACAAAAAGCAACAAACCGTCTAACTTCATCACTGTTTTTCGGTACAGGGTAGTTTTTATTGTTTCAAATTTTGTACTGTCCGGTAGAATTCCTTTATCAGTAATTCTATGTCCTAGATAAGTAACTTCTCTATTAAAAAATTTACATTTTCTTAGATTCAACTTTAAATTATACTTTCTTAGTCGCTCAAAGACTCTTGACAAATTTTGCAAATGGTGCTGCATTGAGCATCCAATAACAATTATGTCATCTATATATACAAAAGCACATTCTGGTGTTAAACCAGCCATCGCAATTGTCATCATTCTTTGGAAACTATTTGGACTAATGTTTAGACCAAACGGTAACCTTGTAAACTGGTAATGGCCAGATTGGGTTGAAAATGAAGTAAATTTTCTGGAACATTTTTCCAACGGGATTTGGTGAAATCCCGACATCAAATCTAAAGCGGTAAAGAATTTGGCTCTTCCTAGTTGGTCTAATATGGAATCAATCCTTGGCAGCGGAAATTTGTCTGCAAGGATCTTTTTATTTAGTTGCCTAAAATCTACCACTAGGCGCCATTTCTTTGTATTGTCCTCGCTTTTCTTTGGCACTAATAATATGGGATTGTTATATGGAGAAATTGAAGGTTCAATTACATTGTCCTTCAGCATTTTGCCAATTTGGTTTTCTATTTCCTCGCCTTGAGAATGAATAGTTTTATAGTTAGGAATATAGATAGGTATTTTGTCGGTAAGGTTTATATTTTGTTCATAAAAATTATTAGTTGTTATTGGTTCATCTTGGAGGGAAAATATATCAGCATACTGTTTTATGAGACTTATGAGGTCATTTTTTGCATATTCAGGAACATTGGTCATATCCAATTCATCCAGAATTTGGGTAGTCCTCTTTTGATTATTACTTTTGGTTTTGAAATTCATCATCGCATAATTATTCAATGGCTCTAAGAATGGTTTAAAATCTGTAATATTTATATTGACTGGAAAATTTGTAGTATTCATGATTTTTATGTATTTACTATTGGGCGATATTATTGAATTGCCACAAAAAACTCCTGGTTTAATTTCTTGCGAAAATAAAACCATATCTTCTTGGATATGCATAGTTTGGATGTTCCTAATTACTTCACATCTCTGTGGTATAACTATAGTTCGATTCAAATTATCTTCTATTGGAATTGAAATCGAAAGATTTTCATAGTTAAAATTTAATAACCAATATTCATAATCAATGGTGCACTTGTACTTGATCAAGAAATCTCTTCCAAGTAGACCATTCGTGGGATTGGAAAATTCTCGTGTACTAGTTGGAAACTATGCTGAAAAGTTAGTCCGTTACTAGTTTTCAAAAGAGTTGCTGTTTCACCGAGTGTTTCTAAAATACCATCTGTTACTCCAGTTATTGTATGTCTTTTTGTCTGGTTTATATGTTGAGTAGGAGATATCCCGCTCCACTTGAAGACTGAGATATCTGCTCCACTATCAATGATAAAAGTGCATTTCGTATTATTCATCTGAACGAAAAGAGTAATAAAGTTTGCTGCAGTTAGATTCATTGAAAGAATCGGTTTGGATGCTGACCCTGACTCCGAGTTACAGCATCCTGATGTTCTAAAAAAGTATTATTTCGTTGATTGAATGATGTTGGTTGCATATGAATCGTGTTATTATGTGTACTATCAGAGTCTTGTGAATAATTAGAAGGTACATGCACCTCATTTGCTCCCATTATTAGCATGCGGCCTTTAGGTGGTCTCCTGCACGGGTGGTGATAACTTGAACAGATTCACAACACATCGGACAGCATGTCCGTCTGGATTTGACTTGAGTAAGAATGAACGTCGTTTCTTTATTGTATCTTTCTTAAATACTAGTTTACAATATAACGGTGTGGTGTCTGACATTGGAAGTGTGCTTAAGGTTAAGGCGTTTATTGTTGATGTTTATAATGTGATGTTTTGGGCAAAACCCGTTAGTGGGTTTGTTTTAGGTAAAACCGTAAAGAGTACTTTTCGTAGACAAATGACAATGACAAGATAATGGTAGCTAATTAGGTATTCGATAATTTATGCTAATGGGTTTATCCTTATTGCTGATTGTTGGATTTTCCTGACATGATATGCTAGTATGCTACACCTCCCTTTAGGAGAATGGTGTAACCATTCGAAAAGAATAAAAAATATATATAATTTCAATATGAAGTGATGTACGCTCCTAACTTTTACGCTTTAATCAATCTATTTTTGTGAACTTTGGACTGTTTATTTGTGACCGTATGTTTGATTATACAATTTGGTTCTTCTGATTTAATTATTACGTATGGGCCGATGTAAAAGGGTCTAATTTCTTCCTATTTTCGTTTGTGATATAAACTTTATCTCCTACGCTTAATAAAATAGGGTTTGTATTTGTATTTGCTGCAATTTGTCGGTTTTGTTTACTCTGAATCAAGCTATCTCTAGCTATTTGGTTGGAGTTTTGGAGTCTAAATTTTAGTTCGGCATCATACTGATCAAGATTATAAATTGGTTCAATTGTTGAGTTTAAATTTTTAGAATCTTGCGGTAGCCTAGCTTTCTTGCCGAATACTAACTCATAAGGAGTGTAGCCATGTTCGGTGTGTGGTGTAGTATTGAATGTGAATTCATAAAATTTTACCCAATCATCCCAATCTGTTTGATGAGCATTGGTGAAACATCTCAGATATTCGTTTAAACATCTGTGATTTCTCTCCAGTGCTCCAATTGACTAATGGTGGTATGCTGTCGAAAAATTTTGTTTTATTTCCAATAGTTTACAAATTCGTTCCATAACCTCATTATTATACTCTGATCCTTGGTCAGTTCTAATTTCCAAGAATGATCCATAGATCAGGATAAAATTGTATACTAGTGCTCTGGCTAATATTGCAGCTTCCTTTGTAGGTACTGGTACAAGTACCACATATTTAGTTAAATTACATTGTATTGTCAAAATATACCTGTTCCTTTATCAGTTCTTGTCAGTGGACCTGCAGTGTCTACTGAAAGGACTTCAAATGGTCTAGAAGGAGTCGTAGTGACTACTTCTGGCTGCTTAGTATGTCTGGTTACTTTATTCACCTTACATTTTTCACAATTTCTGACAAAGTTTGATATTAAATTTTTCATGTTTTGAACTTATATATTTCTCTCAATTTTAAATATAGCCGATGTTGGCCTATATGACCTCCGTAGGTGTCATGTGATAATGTGTTAGTATTTCATTGATATCCTCTTCATTTTCTATAAACGTCTGGGGTTTATAAAGTATTATCTCGTACGTGGAAATGGCATTGTTTGCGATTTCCTTGAGTGTATGGAGCGAGATAAAATTAAATATTTCGTTTTCCGTTGAGAGTGCTAGCTTATCTCTCTTGTAATGCTTCATATATTTCGATATTTCTAGAAGAGCAAACTCTAAAGCTTGACTTCCATTTTCGCGCGTGAATGTTACGTTAACTGTTCCTAGCATCTTTCTATAATTATGATTAAAATGGACATCCTTAACCGATTGTTGTGCACGCTACCATAGAGTTTAAGGAGTTTATTGGTCTGAGAAGGGTTCTCAGTTTGCCAAGCTGTGAGGTGTTCAGACTGACGGCTAGCTTCCTGTTAATGCGTGGGTGTTGTTAGGGTTTCTTTCTTCTGTGTCAGGGCTGTCGTGTGAACCTCAAGTACGCGTAGACGTTTTAGTTGTTCTAAACTAGAAGTAATTACAATACGTGAGAGCGCGTCCGCACAAACGTTTGCTTTTCCCGCTACGAACTCGATATCGAAATTAAAATCTTCTAAATCAACTCTCATCCTAGTGAGTTTTGACGTAGGATTTTTCATATTGAATAGGTATACCAGAGGCCTATGGTCTGTTCTAACCAAGAACCTTCTTCCGTACAAATATGGTGTGAAATAGTTAACTGCCCAATGGATTGCTGTTAACTCTTTTTCGATTATTGGTTTATTACGTTCACCGGGTGTGAAACTTTTGCTTGCAAAAGCAACTGGGAAATCTCCATCTTCGTACATTTGGGAGAGTACTGCACCACATGCTATATCTGACGCGTCTGTAGTGACAATAAATTTCTTTGAAAATCCTGGGTAGCGTAAAATTTGGGGTGACATTAGATTTTGTTTGAGTTTCTGGAACCCTTCTTCATGGGCCTTGGTCCATTGAAATGTTGAACCTTTCTTTTGTAATTCGTTTAATGGTTTGGCAATGTGCGCGAAGTTTGGCACAAACTTCCTGTAGTAATTGCAGAACGCTACAAATCTGCGTGCCTCTTCAGCATTCGTGGGTCTAGGAAAATTTTTCAATACATCGAATTTGAGTCATCTGGAAGTATTCCTTTATCGGTAATTTTATGACCGAGATAGGTAACCTCAGTCCGAAAAATTTACATTTGCTGGCATTAAGTTTTAAATTGTAATGCCTTAAACGCTCAAATGTTTTTCGTAAGTTATCAAGGTGATGATCAGCAGAACATCCTGTAACTACAATATCATCAATGTAGATGAACGCACATTCTGGAGTAAGTCCAGCCATTGCTATGTTCATCATTCTCTGAAAACTATAAGGAATGATATTTAAACCCAAAGGTAATCGTTTAAACTGAAATGACCCGAGGAAGTAGAGAATGCGGTGTACTTCCTGGATTCTTGGTCTAGTGGGATTTGATGGAATCCTGACATAAGATCAAGAGTACTGAAGTACTTTGCTCTTCCCAATTGGTCCAAAATTGTGTCTATGCGTGGTAGTGGAAATTTATCTGCTAATACCTTTTTGTTTAATTGCCTGAAGTCCACTACAAGTCTCCATTTTTTGAACTATCATCAGACTTTTTCGGTACTAGGAGAATTGGGGAATTGTAAGAAGACACTGAAGGTTCAATAATGTCTTCATCCAGAAGTTTTTTCACCTGACTTTGAATTTCTTCTTGTTGCGAATGTATGGATTTATAATTTGGTATGTACACGGGTGAAGTATCCTGTAATGGGATATGCTGTGAATAAAAATTGTTGGTCGTCAACTTTTCTCCAGGTAAGCAAAATACATCAGAGAATTCATTAATTAAGTTTTTAAGTTTTGGTTTTACGCTGGGTAAGACTTGGTCCATGTTAATTTCTGAAAAGATTTTACTCAATCGTGTGTCCCGGTCCTTCTGAGGAACATTGCTCCCGTTTTTAGGTTTAATGTAATCATCTAACAAGTCGATTTTTGGTTCAAAGTGTGTAATAGCCACTTGTTTTGAAGGTGGTATTTACAATTTTTACATATGGAGCACTTTGTGAAACAATAGTGTTTGCACAGAACACTCCAGGGAGGATTTCCTGTGATAATACTACTGATTCGGCTGTAACATTAAGATTTGGAAATTTTCTGACCACTTCGCATCTCGCTGGAATGATGATGCTGTTGTTAAATTTATCTTCGATTGGTACTGATACCAAACAATTATTGAAACTAAAGTTGAGCAACCAGTTCTCGTAGTCTAGGGTGCATCTATATTTAACGAAAAAATCCCGTCGGTTAATATCGGAAAGTCGTTCCCGACTATCTGAAGTGTATGTTCTAACGTTAAACCATTAGCGAAGGTTATACAGGTTTGAGCCTCGCCCACTGTATTGGTAAAACCTTCTGTAATGCCTGTCACTTTAAATATTTTGCAAAAATCAAATGGTTGCGTGGGGCTTAATTTTCTTTGTTTAATGATGGAAATTTCTGCCCCTGAGTCTACTATAAATGTACATTTGGACGATTGGACATACAGTGTCACAAAATTGGCTGCACTGGTGTTGATTGTGTATACTAATTTTGTGGGGTCATGAACTGACCAGGTGCCCTAAAAAGCGTTATTTTGCATCGAGCCACCTGGTTGCATAACCGGGCCTCCCGGTGGCATCGTCAACATTCCTTGTTGTTGGTTTCCTACCACTGCCATCGGAGTATTGAATGGCATTGGCACTTGCATTGCTTGCTCCTGCGCGCTCGCTGTGAAAATGTTTCTCGTATTGAAATTTGATCTTCCGCGCTGGAAACGGTTATTATTATACCCGTAATACCGTCGTTGTGGCGGTTGATTGAATTGTGATTGATTAAATTGTGAGCGGTGTTGTTGCGGCCGACCGCCTCTGGAAACGGTTGTTCGAATAATTTCTAGGGTAGTAATTTGAATCTCTATTGCTGGAACTTTGGTTTCTGTAGTTTCCGCAGTAGTTCCTAGAGTGTTGTCCTTGATTACTATGTGTATTGGCATCGCGTGTGTTGAACGAGAGTACCTGAGCATGTTGGTTGTTATTGTTTGAATTTTCCAACATTTTTGTGTCGCATCTTTTATGTCATTGAAAGTCCCTGCTTTCAATATAATTTTATTATCCTGGGAGTTGGTACCATTAATTAGGGTTTCAACGCCCGTTTTGTTGCCATGCTGTTTGCTAATTGCACGGGAATACCCTGCTCGATGTAGACCGCCTTCAGTTTGTTTGTAAGCGTGTCTACTTCGTCGCAAAAATTTTCTACAGATCCTTTCTGCTTAACCGCTCTCAGTTTTGCCACCACATTGTCTGGTGTGATTTTGCTAGCGCATCGTTGTTTGACGTTTTGCGCTAGTTCGTCAATTGTGTTGAGGTTTTCTGGTAATCCCAGCCTGGCTTTGCCAGTAAGACGTGTTTTCAAGAATTTTATGGCCCTGGGTACCATATTGTTTGCTGTTATCTCCTCTAACAAGCTAGTGGCATCCAAAATGCGTCCAGCCCTCGGCAGAGCTGTCGTACAGCTGCACGAGTGCTGTAGCAGTTTTGATGTCAAAAGTTTCGTTAGGTGTCTCGGAAGGCATGATTGAAATGGTGGTAGGGTTCTGCTTGCTAATTGGGGTTGGATTAGACGTGATGGAAACGGTGGGGAATTTTCCCACGTTCTGAAGTTTCCACTTAACCTTTTACAAAAATTATCGAGTTTGCTACAGACTTTAGAGTAGGTTTGGACGGAGTGGAAATTTGCGTATTTTTCAAAATTTGTGTATTTTCTAAGATTTTAGTACATTCCATGTATCGAGCCTTTAACGCTTGGTAAATTTTCACTTCGTCGTTCCACTGTGTATCCGAAAGACAACGCCTGTTTTTGTTTAAGACCGATTTATATTCATTTAAAAAATCTTTGAGTATTTCGCCCTTTTCTAGTATTCCTGTAGAGACCGAGGACGTTTTATATTCTTCAACAAATTTGTATGTTCCTTCTAACGTACTTATCGATCGTCCTCATTCTATTCTATTAGTTTCATATAAAAGTATTTTACATTTATAACCAATTTTTAATTGTCTTTGAAAGAATTTTAGTATTGTTTTTCCACATCACACTAGTCCATCATTGCTTATCATATGAATTATAAATATATTCTAGCACTTTTTTTCATACCTGTATGTTTTTTCACTACTTCGTATAACGGTATTACTGCTACCACGGTTGCTGGCACCGGCAGTCTTCAGGGTGGTCAGGTTTGACCGTTCGCCCCTGACAATGTGTGATGTCTCCGCACTCGTTGTAGCGTCTCGTAGGGTGGTCTGGCTTCGACCGTTCGCCCCTTGTTGTGATGATTGGATGTTGCTAACTACGGCTGACTTATTGCATTTCACTATCCTTCACCGCGCTGGCTTGCGCTGTCGCTATGATTATTTTGATCAGTTTTGCTTGTTCACTTTTCTTCTTTTGTTGTTTGTGTTTGTATAGCGCAATGATGATTGTAAGCACTATCACCGCTATCGCTAACGTGGCGATTATTGCTAAGTACATAACGTTTTCATTGATGTTAAATTGTTCCATTGGCACTTGTAAGTATTCCTCACTTTCGGTAGTTTCCACTAAATGAGTGGACGTACTGCCCTCTGTTGTCGTCGTCACTATTATGGGCCAACAGCCCCTTACGCCGCACGCGAGTTTTATCATTAGTTCGTTTTTCTGCGTGTGCACTTTTGTTCTCACTGTGTGCGTATGTTATTTAATTGGATCTCCGCCTGGGCGGCTTGTCGGATTTTCGCACTTGTGAACTTATTGTGGGCGCGTATACACATGTAAGCGACCAGTACGCCTAGCATAATAACAAACGTGCCCGCTATCACTCGCACTTCGATGGTGTTCTCATTATGGTTGATTATCGTGTCACCGAACCACATTTTCAGGCTTTGATTTCACTAATTTTCCGCTGATAACTATAGGTTGCCGATTATAAGTCCGGATCGCACTGAGCTACTTAGACACTTTGTACAAACAGCAAAGGCTAGATCGCCGATTAGAGTCACGGTTCGCCATTAGGTGGTCTCCTGCACGGGTGGTGATAACTTGAACAGATTCACAACACATCGGACAGCATGTCCGTCTGGATTTGACTTGAGTAAGAATGAACGTCGTTTCTTTATTGTATCTTTCTTAAATACTAGTTTACAATATAACGGTGTGGTGTCTGACATTGGAAGTGTGCTTAAGGTTAAGGCGTTTATTGTTGATGTTTATAATGTGATGTTTTGGGCAAAACCCGTTAGTGGGTTTGTTTTAGGTAAAACCGTAAAGAGTACTTTTCGTAGACAAATGACAATGACAAGATAATGGTAGCTAATTAGGTATTCGATAATTTATGCTAATGGGTTTATCCTTATTGCTGATTGTTGGATTTTCCTGACATGATATGCTAGTATGCTACAGCCTGAAAGATTTCTATTGCTATTATGATTATTGTATTGTCGTCCTCGTCCTCTATGATTGGACTGCGAATTACCGCGTTGATAATTTCTGAAATTGTTCTCAAAACGGGGTCGATAATTATGATTGTTGCTATTGGTATTGTTATTGAATTTGGGTCGATAATTATTTATGTTATTTCTTCGAAATCCAGATGGTTTATTCCAACCGCGATGATACTGCCTTTGTGTTGAAATTG
Organism: Armigeres subalbatus; assembly: GCF_024139115.2. NCBI lineage: Eukaryota > Metazoa > Arthropoda > Insecta > Diptera > Culicidae > Armigeres > Armigeres subalbatus. The sequence goes on along the minus strand of NC_085141.1, from coordinate 213,277,646 downwards.
AAAACATAGCAGAAGTTTGATTGTTTGAATTATTCTCTTGGACTTTTTGAATGGCGTCTTTCACGGTATCAAAATTTCCTGTTTTTAATATAATTTTCGTTTCGCTGTTGGATACTCCATTAATTAGAGCATCCACAGCAACCTTCTTTACCATGTTGTTTACCACATCCTCTGGAATTTTTATTTGTAAATAAGTGCATTTCAGCTTATTTGCAATAGATTCAATTGGTCACAGAAAGAGTCTAAATTCTCTTTCTGTTTAATAGATTTTAATTTGGCAACAATTTGCTCTGGAGATGTCGAATCTTGACATCTCTGTTTTATGTTAGTAATTAAATCATTGAACGTATTGACATTATCCGGCAGACCGTAACGAGCTTTACCAGTTAGTCTGGTTTTGATGAATTTGATTAGCATTGATTGTTGGGTATTGTCTGTCAAGTCTTTCATTAAATTACAAGCGTCAACAAACGCAGGTAAGCTCTCACTGGCTCCATCATAAATTTGTATCACAGCAGTAGCTGTGCGTACATCGAATGTACTAGTTGTATTATTTTCTGTACTCATTGTTAGTTTTTTATTTATAATTGCGAATACGTACTCTCTTTTTACTAAAAGTTGTTCATATTCAAGAACGAATTCGTTATATTCTATACTTTGGATATCGTTTCTTCAAAATAATTTTAAAATTCCTTATTATTTCATTTATAGTACATTTCTGGGATTCTAATAAATTTTTGCTGTTAACGTTATTTTTAGATTTTCTAATATTGCTATATAAATTGTCAAACTTTTCTATTAGTAGTCTGATTTTATATTTTTCGTCAGACATTCGTTTGAATAATAAAATATGTATACTAATTTAAATAATATGTAATTATGTTATACAGGCATGGGCTTCTCAAAACAAACATGATACAGTACACAAATAAAATTAACTCACCGCCAAGCATTCCCTTTTAGCTTTCTGTTGTTGGTATTAAATTTCGTCCACGGCGTCCACTGCTGATGTGGTGCATTTGCCATGCATCGAGGTCACTTCAGTCAGCTGTTAGCACACTTCCCATATGCTGTTGAACCGCTCAGCTTCGCATTGCCTTCCTGGTTGCATTGTTGATATTTTTGTTTTGGTTTCTCACTGTTTACCTCTTTCGTAGGCGAGGTAGAAGCCTGTCTTCTTAACGTTCAATGTTCATAATCATTTTTTTTTTTTTAACACAATTTTTCTTGAATGATTAATTTTTGCAATTTTTTGAATTTTTCACTTTTATTCATTTTAGAGTTTAAGTTTTCTTTGGTTTTCGATATTCTTACTCTAGTCGTACGTATCACTCCATGATTGTCTTCATAATTGAAAATTAAATCGTGAAATTGATTTGTTGAATTAAGAAAATCTTGGTACTCTTCCGACGCACGGTACTCACTAACTTTATTGTCAATTAATCGTTCTACGTGCACGCGCTCATATTTCGTTTAACAATTCTCTATCCATTTTAACACTTTTCAAAAACAATGTTTTTTTTTTATGTATGCTTGATGTTGGCTAACTGGACTTCACGCCTAGCACTTTCATTTACGCTACTTTTCAGAAACTTAGCGTACATCCTGGCACACACGAAGATGATCATCATTAGCACAATTACCACTAATGTAACGGCTATTAAAGTCGTCTCACTTGTACTCGCGTTGGTCACGATTTCGTCCGCGCTGAAAATTCCCATCTTTATTTTTTTTTTTCACAACACTTTTTTACTCAAATTTTTAGAACTTTTGTTGGATTAAAATCACTTTTTGAAGTCAAAGACTTCTACTGACACTGGTCGCCATAAACTATGCTTGGAGAAGGCACTTCTTTTTAACTGGAATAAAACATATACTACACTTGTTGAATGCTGTTCATCGAATGAATTTATTGAAACTTTGTTACAATTAGATTGGTTCTTAATTCTAGTACAGTTACAGTTTGTTCGATACTTAATTCTAGTACTATAGTAGGAGGCGGAGAGAAACCCGGAGCTTATTGACTAGTTGTCCAATCAGAGAAAAGAAGGGTACATAGTTAAATACCAATACGTGTACACTTAGTGTGACACTGGTATGGCTCAAGCTATGTGCTGTTGGCATAGATCAGCACCGAAGAGGAGTTAATATGAAAGCATAAGAATGCATAGCTTATTGAGGGTTATGTAAATGCAATATGACACCATGGGACCGTTTGTCTGATGGTGCATTGCGAGTACCGATTTATGACTAACTCATTGGCTGGGAGGTAAGTGTTTTGAAAATGTTACAACGTTTGGAACAATGTAAGGAGTCGAATTGCTACACTTGTGTTTTATGGAATGTGGGCAATAATTGATTAACTGTGACACGACATGTCCCAGATTAATTCATGGAACATGTCTTGTAAAAGAAATATGAGTAAGCATAACCACACTTGCTTGGGATCATAAATGAGGTGGATTTGTTATGGTTTGAAAACATGTGAAACTTGAGAAAATATTAGAGTGACTAATTTATAGTCCTGGGAAAGTCTATTATAGTACACGTAGTTCCAATTTCATTAACAATTCATCACTTAAGTTTATTTTTGCGACGTCCACTTTCGTTACCACATTAGCACCCTCACTGTTAACGTACGGCACATGTAGAGTGATGCTTCTTCTGTCCGAATCGCAAAAGCTCAAGTATAAATCACTGTTTCTAAAGTCAGTCACTGCCGCATCAATAATACGTTCAACTCGAACTCGTTCGAGGACATCACTCCACCAGTCGTTGCTCATTTTCGTAATAGTTTTGTCGGTTTTCAATTCTGTTATTGTCAATAATTATGAGGCACTAAACTTGCCGAAGTGTGTTCAATTGCACTTCTCTTCTTGCCATTTCGCTCATATTACTTCTCACGTATTTGGCGTACATCTTGGCGAAAATAAACACAATAATCACTAGCACTATAATCACTAGCGTTCCCGCTATCACTGTGCTTTCTGTCGTAGTGTTATTAGCAACAATCTCGTCGCTACTGAAGAATCCCATGGCTAATTTGACTATTCTCCAAACACTTTATTTTGAACACACTTTAGCAATTCAATTGGCACTAGGTTCACTTAGTCCGGTCGCCATTTAGGATACTCGTTATCCTTTAAGAAATTCACATCACAAATAAGAAACACTGAGAAGTCTAGTTTTCACGATGGTTGTCGATAATCTGTCCTTTATTTAGTTGCTTTGTGTCGCGGACGAAAGGACTAATGTACTTCTAATTTGGACACCACCGATGTAGCGTCCAAAAGAGTAATTGATGGTTAAGACACGACTAACGTCGCGTTAAAACTTATTCGCGAAGGATGACCTTACGTACCGGGACTTTATAAAAAATGGAATTCGCGTAGAGAATTAGCGCCTTTACAAGCGACAAAATCCTTTCCTCTTAAGTTTTAGAAGCAAGTCTAAAACTTAATGAGATTATCTAATAAACAATAAACACTGGGAAGGGCCTGAGTACCGTCTATGGAGCGGTGTCAATATCCTCTTCCGAGAGTGTTTGTAATTTATCAGATTTACTTGGATAGTGTAGTCAATCCTGCGTTTGACATAAGTACTGGAAAGGGCCTGTTTACCGACTATAGAGCGGTGCCAATATCACCTTTCAAAGTATTATGTCAAAGGCTAAGGAAGTGAGACTTGAAGAAATGAGACACGTTTAGATCCAACGCACTACAAAGTCTGGTAAAGTCTGTTTTATTCAACGAAATGATTTTCCTTATATACTAGATTGAGCCCCTACTGGGCTCCTCTTAACTCTAAGGCTAGAAAGAGATGTCATTTCTGACGTCTCAATTCCTAAAACTATCTCCCCTGGAATAGCTACCAGAATAGAACACGCGTTCCAATTTTATTACTTTCTTAAATCACGGAGTCTAATCGAACCTGAGAAATGCATACGCGGTACTTCATTTAAATTCTCAGTTGCACCCAACAGCAGTAAGGCATATTCTAGCTGCATTAGGAACGGCAGCGCTATCATTGTTCGATTATTTTTGGGAATTTTATTACGCTGCCGGTGGATTTTCTCGGCCCCGTTACATGAAACGGTAGCACACAAGATCAGTTTGTCCCTTATAATAAACTTGCGGTGGCAGTTGTTTACTTTCCACAAAAACGAGACGTACCATCACCTCCGACGCAAGAGTAATTATGGTCGAAAATTTATGACCCTTTTTCCTTTCCCATCTTCTTATGCGCTAGCCGCCTAAGCAAAGCAGGCCCAATGCCTTGTATGCACTTATCAGCTGGGCGCAACCGCTCACGCCTAAGCTTGTGCGTGCTTGTTGTATTGCAAGAGCATTGCATTTCTCCTACGATCTCTCCCTATCGTATTCCACTCGAAGTGGTTTAAATGCCGTCACCAGGTAGCTATTTCGGAGAAGGATGAAATTGAACCTTTTTCCTTAGCAAATTCTAGCGCACTTGTTGCGCTCGTGTAAGATATGTCCCTTCTTTTGGGATGTGGAGATTTGGGTTGATGACCTTTTCGTTTGTAATAAATTAACCCATAGAATTTGCGAAAAGGAACGCTGTGTCGATAACATTCCCTCAGTCATAAAATCTGTAAGAGTTTTATATAATTCTAATTAGGACACAGCGTTTACCTAACCTAAGATCCATTTACAAGTTTGTTTATATCGTGCTGTATTGTTTGAATGTTCCGTAATGTCCTCTCTTTAATAATTTTTATGGATCTTCCTATTAATCGGCTTTGTTATTAATCTTTTATAAGTGGTTCAATTTCAGTATAAATGTTATAATAGCATATGAGATTTAAAATGGCACACATATATGAATATATATTTTTCTTTTCTTCTCTTTTTTTTGAATGTATGCTTCTTTATGTTCGTATTACTTTTCACTTTGATTAAAAAATTCTCGCTTTTACTAAAATTATCACTACTTAATGTATGGTAATTAGAATTAAGATTCACTTTGATGAATAACGAGGTCGGGTTGACCCTTGATCGTAGATGCTAGACGCCGAGGTCGGGATGACCTTCGGTAGCTTCTCGAAGATTAACGCCGAGGTCGGTTTGACTCCCAGCCGTTTGGTGTACATGTGCCGAAGTCGGATTGACCTTCGACTGTTGTTTCTTTGATGATTATTGCTAAGGTCGGAATGACCCTCAGCCATATAGTGAACAGGTTCCGAAGTTGAATTGATCTTCGGTCGTATGATGATACATATATGCTGAAGTCGGAATGACCATCAGCTTGCTTCTTGTTGATAGGAGACGAGGTTGGATTGACCCTCAGCCGTTGACCAATGGCGAGATCGGATTGACCCTCAGCCGTAATTTATATTGATGAGTGGCGAGATCTGATTGACTCCCAGCCTTATTTATCGGATATGGTTTTGATTGCGCTTGGTTCCTCATTGACAGGGTGTTGATCGCGTCTTGTATTTGGCTTATACATCCGGATTGGTGCACGAGGTTCCGGTGGCATTTGCCCGCTTGCTTCCAAGAGGTGTACCTTAACTTCGCTTGGACCGTGGTTGATATCCTCCGTCTTTGACCTGTTAATGTTTCTTAGAGCATTTCTGTGTGATAGAAAAGACGTCATTGAATCCCAAAACGAGGCAATTAATTGCCATCCAAACCCATAAATATCGTAAAGTATACGACCATGCATAATTGTATCTATTACAAATTTAACAAACCTACCGATCATGTATAATCCGATTATGGTTGAAGTTAAATTACCTAACCATGTTGATAAAGTTATTAATTTGTTCCAGTATTTATTGATTACGTTGTCAATAAGCTTTTCTGATACAAGTGCTTCAAATAAAAATCCTTGTCGATTAGGATTTTGTCCAGTTAACATCTTGTGGACTACGTTAGACGCTATCCTACGATCTCCTTGATCGTATATCATTGTGCGCATCTTTTGTACACTTTCCTTGTCATATACTCCGCTATCCATTAGATTTGGCAGTGGAGTATAGTGCCATTTTGTTACGATTTCCGTAGCTAGTTTCATAGGTGATGTGGTTTCTCTAATTTTGCCATCAAACGTGTACCATCTCCCTCCAAATTGAAATTTTGCCGGTAACAAGGGTGTACATTCGATTTCGGTTCCTCTAAGTTGTAATGTTCTAGTAACTGGTGTCAGGAACATCGTGTCATTTCCATATTTAACTGGTAATTCCTGATAGCATCTCTCTAACGCTACAGGTTGTACGTAAACTGGTTTGCATTGTAGGACATGCAATACTTCTCCAGCGACTACTGCTGAGAATCCGGAGCGTCGCATTATACTGGTGACAAACTCCGTTGGATTTATTCTGGCTAAAGTTAGCTTTGTTTCTAATAAAGCTTTATCGAGTTTACACATCTCCGTCATCACCGTCCTGTAAACTTCGTCTAATTTTTGACCTATATAATTTTCAACTAATGTAATTTTCGAGTTGAAATAGGTGAATAAATCATGATTTCTTATGTTGGCGGGCTTTCGAGTAAAAGGTGATTTAAACGATGATGATTCTAGGATAAATATCCTAGGATGATCCGTCGTATAGCCCTTATAACCACATATTTGTGATGTCTCCTTTGTGCGGATCGAAAATAAATGTGAGTCAGATATAGCGGTGTAAACTGCGTGCTTACTTTCTTGTCCATCAGCTGTGTTCGTTGTTTTGTTAACGTTTCCTTCGTATATTACTTCGAATTCAGTTTCCTCACAGCGCTGACTCAAGTTTACATTCCACGTTGAATAACCATCTTCGGAATCCAAACATTTTCCGTGAGAATATGGACATACTAAACCATGTCTCAACATAATTTGGTCATTCTCGTGATCTACTGCAGCAACGTAATTATATAGTGATACCTCATACTCATAGTAAACTAATGCGTTGATCCAGGTGTATTCTGGAGTTTTATACACACCTCCACTGCAAGAGCTTGACCAAACACTTCCAGTAACTAAAGTCTCTCCTCTAGTAGTATGGTTTCGCTTTAGTTCATTAATTCCTGCATTCCGAGTTAATGGATATATTCCCCAATTGATGTACACGAAGGCATTCTTCTGATGTAAATTCCCTAACTATATATGCGTATCTTCTTTCATAGTCCGAGGTATGTGAATGCATTCCGCAATGTTTTATGATACGCTTTATAATAACCTTACATTGATATACCATTACTGCACTCTTTGCATTTCTTTGAAGGACTTGTATAGGCACTTCCTTCGTTGTGAGATTCTTTTCAGTTGGCAAGCAAGAAGTTACATCCAGCAGCGAGTAGCTGGTCATGTTAATATCTGGATTCGCACAATCGTAAGCTATAAGACCTGATGGTTCCGATGAAAATACTGTTCCAATACAGAAAAGCATCATTAAAGCCTTGAGTGCTCCGCCAGAGGGTATCCTTGTTCTCGCATTCACTCGAGATTGGTTCGTGGTATTCTGTTCCTCTGGGTTTCCAAGTTTTCGTATTTTGTCTTCTTTACTGGCCTTTCGATTGCGTTCTTTTGCTGCCAACGATCTCGCAATTCTTTGATTTTATCAACATCAACCTTGAGACGTTTTCCCCACGAGTCAAAATTAGCCTTAGCGATAGCTGAATTGGAACTATCTGGTAAAGAAAGTTCTTCCTTCATCCCTATTTTTTCCTTTGTCGTTGATTTCAGCCAATCCTTTTCCAGAATTCTTTTCTGGATCCTTTTTAGAAGATACTCCTCTAGAGGTTATGGATATCTCCTCTAAATCCACTACTCGATGGTGATTCACGAAACATGTATTTCGCAACGTCCCTCTCAGTTGATCTGAGATTCTACCGGTGAGTTGTTTCCTGGTTGGAGTTTTGGTAACTCCTTAAATTTTATTTGTTTTGTTCCGGAAGGCTTTTCTTTTAGGTCTTCTCCGGATTGAACATTAGTTTGAGCATTATTAGTTTCCTCTGCTGGCGTATCAGTCCTAGATTCTCCTTCGTTTAGTTTTCTAACATTCAACACGGCTATTTTGGCTGCAGGTCTTGTGTATTCACCTTGAATGGTTTTATTAAAGCTGATCGTACTTGACCATCAGCGGCTGTACGTACTTCTAATACGCGGCCTTTTAGCCATTTTCCGTGATATTCCTTGTCGGTTATTAAGACGATATCATTTACCTTTATAGGTTCCACTTTTGAGTCCATTTGTTCCGTTTGAGCAGAGTTGGAAGGTATTCCTTTGCCATCTGTCCCAAAAATAACGCATGTAATGCTGCACGCGTTCGTATTGCTTCTTGGACAAATTGTCCCCGTGTATAGAGTATGGTGAAGAATACTCTCCAGCTCTTCCTATCAAAAAGTGAAACGGTGTCAAAGGATCATCGTCTGAACTTTCTAGAGGAATGTGTGAGAGGTCTAGAATTCAGAATAAATTCTGCTTGTGTTAAAGCGGCTCTCAGCTCCTCTACTGTGGGTTTGTGCCCCTGTCGGCAAGCTGGAATTTCTTTAAGACATTTCTTAATTATTTGAATCAGACGTTCCCAAGCTCCTCCGAAGTGTGGAGCAGCAGGAGGGTTGAATGTCCATTCAATTTCTAAAGAAGCAGCCGTACCTCCTCCCATTATCTTATTGATTTCAGATAGTTGCTCCTTCATCTCACGATCAGCTCCTACAAAGTTAGTGCCGTTGTCACTATAAAGATGCTTAACCTTCCCTCGACGATTCTGGAAATTTTTTAAACATACTAAGAAGGCATCTGTGTCTAATTTCTCTGCTAATTCCAGATGAGTAGCTCTTGTAGTCATACAAGTAAATATAACTCCCCATCTCTTTTCAATTGATCGTTTTACTTGAACTTCTAATGGTCCGAAGTAATCGACTCCAGTATGTGTAAAGGGATATGTATACATATCGACTCTACATGGAGTGTAAGTTTGCCATTTGAGGTATTACAGGTTTAGCTCTATCATTTTGCATTTCTGACAATCTCTTTTGATAGATCGCAGAACTTGCCTAGCTCTTATTATCCAGAATTTCTGACGTACCGCCCCTATGACAACATTGTCGCTTTGGTGTAGATATTTCTCATGATAATGTTTCATAATTAGAGATGTAATGTGATTATTATATGGAAGAATTATCGGAACACGAGCAGAGGATGGGATTGCAGAGCTGTTATGATAGCGACTTAAAGATCGCATAATCCCAAATTCATCTAAATAGGGTACTAATGATGCTATGCTACTTGATGGCTTTACACAACCATTTTGTTGAAGTTCTTCAATTTCGTTTGGGAACTCTTGCCACTGGGCCTTTCGAATAATTGACCACTCGGCATTTTGTCTGTCTGAGTAAGTAACTATGTTATTGTGTTTCTTCTTACAGATTCGTAGCACGATTCTTTTCAGCAAACTTACGTGCTGAACAAACTTATTCCAGTTCGAGAATCTATCTTCTTGAATACATTCAAATATGTCCTGCACATGAGTGTGAGTTAGAATAACATTTCTGATTTCTTCGGTGGTTTGTGGCGTGTATTTGGATTTTGGCCACAGAGCTTCATCGTCCTTTAGAAACTTTGGTCCGGAGAACCATTTGGAATCTCCGGTAACCCATTTCGTTGCCTCATCTGCTGGATTTTGTGACGTAGGTACATACCGCCATTGATCTATTGTGGAGACTTCAAGGATCTCTCCAATGCGGTTGGCAACGAAATGTTTATAGCGTCTGTGGTCTGACTTAATCCAGGATAGCACTGTTTGTGAATCAGACCAATAAACAATTCTTATTGGATTTATGCGAAGCTCGGATATTATCGTCTCCGTAAGACGTGTCCCTAGGACTGCAGCTTGCAATTCTAATCTTGGAATTGTGAGCTTTTGTATAGGTGCAACTCTAGCCTTTGAAGCTATAAGTCGTACACTTATTGTCTGGTTATGTTTTCCAATTCCTCTCATATAGCATACAGCTGCGTAAGCATATTCAGAAGCATCAACGAATGTATGTATTTCAAATGTCTGGGTTAAATCTCCCAACATTTGCCTTGGTATCTTGATGTTAGTGGTCTGCTGGATAGCTTCACACCATTGTTGCCATTTTTTGTGATTTTCATCACTTATTGCTGTATCCCAATCTTTTGTTTCAATGTGGAGAAATTGCATTAGTATCCTCCCATGAATTGTCAAGTTAGATATAAGACCCATTGGGTCATAAACACTCATGACAAATGATAGTACCTCCCTTTTAGTTGGATGTCTGGACATATTTACCAGATGTAGCGATGAGTCCCCTCGTAGCAGCGGCGCTTGTCCATTGGTGACGGCGAAAGACTGTCAATAGCAGAAACGTCAAAGCAATTCTGATGGACACAGCGAATGAGATGTAAAAGGCGATAATAAAACAAAAATTCTTAAAGAAAATTGTGGGGATTATTCATCCAAAGTCTCAATAGCAAACTCCGTATTGGGATGATAGTAAGCTTTAAGCTGCAATTTTAATCAGTTTCTGTTCTGTTCTGTTTTTTTTTTCTAAAATTATTTTATTAACTAATAATACATCTACAGGATAATACTAATTAGATCTTATCTTTTATATTAAAAGCACAAATTATAACATTATATTAACTCAATCTCGCCATAAATGTCTTCACTGGGCTCTTTTTTCCGCCTTTCTCTTGTTAGCCCGACCAGCAAGGATGTCACCCCGCACAATGAAATGAGTGAGCGCATCAAAGAAGCAGCAGCAGACTGCCACAAGGATTCCATGTGTCTGCCTCAGGAATCTAAAGTTAACGAGACTATTGATTAAGCTCACAATGAGCCTTATAATAAAAAACGCGAATAGAATAAAGCCGAAGTAACTCCCAATGTTTTAGTCTTCTCCGTAAAGATCTGTGTCCAGCTTGATATCTTGCCACCTATTAGGTCATAGTCACTCTGAGTAAAAGAGTTTAAGAAGCTTGACCCAGGAGGTAATCCATTGTTCCCCATTACAGCAGATGTGATTCTTGAAGAAATAATCTTCTCCTCTAATGGGCTGGTAAGTATATTTTGATACTTTTGTATTGTATCAGAAGTATATAACCCATTGGCTGCGAGGTCATCAAGCCTTTCGAACTCGTAGCTCAATGGCTCAGGAGTAATTACAATGGGGTCTCTAACTGTCATCAATCCCGTTGAAGTCGGTGTAACCCACCGTCCATTCAAGAGAAATTGGGGGCCAAGGTCAGATGCACATTCTACAATTGTCCCAACCCGAACCAAGATACGTGTTCTGGGAGTCATGAACCATGTCTCATTGTTGTAAATAACTGGAAGCTCATTATAGCAGTCCTCTGAGACCTTCATCGGGACTATTGCTACCTCTCTACACCGGGCCACATGGACTACCTCTCCTCTTACTACAGCTGTGTAGCCCGGTGATTTGAAATACTGGTATGCAAACTCTTTTGGGGATAGGAGAGCCAGGGTCATTAAGTTTTCAGTAATTCTGTTTTGCATCTTGCACCTTTCCTGATAAAAAAGGTCAAAAAGCTTATCTACCTCCTTTTTAGTATGTCTGAGTACATAGATAAATTTTGAGTTTACGTAATTCAGGAGATTTACATCTTGGGAGTCAACTGCTCTCTTCAAGGGAAAAACTGGCATATCCTGACCCAAGAGGGTGACGAATAAGCGAGGGTGTTCTGTGCTGTAAGATTTGAATCCACAAACTGACATATCAGTTTTAAGGAGCTTAATCTGGAAGTCATAGTGGCCTTGATTAACTTGGATGTACTTATCCCCGTTATGGTCCATATCTGTAAGCAAAGCCGCATTCCCTGAGTACACAACTGATTCCTTTGAGTTCTCGGAATCGCAATCCGGGACAGGCTTCTTCCAAAAGATATGGCCATACCCTGAATGCTCACATTTCTCTGATGAACCAGGGCATGAGACTCCATTCGGGAATCGTAGTACGTCCTCATCATGAAACAGCCTTGCAACACCGTCAGTATATGTTATTTCGAGTCTGGTATGCCTTAATGCTCTATCCCATTTTCTACCATCTGGAGAAACCAATGTACCCCCATGAGTACAACTACCTTCACTATTTATTGATCCATAACTCGTATATGGGTATGAAAACTTCCCACCCTTCGGGAGTGACAGTCGTGTTGCTTCACCCCCCCATCGAAGATTTAAAAAACCGGAATCTACCATATCCTTACATTCATCTCGGGTGATTGGGTGCACTTCAGAATACATCCCCCCGTTATGCCAGGTGTCTATTGATCTTCCACATCTCTGGACAATATGGAATGCTTCCACTTGGCATCTGTAGAATTTGACGGAGGAGACCGAGGTTGTCTGTGTTACAACGGCACTAATTATTGATGATGTCACATTGGCGTTCTTGGGTATACATGAGGGTGTCTCTACTAAGGAAATTGTGGTCTTATTGATAGAGGTCCCTCGACAGTCAAATGCACTTAGGGCAAGAGAAGACCTCAATAGAGGAATGAGAGAAAGAGAAATTAGCAAAGTTCTAAAAAACATGATTATAATATACTTTAACACAAGTTGTGATAAGTGACTTGTGGGGATTATTCATCCAAAGTCTCAATAGCAAACTCCGTATTGGGATGATAGTAAGCTTTAAGCTGCAATTTTAATCAGTTTCTGTTAGGTACATAAAGTTTAATAGTTATATAATAAGCACTCACAATTTTTGGTGAACCAATTTGCCGTTAAAGAGCGATTCTTTCGTGATTGAGCTAGGTACTTATGGATTTCACTGTCTAACGAAAAGTTATACAATATGGGTTTCTTATAAGGGCTCTATACGGAGGTTATATCGAATAATGAAGATTTCAAATTATGCTAATTCCAATTATAGGTTTAAAATAAATTCAGCTATTCAACTTTTAACGATAACTTCTCTATCGACTTCAACATGCGGGTCTAGGATGATAACAATTATTCTTCATGTTGTTTGTTTTATTATCGCCTTTTACATCTCATTCGCTGTGTCCATCAGAATTGCTTTGACGTTTCTGCTATTGACAGTCTTTCGCCGTCACCAATGGACAAGCGCCGCTGCTACGAGGGGACTCATCGCTACATACCCCCTCCCGTAAATCCTGGTGATGATTTGGATTTTCTGCAACTTCATCCTGATGTCCAATAGCGCCAGGTTTACATGTCTCCACGATGTCCAGGACAGCCAGTTTCACAGCTGGCCTTCGCAGCGCGCCGGTTGCTGTACGCACCACTGCTTGACGAACTCTACCATCTTTCCCGAGTAACACCTTCTCTACTATACCACGTGTCCAGGTATTTCTCTTCGAATCGCCGATGATCATAACCAAGTCACCTATTTTGATGTCCTTGCATTCTGTGAACCATTTGCACCTTCTCGTTATTACCGGTAAATACTCTTTTATCCAACGCCGCCAAAATTGGTCCATTATATGTTGGGCAAGTTTCCAGCTACTGCGGAGGGTAGACCTTAGATTTACTGGTTCTGTTGGAAGCACTTTTAACCCGCTAGAGCAGCCGAGTAAAAAATGGTTTGGCGTTAAGGCTTCATTATCGGCAGAGTCTAGGGGAACATATGTTAGGGGTCGAGAGTTAACCATACATTCAGCTTCATATAAGATGGTTAGCAAAGTTTCGTCGTCTGGTTTTCTGGGGGATTCTAGTACAACGTTTATGGCAGATTTAATTGAACGAACCAAGCGTTCCCAGACGCCACCCATGTGGGGCGCGCTAGGCGGGTTGAATATCCAACGGGTTTGAGCACTAGTAAAGGTTAATGCCATTTCTTCATTCGTTTCCTTCATTTGAGCTTGCAGCTCCTTATTGGCTCCGTGAAAACAAGTCCCGTTGTCGCTATATACTTCCGCCGGTGGTCCACGTCGTGCAACAAACCTCCTGACTGCCATGATACACGATTCTGTATTTAGGCTATGAACGACTTCTAAATGTACTGCCCTGACTGACAAACAGGTAAACAGTGCTACCCATCGCTTTACTTGACACCTTCCAACTTTCACTAAAATCGGGCCAAAATAATCAAGTCCTACTGATGTAAATGGCTTTATGTACGCTTGTAGCCTTGCAGGCGGTAACGGAGCCATCAGCGGTGCTCGAGAGGTGGCCTTTCTTATGCGGCAAATCATACACTGTTTTTCTACCTTTTCCACCAGAGCTCTGAGTTTGGAGATTTCGAATCGTTGTCTTATTTCGTTCACCACCGACTCACGATTTGCATGGCAGAATCTGTGGTGATACCAATCGACGATCAACAGCGTAATACGATGATTTCTTGGCATGATGCATGGAAATTTGGCTTCAAAGGATGTAAATGGGCAGGCTGCTATACGACCCCGCATTCGCAGAATCCCATGGTTGTCTAGATATGGACATGTTTTGTAAATCGAGCTTGTTTTCTTAACGGTTCCATGTCGCGCATCTGGAGATCCTTGAGTTGCCTGTAGAGCTTTTATTTCCTCTATAAATACTTCTTTCTGTGCCGTTCGCCAAAGTCCTTCTTCGGCCAGTTTCAGTTCCTCTTGATTCAATGGCCCTGTTCCAATAATCTGGTTGTTTTTCTTTCGTCGAAGATTGGCTATAAATCGATACACGTATGCCGTCATGCGTTGAAGCTTACTCCACTTACTGAACCTTGTTGCGTCTACTAGAGGCACTGACGACCAATGCACGTGATTCGGACGCAACTCTTCTTTTGTAGTGAAGGATCGAAGTGGTTGGGGCCAGTGTTCCTCAGATTTCCTCAAGAAGGGCGGACCGCAAAACCAGGGATTGTTCTGATTGAAGTTAGATCCGTTATACCATTTGGTAGCTCTATCAGCTACATTCATTTCTGATGGAATCCATCGCCATTCCTCAGAGTTGCTTGCTGTGAGAATTTCACCAATGCGTACGGCCACGAACTTTTGATACCGACGATGGTCTGAACGGATCCAAGCCAACACGGTAGAAGAGTCACTCCAAAAGATCTTTCGTGCAATAGAAAGCTTATGATGATTTTGTATTGCCTCTACCAGATGTACTCCTAGGACTGCTGCCTTTAGTTCAAGGCGAGGAATAGACAACGTTTTAATAGGAGCAACCTTTGTTTTAGAAATAACAAAAGCGATTTGTAATTCATTTTTAGCAGGCAATCGGAAATATGCAGCGCTTGCATATGCTGAACTACTTGCATCTACGAAGATGTGTAGCTCTAGACCTTTCAGTACCTTTGGAAGTGGTTCTCGGAAGTAGCAGCGGGGAATTTTTATGTTCCGCAGTTCTGGGAACAAATCAGTCCACTGTCGCCATCGTACGTACAACTCTTCTCCGATCGCTTCGTCCCATGAGGTGCCTGCAGCCCAAATGTCTTGCACAAGGATTTTTCCATGTACTAAGTAAAACGATAAAAAGCCTAACGGGTCAAACAGACTCATAACCACTTTCAAGACTTCTCGTTTGGTGGGGATGTGATTGTATTCGAGGATTGGAAGGAGATCACTGCGCATGGCAAAGGTGAAGATAAAGGAATCGTCGTTGGGCAGCCATTTCATGCCAAGCACCGATTCTGCCTCTCCACGCAAAAGTTGTAGCTCCTTACCATTTTCACGTCGTGCTTCGCCAATTTCCTCTAGAACTTGTGCGGAGTTTGACAAGAAATTGCGTAGTTCAAACCCCCCTCTGGAATGAACTAGTTTGACTTCCTTCGTTACGTCTATGGCTTCCTGAACAGTTCTAAAGCTGTCCAGATAGTCGTCCACATAGTGATTTTCTACGATGGCAATTGCAGCGCGAGGAAATTCCGCTGCAAATTCTTGGGCGTTCCGATTCTTTATGTATTGGGCAGACGTCGGTGAGCATGTGGACCCAAAGGTCGCCACGTCCATCACGTAAGTCTGGATGCGTTCTTCAGGGCTATCCCGCCAGAGAAAACATTGGGAGGAGCGGTCCGTCAGTGATATCGAGATCTGATGAAACATCTCCCGCACGTCTCCACAGATCGCCACCGGAAATTGACGGAAGCGACACAATACTGATATCATAGGTGTCAGCAGATCGGGTCCCTTCAGAAGTTTAGAGTTGAAGCTTACTCCGTGTGATTTGGCTGCAGCATCCCAAATCAGCCTTGTCTTCGTCGGTTTTTTGGGGCTCCTCACGACACCTAAAGGGAGAAACCACGTTCGTTTCGGATCCATATTGTCCAGCTCCTCCATGGTTGCCTTATGTGCGTATCCTTTACGCTCGTAGTCCCAAATGAGTTGACGAACTGAATTCAATAATGCTCTATCCTGCCCCAACTTTTTCTCGAGAGAGTGCAGACGACGTACCGCCATTGTATAGCTTTCCGGGAATTCTACATCATCCGTTCTCCAAAGAAGCCCGGTTTCAAACCCAGAGGGAATTCGGCGTGTTGTTTCCTCCATAATTTTTCGCGCTCTTTTGTTTTCCTCGGATTCTACTGTGTGGAGGCAATAGTCTACTGAATCTATGGTAAAGTAGTCTCGTAGTTGCTCGTTCAGCTCCCGGTCAGGGTCCGACGTAGCTGCAACATGGAAATTGACAGGAACCACTTTTGGGGAACCTCTCGGAGCGGAGCCATAAATGCCCCAACCTAGGCGACACTTGGCAGCTATTGGGTCCCTGCATCCTCCTTCGCGTACTTTGAGAGGTACTCCAAGTCGCAAGTTGTCGATTCCTATAAGAAGTTTCGGTTGAGCGTTCTCGTAATCTTCTATAGGCAACCCTCGCAAATGCGGGAATTGATCGCAGAGGTCCTGATACCGCAACGTTTGTGTGGGAAGAACTAGACTGTCAACTGTATGAGCTCGCATGGCATGGGCTTGTGATCCGGGTCCCGTACCTGAAATTTCCAGTTCTACTAGTTGAGATCTCGATTCTTCACGACTTACATTACCCGTCCATAGTAACGTGAGAGGCTCCTTCTGACCATGAATGCCCAATTGTTTGGCTACACCAGACTCTAGCAGCGTCAAAGACGAACCTTCGTCGATAAAGGCAAAGATAGTAAGCGACTTTCCATTTGCAAGCAAGACCACCGGTTTGATTCGGAATAAGGGGAATTCTTCGGAGCTGGAGGTGAAGTGGCTTGTAGAAACGTTGGTAGACTGTGGACTAGGGGTAGAATTATGCAACGAAGTGTGATGTTTCATTGAGCAACCGTTAACCCCACACCCCTTCCACGACTTGCAGGGCCATTTGCCGTGGTTGTTGAGACACGTTCTACACAGACCCTTTTTCTGAACTATCTGCCACCTGTCCTCAACGTTCATCGCTTTATACTGCGAACAATCTCCTACGCGATGACCTTCCTTAGTACATACAGCACACACCTTACCTTGTTTTTGGTTATCTTTATAACTAGATATCGATTGATTACTGGAACTGGACAGCTGGGGCTTAGAAAAATGTGTTTGAAGCGCATTCCTTTCTCGGCCCTTCTGGTTATCGCTCCGTGATGTTTTATTGAAGATGGGTATCTCTGATGTTACTTCGCTCGCAGCTGATACTAGCTGTGACATGAAGCTTCCAAAGGTGGCCAACGTAACGACAGGATCCTGATTCTTGTACACCACCCAGCTGAGCTTAAGCGATCCCGGCAACTTTTCGACGAGCTCTTGAAGAAGTACCGGGTTTGAGAGGTGATTCTCCTGGTGCGCTCCAACAAGATGATCCACAAGATTTTGTACGGCCAGGCCAAATTCCATTAGCGTTTCCAGGCGATCTTGACGAGGTGGTGGAACTCGATGAATTTTCGATATTAGAGATCGAATGAGCAGTTCGGGTCGTCCATATAACGTGCGCAGTGTTTGAATGACGTAAGGTACGCTAGTTGGCAGCAGAAGACGACTCTTTACTGCCTCTAAAGCATGTCCTCGCAAACTTCTCTGGAGACGAATCAAGTTTTCGGCATCGGTGTAACCACAAGCCAGAGTGGATTGTTCAAAGCTGCTAACAAATACTGGCCAGTCCTCGGGGTTCCCGTTAAAGAGGGGAAGTTCTTTTCCAAGTACCTGGCGAGCGGCGATCTGCTCTGTTGTTAGTACTGGTAAACGAAACCCAGATAACTGTTGTTGCGGTTGAAGTGTCCGTTGTCTTGCTAAGTTACCATTCATTGGCAACGAGTTTGCAGCTTGATGTAGTGGAGGGTTCGGAAGCGTTGCGTGATTGTTTTCTTCGAAGCTTGTCACCTGCCGAGGAAACACTAGTCCGCCCGCAGGATTAAACGGCATATCCGGATGCCCTGTCTTTGGGCGAGCACCGAGCCTTCCATTAGCCGGCTGCGGGGCTGGTAACGCTTCTTGAGACTGCGAAACTTGGTGTAAAGTTGGCTGTGAGCCGTTCCTTCCATCCTGTTCTGGGAAGCGCACGCTGCGCTCCAGCGATTGGGCAGGGAATTCTATATGGGAACGAATCACATTTTGAACCGATGTAGGTTCTAGATCACTCTTAAGTCGCATCGCTGCTGGAAGTGAAGCAGCGCGTGCAGGTGGGGAAGAAAATCGCTCTCCGGGAATGAGTGCTTGTAATGGTAGAGTCGAATGGATTGAATTGTGTGCACGCCAGTCCTTGGGGATGCGGTTGGGGAATTCCACAGCCGAGTCGAGCCATTTTGCTACCTTTTCCTTGCTATCGGAGACGGAACCGCTCCTACTACCCGCTTCAGCTATTTGTCGAATAAGCGCACTTTTTTCTCGAGAGATTGTTTCCGAATTTGTTGCTGGCGCTCCTGCACTTCCTTATCTTTGTACAGCTGTAATTCTCGCAGCTTTCGTTCCGCGTCCAACAGGCTTCTGCGTTCTTCGATCTTTCTCTGCATCTCGTCGATTTCTCGTTGCTGGATCTCCGCTTGTTCCTTTAGCTCTCGCTCTTCCAGCTGTTCTTGTGCCTCTACGACCTTGAGTTGGGCCTCAAGAACGGATCGTTCACTTGATGCAAGGCTTGGTACCTTCGATGAACCATATCTTTTCGCCGATGACCGAGTAGACCTGTCCGTCGGTGGAACGTGAAGACGGGAGCCACTTTTCGCTGTTTGGCCTCTATTCTTGCATCCTCTACAGTTGAATCTGAGATTCGAGAAATCCTCAATCGTAGCATCAACGCCAGCGCAGCTAAGATGCTGCCATTTGCGGCAATTGTCGCAGGCTATCATGCGTATTTCTGCCTGATCTGGGAGATCGCATGACTGACAGGTGTAAGTAAGCTCACCTTTCTCGCGAGATCGCTCCATTTGGCTACCCAGCAACAAAAATTCTTAAAGAAAATTGTGGGGATTATTCATCCAAAGTCCCAATACGGAGTTTGCTATTGAGACTTTGGATGAATAATCCCCACACCAGATCTATTGGTAATTTCGAGATATTCAGTTTAAAACAAATATTGTCTTGAGCTGTGTTCCAAAATATTCCAAGTATTTTTTCTTCGGCGCTGTCCTTATCTTCAAATAATCTGACTGTACTGCCTTGAACTCTTTCTTTAGGTAGCGCATTTATTAGGTTTTGATTATTGGATACAAAATTACGAATGAAGAAATTTGCCCTTTGGTGTATTTCAATTACATCCTTAACGGTCCCTATGGCATCTTTTAAATCTGTGAAGCTGTCAATGTAGTCATCTACATAATGTTGCTTCACTATAGCTAAAACAGCCTTTGGTTTAGAATGCTTGTACAACTCTGCGTTATGATTTTTAACTATCTGCGCACAAGCCGGAGAGCATGTTGCCCTGAATGTCATTACTTGCATAACATATACATCTGGGGTTTTAGTTTTGTCAAAATTTCGGAATAAAAAGCATTGCTTCCTTTGATCTTCCTTACTTATTTTCACTTGACAAAACATTTCCTTTATGTCACCCGCTACGGCTATTTTACCTTCTCGGAATCTCAACGAGACCCCGAAGGAAGATATCGTAGCATCTGGTCCGGATACAAGGGCTGAATTGAATGATACTCCGTGGTTTTTTGCTGCTGCATCAAAGACTAACCTAGGTTTTGGTATAGGCTTATTTTTGTTGATCACTATAAAATGTGGCAAATAGTAAATCTCCTTTTCCCAGGCACTAAATTCTTTATCGGAGATTTTCCTTGCGTATCCTTTTTCTTCATATTCTCGTATAGTGTTGTTCATCCAATTTTGGATATCCTGATTTCCGGAATATTTTGATTCCTGGTTATTTAAGCGTCTAAAGGCTTGGGAATAACTTTCAGGGAAGTTTAAATTGTCCTGCTTCCACAACAGTCCAATTTCGTATTGACTTCCATCGTATTTAAGTGTCTTAGCTACTATTTCTCTAGCTCTAGACACCTCTTTAGGCTCTGGAAGTTTCTCGGGAATTTTTACCCCAAAATTTTCAATTGAAAAATAATTCTCTATCATCCTATTCATTTCTTCTTCTTCTTCTTGAATTATCATAATGTGATTATCATGAACCTCTTCGCTCACATTGCCGAAAATTAACCAACCTAATGGCGTTTCTATTGCCATAGGTTTATTGGAACCAGGGAACGTCGATTTAATGGTAACATCAAATGGCTATGATTGAGACCGATTAATAGTCTCGGTTGAGCTCGCTTGAAACTTGCGATTGGAAGTCCGCTTAGGTACGGAAAATCTTGACACATATCTGGATAGTCAATGGTTTGCATTGGTAACTGCAAATTCTCGACTGTCCTTACATTGCTCAAGCGGTGTTGGTTACCGTTAGAGCCTTGTATATCGAAATACACTCTACGACTTGCTCCCTCTACTTTGGAGAAGTTTTGAGTCCAAGTAATCTTTAGCGGGGCTGGTGTCCCAGCTAAATGTAATTGATCCGCCAAGTGTTTGTCGATCAAAGTTAATGAAGAACCTGGGTCGATAAACGCAAAGGTTTGAATCTTATATTCATTATTCTTTAAGGTCACGGGAATAATTTGGTAGAATACTTGCGTCGTGAATTGGTGATGCAAGTTTGTGCGGGCTACTAATGGCTTGTTTTCAGCGCCCTTGCTTGGCTGAGTCTTGTTTATCATTTTCTCTTTTAACTGGAGGTGCACGACTGAAGTGCAACATTTTGTGGTGCTTTCCTTGGCAACCATGGATTCCACATTTCCTTAATGTTTTACATATTCCTCCATGTTTTTTCAGACATGTAATACATGCCCTTTTGGCTCGAGTCTTCTGACTACGTTCCCATGGTGTTAGAGCCTTAAAAGCAGAGCAATGTTCTACCCCATGTGCCCCACTGCAAATGAAGCATCGAGAGTAGGATTCTTGATGAAAATTGATCCTATTGCGTCTATCTAGAGGCTGTCTTGACATCTCTCTCTGAATATCGGCTCTAGGTTTGATAAAGTCTAACAATTCCTTGAGAGTCATAATGGGTTTCCCGACTTAAGGTTTTGTTGAACCAATTCCAACCATCTTACTTGCTGTTCGTAAGGGAGTTTGGAAACAATTTCCTCAATTAAACGTGGATCTCGTAAGTATTCGGTTTGATTCATAGCCTGTAAGTGAGAAACTAAGTTCTCTAAAGTATCGGCTAATTCGATCACTGTGTAAGGTCCGCAAGATCGCACCTGCTCGATATCATCTCTTAACTCCTTATATACCTTTTTGAATTGACCGAACTGACGTTCGAGCCTATCCAAGATTTGTTTTAAGTTGGTTGGATCCAACATAAGTGCTTGGACGCTTTTTGCAGCGGATCCAGTCAAAGCTTGCTGAAGGCGAATTAAATTTTCTGAATCAGAATATTCTCCTGATTCAGTGGTTTCCATAAAACGTCTCTTGAATATGGGCCATTCTCTGGCTACTCCAGAAAAGGTTGGCAATGTTTGTAACTGTCTTTTCATCAGAACTGACAGTACCTTTCCTTCGGAAATCTTTTCTTCTTTCTCATGAAGAGAATCCTCCGAAGGAGATTTTAGACAGGATCGTTGTAAAACTTCCGCTAAATCCTTTAAGACATCCTGTTTTGCATCTTCTACTTTGCTCTTCTCTTCTAGCTCGTTTTTTACATCCTCTAACTCTAACTCCAGAGAGGTTGCATGGATCTCAGCACCTTTCTGAGCCTTTGCTCGTGTTTCGAGCTCCTTTTGAATTGTCATAAGTTGTAATTTAATATCAGAAAGTTCCTTGCGTTCTTTCTCGCAATAGAAACAATTCCAATTATCCTCTGGTGTCGGAAGGGTATTCAGTTTTACACATCCAATGTGAAACCATCTATCACAGTGGTCACATTGGACCATGTCTTGGACATCATCAGGGCGCGTACATAGACGACAATGCCCATTATCATTGATGGTAAACATGGATTTTGTTGTTTTCTTAGCCATCTTTTTTTTAAATCTTACAGGTCTTAAGACACTGTTCTAATTCTTCAATTTTAATTAATTCTTTTAATTTGCGAGATAGCGGTCTATCTTCGTAATAGTATTTCTGAATGCTCTGGAAAACTATTTGTTGTTTAATTGTTCCAGGCCACAGAATTAATTTAAATCTCTTTGATTCTGAATTTGTCCCCGAAGCAATAGGCTTTCTATGCCAGCGTTTATATTTTTTGATAGTTTGACTATTTGAAATCTATAATCGATTTCGTTAAAGTATGCTGTTAAATCTTTGATGTCTTCTATAGGGTCAGACATTTACCCGTAAAGTTTATGCGGCTTGTAACGTAGGTGCCGTCACCTCTTATCGACTTGTAACGTAGGTGTCGTCAACCTTATCGACTTGTAACGTAGGTGTCGTCAACCTTTATCGACTTGTAACGTAGGTGTCGTCAACCTTATCGACTTGTAACGTAGGTGTCGTCAACCTCTTATCGACTTGTAACGTAGGTGTCGTCAACCTTATCGACTTGTAACGTAGGTGTCGTCAACCTTATCGACTTGTAACGTAGGTGTCGTCAACCTTTATCGACTTGTACCGTAGGTGTCGTCAACCTTATCGACTTGTAACGTAGGTGTCGTCAACCTTATCGACTTGTAACGTAGGTGTCGTCAACCTTTATCGACTTGTACCGTAGGTGTCGTCAACCTTTTATCGACTTGTAACGTAGGTGTCGTCAACCTTATCGACTTGTAACGTAGGTGTCGTCAACCTCTTATCGACTTGTAACGTAGGTGTCGTCAACCTCTTATCGACTTGTAACGTAGGTGTCGTCAACCTTATCGACTTGTAACGTAGGTGTCGTCAACCTCTTATCGACTTGTAACGTAGGTGTCGTCAACCTTATCGACTTGTAACGTAGGTGTCGTCAACCTTTATCGACTTGTAACGTAGGTGTCGTCAACCTCTTATCGACTTATAACGTAGGTGTCGTCAACCTTTTATCGACTTGTAACGTAGGTGTCGTCAACCTTATTTTGGCTTACCGCCTTTATACTTGTCGGCTTAATGGTGCCGTCAACCTGGTATAATCTTTTTGTTTAATTTGTCGGCTTAATGGTGCCGTCAACCTTGATACAATACTGTGATATATAACTTTTCGGTTTGATGGATTATACCTTTTTATCTTTGCAGCTTACTCCTCTGGTTGCAGCTTTTATTACACTTCACTTGCACACGCGCGCGTTTCACTACATTCCTCGCTCTGGAGCCACCATGTCGCGGACGAAAGGACTAATGTACTTCTAATTTGGACACCACCGATGTAGCGTCCAAAAGAGTAATTGATGGTTAAGACACGACTAACGTCGCGTTAAAACTTATTCGCGAAGGATGACCTTACGTACCGGGACTTTATAAAAAATGGAATTCGCGTAGAGAATTAGCGCCTTTACAAGCGACAAAATCCTTTCCTCTTAAGTTTTAGAAGCAAGTCTAAAACTTAATGAGATTATCTAATAAACAATAAACACTGGGAAGGGCCTGAGTACCGTCTATGGAGCGGTGTCAATATCCTCTTCCGAGAGTGTTTGTAATTTATCAGATTTACTTGGATAGTGTAGTCAATCCTGCGTTTGACATAAGTACTGGAAAGGGCCTGTTTACCGACTATAGAGCGGTGCCAATATCACCTTTCAAAGTATTATGTCAAAGGCTAAGGAAGTGAGACTTGAAGAAATGAGACACGTTTAGATCCAACGCACTACAAAGTCTGGTAAAGTCTGTTTTATTCAACGAAATGATTTTCCTTATATACTAGATTGAGCCCCTACTGGGCTCCTCTTAACTCTAAGGCTAGAAAGAGATGTCATTTCTGACGTCTCAATTCCTAAAACTATCTCCCCTGGAATAGCTACCAGAATAGAACACGCGTTCCAATTTTATTACTTTCTTAAATCACGGAGTCTAATCGAACCTGAGAAATGCATACGCGGTACTTCATTTAAATTCTCAGTTGCACCCAACAGCAGTAAGGCATATTCTAGCTGCATTAGGAACGGCAGCGCTATCATTGTTCGATTATTTTTGGGAATTTTATTACCCTGCCGGGTGATCGTCCCTTGGACTGACGGTGCATTTTCTCGGGCCCCGTTACATGGAACGGTAGCACACAAGATCAGTTTGTCCCTTATAATAAACTTGCGGTGGCAGTTGTTTACTTTCCACAAAAAACGAGACGTACCATCACCTCCGACGCAAGAGTAATTATGGTCGAAAATTTATGACCCTTTTTTTCCTTTCCCATCTTCTTATGCGCTAGCCGCCTAAGCAAAGCAGGCCCAATGCCTTGTATGCACTTATCAGCTGGGCGCAACCGCTCACGCCTAAGCTTGTACGTGCTTGTTGTATTGCAAGAGCATTGCATTTCTCCTACGATCTCTCCCTATCGTATTCCACTCGAAGTGGTTTAAATGCCGTCACCCGGTAGCTATTTCGGGGAAGGATGAAATTGAACCTTTTTCCTTAGCAAATTCTAGCGCACTTGTTGCGCTCGTGTAAGATATGTCCCTTCTTTTGGGATGTGGAGATTTGGGTTGATGACCTTTTCGTTTGTAATAAATTAACCCATAGAATTTGCGAAAAGGAACGCTGTGTCGATAACACTTTGCTTACAGCTAACCTATCGGCTTAATCTAGTACGTTGCTTAACTAGAAGATAGGAACAACCCATTTTCCAATTTTGTGGGTTAGGTCAGCGAAGAACGGAAAAAAGGAATGTTCTTGCGCTTTGCATGTCCTCATGAAATTCAATGCCACGAGACCGATTGTCAAGTGGTGCAATGTGTTGTCATTTGATGACTCAGTGTTACATGCATGGGAATGCAAGTGTTCTAGAATGTTGCCACCCATGATGGGTATTGAGCTGTAAAATATAAACAATTAGCTGTTAAGCGACATGACCCAGATTTGTTCGTGGGAAAAGACTTTGTGAAGAAATATAGAAATGTACATCCAAGCGATGTAATGTTCGACCAACATGTAAGCATGTCGTAAATAACTTGAAAGCGTCAAAATACTTAATTTATGATATTCTGGAAATTATCATGTTACAGGATAACTGATCCAGCCACGCTCGGTAATGTTTTCATTGCGAAGTCCAATATTTATTGTTCTGTTGGTCAGTTGCTCCGTTTGTTGTTTCTGATGGCTGTTAAGGATTCGTAACAGGCCATATAAAGTAGTATCACTAAGTATATCATATAAGTATGTTAAAAACTTAATCTCATGGCTATGTAAAAAAGAATCAACTAAATTAGTTAGTGTAGTTGGAATAATATGCGTGGAAATCACCACCTTATCTCTATCCTTACTTTCTAGATCAAATGTTATATCATCTAATTCATGATGTGACCCTTGAGCCGAATGATAATATTCTTCTAATGCATCGAATATCATGTAACCGTTAAGTAGTGACCTTTTCGATTCATAGAAGAATGAAATAAAATCCTCAACCTTAGGCATACGGAAGTGGTGACCACGGTAGTGATCAGAAATTGATGTATCTGGAGCGGTTCGGAATATCCAATTAGCACACACGGCCTTTAACTGTTGGCCGCTTAGTGTACGCCATGAATTGAATATCTCCTTAGAATGTTCAATGTCTAATGGACCAATTGGATTAGGTGCTTTTGATTGGCAAAGCACTTTGACTACAGTATAAATGTTTAGGATACTCGTTATCCTTTAAGAAATTCACATCATAAATAAGAAACACTGAGAAGTCTAGTTTTCACGATGGTTGTCGATAATCTGTCTTTATTAAGTTGCTTTGCTTACAGCTAACCTATCGGCTTAATCTAGTACGTTGCTTAACTAGAAGATAGGAACAACCCATTTTCCAATTTGTCCAATCAGAATAATACTAACCAATACTAATAAGCATGCACAAACGCATTGCTAGTTCAACCTATGCGCTGTTGGGTTAGGTCAGCGAAGAACGGAAAAAGGAATGTTCTTGCGCTTTGCATGTTCTCATGAATTCGATGCCACTAGACCGATTGTCAAGTGGTGTAATGTGTTGTCATTTGATGACTCAGTGTTACATGCATGGGAATGCAAGTATTCTAGAATGTTGCCACCCATGATGGGTATTGAGCTGTAAAATATAAACAATTAGCTGTTAAGCGACATGACCCAGATTTGTTCGTGGGAAAAGACTTTGTGAAGAAATATAGAAATGTACATCCAAGCGATGTAATGTTCGACCAACATGTCAGCATGTCGTAAATAACTTGAAAGCGTCAAAATACTTAATTTATGATATTCTGGAAATTATCATGTTACAGGATAACTGATCCAGCCACGCTCGGTAATGTTTTCATTGCGAAGTCCAATATTTATTGTTCTGTTGGTCAGTCGCTCCGTTTGTTGTTTCTGATGGCTGTTAAGGATTCGTAACAGGCCATATAAAGTAGTATCACTAAGTATATCATATAAGTATGTTAAAAACTTAATCTCATGGCTATGTAAAAAAGAATCAACTAAATTGGTTAGTGTAGTTGGAATAATATGCGTGGAAATCACCACCTTATCTCTATCCTTACTTTCTAGATCAAATGTTATATCATCTAATTCATGATGTGACCCTTGAGCCGAATGATAATATTCTTCTAATGCATCGAATATCACGTAACCGTTAAGTAGTGACCTTTTCGATTCATAGAAGAATGAAATAAAATCCTCAACCTTAGGCATACGGAAGTGGTGACCACGGTAGTGATCAGAAATTGATGTATCTGGAGCGGTTCGGAATATCCAATTAGCACACACGGCCTTTAACTGTCGGCCGCTTAGTGTACGCCATGAATTGAATATCTCCTTAGAATGTTCAATGTCTAATGGACCAATTGGATTAGGTGCTTTTGATTGGCAAAGCACTTTGACTACAGTATAAATGTTTAGGATACTCGTTATCCTTTAAGAAATTCACATCATAAATAAGAAACACTGAGAAGTCTAGTTTTCACGATGGTTGTCGATAATCTGTCTTTATTAAGTTGCTTTGCTTACAGCTAACCTATCGGCTTAATCTAGTACGTTGCTTAACTAGAAGATAGGAACAACCCATTTTCCAATTTGTCCAATCAGAATAATACTAACCAATACTAATAAGCATGCACAAACGCATTGCTAGTTCAACCTATGCGCTGTTGGGTTAGGTCAGCGAAGAACGGAAAAAGGAATGTTCTTGCGCTTTGCATGTTCTCATGAAATTCGATGCCACTAGACCGATTGTCAAGTGGTGTAATGTGTTGTCATTTGATGACTCAGTGTTACATGCATGGGAATGCAAGTATTCTAGAATGTTGCCACCCATGATGGGTATTGAGCTGTAAAATATAAACAATTAGCTGTTAAGCGACATGACCCAGATTTGTTCGTGGGAAAAGACTTTGTGAAGAAATATAGAAATGTACATCCAAGCGATGTAATGTTCGACCAACATGTCAGCATGTCGTAAATAACTTGAAAGCGTCAAAATACTTAATTTATGATATTCTGGAAATTATCATGTTACAGGATAACTGATCCAGCCACGCTCGGTAATGTTTTCATTGCGAAGTCCAATATTTATTGTTCTGTTGGTCAGTCGCTCCGTTTGTTGTTTCTGATGGCTGTTAAGGATTCGTAACAGGCCATATAAAGTAGTATCACTAAGTATATCATATAAGTATGTTAAAAACTTAATCTCATGGCTATGTAAAAAAGAATCAACTAAATTAGTTAGTGTAGTTGGAATAATATGCGTGGAAATCACCACCTTATCTCTATCCTTACTTTCTAGATCAAATGTTATATCATCTAATTCATGATGTGACCCTTGAGCCGAATGATAATATTCTTCTAATGCATCGAATATCATGTAACCGTTAAGTAGTGACCTTTTCGATTCATAGAAGAATGAAATAAAATCCTCAACCTTAGGCATACGGAAGTGGTGACCACGGTAGTGATCAGAAATTGATGTATCTGGAGCGGTTCGGAATATCCAATTAGCACACACGGCCTTTAACTGTTGGCCGCTTAGTGTACGCCATGAATTGAATATCTCCTTAGAATGTTCAATGTCTAATGGACCAATTGGATTAGGTGCTTTTGATTGGCAAAGCACTTTGACTACAGTATAAATGTTTAGGATACTCGTTATCCTTTAAGAAATTCACATCATAAATAAGAAACACTGAGAAGTCTAGTTTTCACGATGGTTGTCGATAATCTGTCTTTATTAAGTTGCTTTGCTTACAGCTAACCTATCGGCTTAATCTAGTACGTTGCTTAACTAGAAGATAGGAACAACCCATTTTCCAATTTGTCCAATCAGAATAATACTAACCAATACTAATAAGCATGCACAAACGCATTGCTAGTTCGATCTATGCGCTGTTGGTCAGTGAAGAACGGAAAAAGGAATGTTCTTGCGCTTTGCATGTTCTCATGAAATTCGATGCCACTAGACCGATTGTCAAGTGGTGTAATGTGTTGTCATTTGATGACTCAGTGTTACATGCATGGGAATGCAAGTATTCTAGAATGTTGCCACCCATGATGGGTATTGAGCTGTAAAATATAAACAATTAGCTGTTAAGCGACATGACCCAGATTTGTTCGTGGGAAAAGACTTTGTGAAGAAATATAGAAATGTACATCCAAGCGATGTAATGTTCGACCAACATGTCAGCATGTCGTAAATAACTTGAAAGCGTCAAAATACTTAATTTATGATATTCTGGAAATTATCATGTTACAGGATAACTGATCCAGCCACGCTCGGTAATGTTTTCATTGCGAAGTCCAATATTTATTGTTCTGTTGGTCAGTCGCTCCGTTTGTTGTTTCTGATGGCTGTTAAGGATTCGTAACAGGCCATATAAAGTAGTATCACTAAGTATATCATATAAGTATGTTAAAAACTTAATCTCATGGCTATGTAAAAAAGAATCAACTAAATTGGTTAGTGTAGTTGGAATAATATGCGTGGAAATCACCACCTTATCTCTATCCTTACTTTCTAGATCAAATGTTATATCATCTAATTCATGATGTGACCCTTGAGCCGAATGATAATATTCTTCTAATGCATCGAATATCACGTAACCGTTAAGTAGTGACCTTTTCGATTCATAGAAGAATGAAATGAAATCCTTAACCTTAGGCATACGGAAGTGGTGACCACGGTAGTGATCAGAAATTGATGTATCTGGAGCGGTTCGGAATATCCAATTAGCACACACGGCCTTTAACTGTTGGCCGCTTAGTGTACGCCATGAATTGAATATCTCCTTAGAATGTTCAATGTTAAATGGACCAATTGGATTAGGTGCTTTTGATTGGCAAAGCACTTTGACTACAGTATAAATGTCATCAATGACTAAATCATCCTGCAATACGCCGGAATCCAGGCAATAGACTAAACGGTGCGGATTGGCTGTATCCAACTGCAATCCAAGGAAACTAGCATGCTTTTGACCACTGCTTTTGCCATTGTTTGAGCTGTATCGTGGGCATTTGTGCTTATATTGTTTTCGATCTCATCAGATCCAAACCAGCCCATGTTGATGTTTCTCAGTTTTTACAGTTTTACACTAATTGAATTTTGCACTAATAATGTTCATAATATGTTCGATTTGTTCACGTATGTAATTTTTCACATAGTCTTGATGGTGGTTTTGAATAGAATGAATTTTTGAATTTTTCTGAATACTTCGCAACGAGGTGGTATCAAAATTTCGTCTTGCATTTTATCTTGAATAGGGATTTCGATGAGTTGGGAATTTATAAAGCTTGACAGAGTCCATGTATCGTAGTCAATTACACAATGAAATTTAGTCAAGAAGTCGCGTCCTAGAATTCCGTCAGTCGGTATTGGTAGGTTTTCATGGACGATGTGGAATTGATGTGAAACTGTGCATTCATAGGGTAAATGTAAAGGTACGTTGATTGTTCCGAGTGTATCAACGGCTTGATGTTGTATTCCTGTAATTGAGCAAATTTGTTGGGTATCAATATTGTTTGCCTGGTTCAATTTTATAGGTTTCAAAACTGAGATTTCAGCACCTGAATCTACCAGAAAAGTACATATAGCATGTGTAGATTCAGTTTTCAAAGTCACAAAATTTGAAAGGGCAGTTGTGATATTAAAAATACCTTTTAATGTCTTGGTTGATGCATATTTGCTAATGCTATTTGGAATTGTTGTTGCAATCACATTAGCTAATTTGTCTTGTTTTCCATCATATGAAGGTACTAATGCAGATATTGATGATGATTTCTATAACACTCGCCATTTTTACTGAATTATGAATTCTAATACAAAACAAGATGCAAAGTACCACGGATTTAAATTTAAAATTATCTTTAGTATTTTTGAGTTTATTATTTAATATATCGGTTAATTCATTGTATAACGTTCTACACAATTTTATAAAAATGTCTAGTTTGATTAGTTCCGATTTATCTTCATACTCAACTAGTAACTTTGAGACATAAGTATACACTTCTTTTGTTAAATTTAAATGTTTCAATAAAGTTACTCGCTTATACGCTATACGCTATACGTTATACGCTTAGTCAAATTATTTTTTAATTTCATCAATATTTCGATTTGTTCGTCTATTTTATTCTCAATGTCCATAACATGAGCACGACTTTCTAAGACTTTTAAATAGCAATAACGATGTTTTAGGTTTTCTGACAATTCATAGTTATTACAATGACAATACTTTCTTTTTGAAATACCTGTTTGTTTTTGTTGATTCTCCTGGAGGGTAGGCTTACTCTTCAACGCACACGAATGAGCCCAAAGATTTCTGCACCTATCTCATGCTGGATCGCATCTTGGTGTGTTATTACTCTTTTCGTTGTCGTGATCAGCAGATGTCCATCTTCGTTGTCCAGTAGCTTGGTACACCAATCTAATAGTTCGGTTTTCTTCACTTGAACAGTTCGTGGTAATGTTTCAATACTGCTTACTCCTGTTACCACTTTCACTAAGCACAAGCAATTGTTTCAGACTATTTTGCTTTGTTTCAACAATAATCGGAATGTTCGTGAGTCTAACATGCTCAAGTCTTTGAAGAGAATTGTAGTTTTGGCTGCCATTTTCACTTTTTATTTATGGAATGATAAATCTCGAGGAGACTAAATGACATGAACACGCAATTTGAATTATACGATTTTCTTTTCTTTTCTCAAGTCACACGTTCCTTAATCACTTGTAACATTTCTTCTATTTTAGTCCGGTCCATTTTTATGGATTAAGTCACTTTTCGATTTGTCAATTTTATTAAACATTTGTGGCACCTAGTCGTACTGTTCTGTTGGCCAGTCGCTCCGTTTGTTGTTTCTGATGGCTGTTAAGGATTCGTAACAGGCCATATAAAGTAGATTATCAGCATTATCGCTAAGTATATCATATAAGTATGTTAAAAACTTAATCTCATGGCTATGTAAAAAAGAATCAACTAAATTAGTTAGTGTAGTTGGAATAATATGCGTGGAAATCACCACCTTATCTCTATCCTTACTTTCTAGATCAAATGTTATATCATCTAATTCATGATGTGACCCTTGAGCCGAATGATAATATTCTTCTAATGCATCGAATATCAGGTAACCGTTAACATGGGCGTAGCCAGAGGGGGGCAGGGGGGGGCCGTCGCCCCCCCCTAAATGGTGGAAAGATTGAACGGGTACTGAAATGAATTCGCTTAAACATGTGCACTTTACGATCCAATCATATTCAAAAATAGGTTTTTGAAATTCAAAAGATTCCCAACAAACTTATAAGGGTATCCAGGATCCATACTATATGAAATTTCAAAACAACTCGAAACATTTCGGGCTCAAGAATTCTCCTAGAAATCCTTCTAGAAGCTCTCCTGGGAACTTCTAAATTCCGGAAAATTATCCACAAATTCCTCTGAAAATCGTTTGAAAATCCTTCTCCTGTAATTGTAATTTCTCCTTATCTAGAAACCCCCAACTAATTTTGTTTTAGGAAATTCATGTGGAAGTTTCTTGAAGATTTCTGTTCTTCCCTTCAAGTTTTACTTCTAGACATTTCTTCGGCTATTCTTCTAGGAAAATCTGCGACATTTCCTTCAGGAATGCATTCTAGAGTTCCTCCAAGAATACATACGGAATTTCCTCCCAAAAATCCACTAGAAGTTTCTTCAGTAATTTATGACGGAAATCCTCCGATTTCGCTCCATAATTTCATCTGCTAATCTTTAAGAAACTGCTTCGGGCATTCCTCCAGGAACTCTTCCTTAAATTCCTCCGGGATAAAGGTAGCCTCACACCTCGGGAATTTGATCCGCGGATTTTTTCCCCATGTATTTTTGCATATGCGATGTTTTCGGGATTTGGGCACGGAAAATCAAAATCCCGGCCCCATTTAAAATGCACGGGGACCAAAATCCGGCGGAAAATTTTCCCGAGGTGTAAGGTAGTCTTAACTTCCAGGACTTTTTCCGGGAATACCTCTATAAATTCAATAGCGAAATCCTCTAGAATTACATTTTGGAATTCTTTCCGCAATTATTTCAGAATATCCTTCAAGAATTCCTCTAGAAATTTCTTTAGGAATTTCTCCAAGAATTCGTCCAAGTATTTCCCCGGAAATTTTTCTCTTCCTTCAGGAATTTCTCCAGATTTTTTCCGCGGATATGTTCTAGAATTCTTTCCGGACTTCACTCGGAATTTACTCCAGAATTTCATTCGGAAATTAATGTTAGAGTTCCTCCAAGATATCTTCCAAGAGTTCTTCCAGGAATTTCTTCAGAACAAACAAAGAACAGCAATTCATCTGGGAATACTTTCTGGATTTAATCTGGTAATTTCTGCATTAATTCCTCCTGGTATTTTTTCGGGAATTCCTTCTGATATTTCTCCAGGAATTCCTTCATGAACTTCTCCAATAATTATTTCAGTACTACCTTGTGAGAATTCCTCTGGAAGTGCTTGTGGGAGTTCCTCCGGGAGCTCCCCCAGGAGTTTTTCCAAAAGTTCCTCTAGTAATCTCTCCAGGTACTTTACAGGGGATTCTTTGAGGATATTTGGCAGGAATTTCAAGGGAAATGGGATTTCGGAAGTTCCTCTAGAAATTCAAATCCGGGTATTCCATCGGCTGATCCTCTGAAAATTTCTCCAGGAGTTCCACTAGTAGTTCCTCCGAAAATTCATTCAGACTTTCTTTCAGGAGTTCATTAAGGCTTTCTTTGGGAATTTATCTACAAATTCCTTCAGAAGTTCCTCGGAAAATTTATCTGGGAGATCTTCCGGGAGGTTCTTTAAGAATTCTTCCAGGAGTTTGTCCTGGAATTCATCCAGATGTTCTTACGAGAGTTCCTCCAGGATTTCCTCCGGAAATTTTTCCTGTAGTTCTTCAATAAATTCATCTAGAAGTTCCTCTGGCAGATCTTCCGAAAATTCCTCTGATACTTTCTCCGGGAATTCCTACAGAAATTCCCCTGGGAGTTCCTCCGGAAATTACTCCGGAAGTTCCTTCTCAAAGGAACTGCCGGTGAAACTCCCGGAGAAATGCTCATAAAAACTGCTGGTGGATCTCCCGGAGGAATTCACGTAGGAACTGCCGGAGGAGCTCCCGTAAGAACTCCCGGAGGAATTTCAGGAGAAACTCCTAGAAGAATTCCTAGAGAACCTCCCGGAATTTCCTGCTAATTTTCTGAAGAAAGCCTAAATGATTTCCTGAAAAAAAGCCTGAATGATCTCCTGGAAGAGCTACTTTTGGAATACCCGGAGGAATTTCTAAAGAAACTCCCGGGAGATTTTTTAAATGAACCTCCGGAGGAACTGCCAGTGAATCTACCAGAAGACTTCTCGGAAAAAAAATCTTGGAGAATTCATCTTATGGACAAATCTCATCTAGCTGAAACCTTTGTAGGGGTATGTAGCAGGACCATCATCATTATCAGAGGACCTCCCGGTGAATTCCTTGATGAGCTCCCAGAGAAATTCTCAGAAGAGCTTCTGGAGAAATTCCCGGAAGAATTTTCAGAGAGCCCCCGTAGGAACTGCCGATAGAACTACCGGAATAATTCTCGGAGGAAATCCTGGAGGAATTCTTGGAGAATCTGCAAGTTGAACTCCTGGAAGAATTCCCGGAGGAATTTTCGAAGGAACTCCTGCAGGATGTCCAGTGGAAATCTTGAAGATAAACTTATAAAAGAATTCGTGGAGGATTTCTTGGAGTAAATAATGGTGGAGTTTTCG
This sequence comes from Armigeres subalbatus, assembly GCF_024139115.2. Lineage (NCBI taxonomy): Eukaryota > Metazoa > Arthropoda > Insecta > Diptera > Culicidae > Armigeres > Armigeres subalbatus. Next base: position 213,243,026 of record NC_085141.1, on the reverse strand, counting down.
GTCAATTCCCGGCGAAATTGATGGTGGAATTCCGGAAGACATTGCCGAAGAAATTGCTGGAGGCATTCCTGAAGAATCTGGGCGTGAATGCGTCACGTTTATTGGCATTACGTTTTAGTACAAAACGCTGACTTCAACGCTGACGCGCAACGCGCTGTTGAGATTCAGCCTTTACTGTTGGTTGTGGATTTGGTTTCAAAGTGTTTGGAGCTTAGAAGGAAAAAGTACCAAGCACTAATATTCATGTGTTTTATAAAACTACTATAAAACAACGATTCAGAAGACCTAAAAAATTTGGCCCCCCCCTAATCGAAATCCTGGCTACGCCCATGACCGTTAAGTAGTGACTAAAATATCCTTAATAATCCTTTTTCATTTTTGACTTTCGGAGTAATAACGATGATGCTCGATTGGTGTCTGACTATTGAATCCTTTATTTCGGTCTGTAACTTTAGTTTTTAACAATGATAGATTCCTAAAGTCTAGCTCTGTTGGCTAGGCGTCGGGGCGTTACTTTTGCAACCATTAAGTATGCAGTCTCCTAATTGGTTCGTTAGCGTCGGTTTAACTCGATCAGTTTTGTGAGAGTGAGCAAAGGAATAGACTGTGAGAGTAAGAGAAAATATAGAATGTGAGAGTAGATATGGTGAGTTACTGTATGTTTTGGTTTATGTCAATCAGAACGTGAGAATCAAAGAATGTGTGTATTGTGGGTCAATGGGTATAGCATTGCTCGCTATGTGAGAATTAGAACGGAAAGAAAAATCGTTGAGTAATGTCAACACGGGTAACTGAGTTGGTATGGCTTAAGTGGTGTTGAAAGACACGTGTTGCATGTTCATTGCTTTGCTTGTGGGAAATGGTTTGGAATAGAGTCATGGAAATAAATTATGCACTCTACTGGTAAGGATGTTTACACTTGAAGGGTTTTGAAATGTTACCGAGTAAGATGGTTTGGAAATCGTCATTTGTCACTTGGATCTAGTGTGTCATATTGAATGTAAAAGTTTTCTATGGAAATCTAATGATGTGTTAAGAATAGTTAATTGCGTATAGCACATTGGTGGTGCTATTATTGATGATGTTGCCGATCGGCGCCATTCGCCACTTATGCTGTATAGTTCTCCTCGATTTTTCGGCTCTTCATTATTTTCTGCTATTGCTGTTTTTTTTTTGTTATTTGACCACTTTAGGCACTGTTCAGCTCATCGCTGGAATAATGTTGCTTTCTGCACGATTTTGATAGTATTACAATTTCAATCACTGTTCAGTTTATTGTTCAAATTAGATGTTTCACATTTACTATAAGCGTATGAATGTTCACTGCACATTTATATTGTTTAAGCGCAACTCACGTCGCGCTGTCTGTTCAATTTTTGCTTTCATAAATTTACTATGAAGCTTTGCCACTTCATATAAAATCACTAGGCATAAGATGCCAACTGCAACTCCCGCAATAATTTTTATTTCGATGGAATCCATCGTTTGTTGCACATAAGTGCTGCCGAACAGCCAAGACATTTTGTGACTTAACTTAACTTAACTGCACTTCTTTGTTGAATCACTACTGTCGATTTTTCGCCATGTCGGGTCACTTGGCGTATTGAAACTTAACTGCACTTTTTTTTTTGAATCACAACTGTCAACTGGTCGCCATGTGGGGTTTCTCGTTATCCGGGTTTTCTCATAGAGATGAAAAGTCTTGTGACTCGTTCGAGGTTACAGTTAAGACTGACTTTATTCAATTTTGTATATAATGGAGAAGGTTCACACAAGTCGTACTTAACGCTAAACAAAAGAAATCTGGAGCACCATATGTTTGTAATTTAGCTTTGCGTTTGTAAATATCTTGAGGGTCGCTTGTTGAAGTAGATAATAAATATTTGACTTCGCACTTCTAGGTATGCGGACGTTGTTCGTCGCTGTTGGTCGAAACAGAAGAATGTGTAAAGAATCTATGTTTTAGGAAATGTAAAAGAAGGTCATAAAATGTTATGCCATTTCAAGTGGGTCGTAAATATTCAAATGACAAATTCAACGTAAGCGCATTTGAAAAGGATGATGTAACATGATTTGATGCACATGTTGCAGGATCATGGAAAAGGATAATGTGTTTTGAAGATGTGTGGTGGGTATGCCACAACAAGCTCTTGTATTCTTTAATTTTCTTAATTTTCTTTTTCTCAATTAGTGTTTTTAATAATTGTTTCAGACTATTTTGCTTTGTTTCAACAATAATCAGAATGTTCGTGAGTCTAGCATGCTCAAGTCTTTGAAGAGTCACTAGAATTGTAGTTTTGGCTGCCATTTTCACTTTTTATTTATGTAACATAGCCTATGGTTAGCAGTGTCTGAAATTCAGATTGCTAAAGTAGTTTCGGTATGCATCGAAATGCATTGAAACACATAGTCTTGTGGTCAGAACCAGAATGTTGTGGGTTTGGAACCTGGGTTCCTTTTTATTTAATTTTCCAATCAATCGGTTACAATTTACATACTGTGCTAGAAAGGGATAGACGCCTGGGACGGCGGTGACAATATTTCGGTTATAGCTTTTGGGTTGAAACTTGATCCTTAGCCAATCAGCAAAACATGTGGCGCACTCGAGTGCCTCGATGCAAACTGCTTACGCATGTTGCACCGAGGCCATCGTTCGCGCTCATGCGGACCTGACCTATTCGGTTGTAACAAAACATAATATGCATTTTATTGCTAGTGCTGATTTACGAGGGAAAGATGTTTTGGGTCGATGCGTGTATAGCACACTTCCACCCTTGAAATGATGTAATGGAAAGAAAGTGTAATGGAATCATTCATTTGGTTGCCGGTCCCAGATGCCTTTACAATATTTTGAGTTTTACATGAATTTGGGTTTTTTTTTTTCTAACACTACTTTTTCACTTTATATCTAGACTAACCGAATTTTGCACTCCTCAGCATAAAGCTGGGAACTTTCACCTACCTCATCATTTTACTTATTTTTTGAATTTATTATTTTTTGTGTGAGGTTAGGCTCGGTGGGACTCTAGTTAAAGTTATATAAACAAACTAATTTATGCTTTGATTAATCTATTTTTGTGTACATTTGTAGTTTTTCCTGAAAGTATGTGTTGGATTTCACAATTTGGTTCTACAATTTTTATTATTTTATATGGTCCAAGATAAAAGGAATCTAATTTGCTCCTGTTTTCATTTTTAGATAAACAATGTCATTAATCACAACAGAAATGGGATTGAGGTTGTTATCATATTGCTGTTTTCTTTGATATTTATGGTCTAATAGTTTTTGCTTTACTAATTCGTGAGATTGGCTCAACTTAAATTTCAATTCGTTTTATAAGACTCGTAGTTATAAACTGGTTCGTTACTGTTTTCTAATACGTCTTGGGGAAGGTTAGCTTTTCTGCCAAATATCAACTCAAATGGGGTGAAGCTATGGTCCGTGTGGGGGTTGTGTTGTACGAGAATTCGTAAATTTTATCCAATCATCCCAATCTGATTGGTGCGCATTGGTGAATGATCGCAGATACTTATTGAGACATCTGTGATTTCTCTCCAATGAACCAATTGACTGTGGGTGATATGGTGTTGAAAATGTTTGCTTGATTTGGAGTAATTTGCTAATCTGTTCGAGTACTTCATTGTTGTATTCAGTACCTTGATCAGAACGCAATTCGAGGAAATTTCCGAACGTCAAAATAAAATTTTCGACTAACGCTCTAGCTATGGTGTTTGCTTCTTTGTTTGGAATAGGGATTATGGTTATGTACTTTGTGAGATCGCATTGGATTGTAATGCAATAACGGTTATTTTTATTTGACTTGGGTAAAGGTCCAACAGTGTCTATGGATATTACTTCAAATGCCTTTGATGGAGTTGTTGTTATAATCATTGATTCTTTTGTATGCTTGATAATTTTATTTCTTTTGCACAATTCGCAGGCCTTAACGAATTGAGCAATAGACCTTTTCATATCGTGCCATTTGTATTTTTCGCGAAGTCTGAGGTACAAACGATGTTGACCTACATGAACTCCGACGGGTAAGTTATGGTGATTATTTAAAATAGTTTGTATATCATTAGGGTTATTTACGAAGATAGGTTCTTTGTAAATTACTATTTTAGAGTTTTCAAAATTTTATTTGCAATCATTTTGAATAAGTTCAATGGTACCATGCTAAAAATATAATCGTTTGTCGACAGCGCTAATTTTTTCGCGTTTAATTTTTCATAATTTTTCGATTTCTGGGAGAGCACACTCAGAATGTGTGACTTCCATTTCTAACGTCTTGATGCACTTGTGCAACAATCGTTTTGCAATTATTTTTCAATATTATAAATTTCAGAGTATTGTCCACTACGGCTGTGCACAGCTTCATCATTTTTCTAGTCTCCGTAGGGCATTCAGTTTCATATGCATAGAGGTGATCAGTCTCCTTATTTTCAATAGTAGTTTTGTCATTCTTGATTTTAGCTAAATTATTTTTACTAGACTTTTGTACATTTCGGGTCATAGACCTTGTATTAACTAATAATATATTACATTTTTTTAATTCATCAGACGTAGTAGCTATCCGCGATAATGCGTCAGCTGCCACGTTTTCCTTACCTTTCTAATATACAACATCGTAATCGAATCCTTCAAGATCGATACGAATTCGAGTCAATTTTGATGTGGGTTTTTTGATTCCGAACAGATACACAAGAGGTCTGTGATCTGTACGTACTGTGAAACGTCTTCCATACAGATAAGCCTCAAAATAATTTATGGCCCAGTGTATGGCTATAAGTTCCTTTAATATAGTAGGTTTATTTTTCTCGGCTGGTGTGAACGTTTTGCTTGCAAAAGCAATAGGTCTATCGCCTGCTTCTGAAACTTGAGACAACACGGCTCCGCATCCAATATCGGAAGCGTCTGTAATTAATATGAATCTTGGTGACATCAAATGCTGTCTTAACAGATCAAATGCGTTTTGACAATTGTCGGTCCATTTAAAAGTAGCATTTTTCTTCAATAGTTGGTTTAGTGGATAAGCAATATCAGCAAATTTTTCGACAAATCTGCGGTAATAATTGCAAAAAGCAACAAATCGTCGCACTTCATCGGCATTTTTCGGTATGGGATAATTTTTAATGGCTTCGAATTTACTGTCATCTGGCAATATGCCTCTATCTGTTATTTTATGACCCAGATAGGTCACTTCGGTTCTCAAAAATTTACATTTAGATAAATTTAATTTTAAGTTGTATCTTCTCAAGCGTTCAAATACTGATGCTAAATTAGATAAATGATGCTTTAAAGAACATCCAATAACAACAATATCATCAATATAGATGAATGCACGTTCAGGTGTAAAACCTGCCATAGCAATAGCCATCATTCTTTGAAAACTATTTGGACTAATATTTAATCCAAATGGTAATCGCTTGAAATGATAGTGTCCAGAGTTGGAAGAAAATGCAGTAAATCTTTTTGAATTATTGTCCAAGGGGATCTGATGAAAACCTGACATCAGATCCAACGTGCTAAAATACTTTGCTCTACCAAGTTGATCCAAAATACTTTCAATCCTTGGTAGTGGGAATTTGTCGGGCATAATTTTTTTGTTTAATTGTCTAAAATCTACGACTAATCGCCATTTTTTATCAGAATTGTTCGATTTTTTCGGTACAAGTAATATTGGGGAATTGTATGACGAAACTGAGGGTTCGATGATTTCGTCATTTAACATTTGTTGGATTTGCTTTTCGATTTCTTCACCTTGGGCATGAATGGTTTTGTAATTTGGTATGTATACCGGAACATTATCAGTAAGACTTATGTTCTGTGTATAAAAGTTATTGGTTGACAGCTTTTCGTCTTCCATGTTAAAAATATCTTCGTACTGAATAATTAATTTTTCAAGTTCGCATTTAGCATGTGGAGTAAGATGTTGAGTATCCAAATTTTTCAAAATTTTGTTTCGCCGAATGGTTTTATCAATTGAGTAAATTTTGTGTGGTATTATTTGAAAATTACTAAGTGGTTCCATGTGTGGTTTGAAATCTGAATATGCAACATAAACTGCTTTATTGGTTGTATTAATGAATTTAAGTATTGGTTCTTTAGCTGATATAATCGTATTTCCACAAAAAACTCCAGGTTGGATTTCTTGTGAATGTACGACCATATCCTCTTGCAAGTTTTGATTTGGAATGTAACGGGTAACTTCATATCGTGGAGGTAAGAAAAATTTGTTTTGAAAATTGTCTTCAATAGGTATTGAAATGGGTAGGTTGTCTATGGTAAATGATAAAATCCATGGTTCATAGTCGATTTTGCATTTATAATTTGATAAGAAATCTCTTCCAATGATTCCATCTGTTGGAATTGGAAAATCATTTTGGACTATATGAAATTTTTGTTGAAGCTGTATACCATCAATTATTATATTAGCGAAGGTACTACCTAAAGAGTGAATTCCTACATCACCTATACCTGATATGATGCACTTTTCTTCGGGATAATAAATTTGACTAGGTTTTACTTTTTGACTTTTGATGACAGATATATCAGATCCTGTGTCAATAATAAAATTACACTGAGTTTCTGATAAATCTATATTCAAAATAACATAATTAGAGGTCGAGGCATTTATGGTAAATGCCGACCAAACTGTGTTCCTAAAAAATTGGTGTTTTGTATTGGTTGCTGTTGTTGTTGTTGGTAGATGGGTTGTGGTGGTACCTGTTGGGATTGTTGCATAACTGGTTGTGCGGTTTGTTGTATTGGTTGCATGAAATACGTGGAAGGGTATGAAGACGATTCATACCTTCCTCGTCCCCTACTCCATTGTCCTCTCTGATTAAAATTTTGTCCTCGGCTGTAATTACCTCGGAAATTCGAAAATCGGGACGATCCATTGTTGATTTGTCTAGGTGGATGGGAATATTGTCTGTAACTTGAAGAAAAATTTCCACGGTCGTTGGTAAATCTACCACGACCACGTCCACGTTGAAAAGGATTATTGCTTGCAATGTAAACTTGTGCTTGCATACCGTTTGGTGAACGACTTTTTTCTCCATTATCATTTTCCTGTAGTTTTTGTATGGCATCAACTATTTTTGTAAACGTACCTGCTTTGAGAATAAGTTTTGTGTCATGGTTAGATATTCCACCAATCAAAGCTTCCACACCACTCTTTGTGGCCATCTGGTTAGCGTTGTCGGCTGGTATTTTTTCCTCTACATACAAATTTGAAAGTTTTTGCGTTAAAGTTTGAACTTGTTCACAAAAATCATCTAGGGATCCTTTTTGTTTCAAGGCAATCAATTTTGCCTTTATGTTGTCTGAGTTGATTTTTGGCGCACACTGTTCCTTCAGATTAATAAGAGTTTGATCAAGATCTATTGCTCCTCCAATTGCTTGGCGAGCAACCCCAGTGAGACGTGTTTTAACAAATTTGAAAATTGTTTCCCCTGCTACTTGTTTTTGCGCGGGTGTTGCCGCTTCAAATTCCGTTTCTGTTGTAGATTTGAATAAATCTACCGCGTCTAGGAACGCATTTAAATTATCGGATTTCCATCATAAGTTTGGACCAGGGCTGTCCCTAACTTAATGTCAACGGTAGGCATTTTGATGAGTTTACTTAAACGATTTTGATTGATAATGGATTTAACAGCTAATTTAAAACGATTTGGATTTTGATTAACTTGGACTCTTTGAGAATTTTTATACAAGATTGGAATGTAGTTTTAATTCTGCGTATTTCAAACACTCATTGTTCCACTCATTAATTGAAAGAGAACTCTCTAGTTTTGTTAGAATTATTTTATAAGTTTTTAGTAGATTAACTAGCTTCTGAGTTTTTTCTTGAACATTTTCGGTTGACCTAGGACGATTTTTATTCTTGTTTAGATTTTGAAATTCTTTGTTAACACTTTCTACAATAATTATTAATTCTTCTTTGGACATGTCACAAATTTATTAGAGAAAAAAAAATATTTTTCGACTCACCACCTTAATAAATTACCGCCAGTATGCGTCCTCCTGCGTTGATGCTGGCTGCTTCTCGGTGCGTCATCAGGCCCTTGTTTGTAGATATCACCACTGCTCCAGTGATGCTCGGCAGAACCTCACTTGCGAATTCTAGAACGGACTTCGCTTTCATTGGTCTTCGATCGACCACCACTATGTTGTTGACCATCACTTTCTTGATTTTGTATTTATTGTACGCTACTTTTTGCACTTCGACAAATTCTTCTTTGATTAGTAGCTGAAGAAATTGCTTAGACAATCGAGAGTTCGTTATGGATATTGTCCCATTGTCTCGTTTCGCAAATGGGACGTCCTGTGGGTTTGGTTAAATCTCGAGGAGACTAAATGACATGAACACGCAATTTGAATTACATTTTTCTTTGACGGGCTCACGATTTTCTTTTCTTTTCTCAAGTCACACGTTCCTTAATCACTTGTAACATTTCTTCTATTTTAGTCCGGTCCATTTTTATGGATTAAGTCACTTTTCGATTTGTCAATTTTATTAAACATTTGTGGCACCTAGTCGTATTGTTCTGTTGGCCAGTCGCTCCGTTTGTTGTTTCTGATGGCTGTTAAGGATTCGTAACAGGCCATATAAAGTAGATTATCAGCATTATCACTAAGTATATCATATAAGAATGTTAAAAACTTAATCTCATGGCTATGTAAAAAAGAATCAACTAAATTAGTTAGTGTAGTTGGAATAATATGCGTGGAAATCACCACCTTATCTCTATCCTTACTTTCTAGATCAAATGTTATATCATCTAATTCATGATGTGACCCTTGAGCCGAATGATAATATTCTTCTAATGCATCGAATATCACGTAACCGTTAAGTAGTGACCTTTTCGATTCATAGAAGAATGAAATAAAATCCTCAACCTTAGGCATACGGAAGTGGTGACCACGGTAGTGATCAGAAATTGATGTATCTGGAGCGGTTCGGAATATCCAATTAGCACACACGGCCTTTAACTGTCGGCCGCTTAGTGTACGCCATGAATTGAATATCTCCTTAGAATGTTCAATGTCTAATGGACCAATTGGATTAGGTGCTTTTGATTGGCAAAGCACTTTGACTACAGTATAAATGTTTAGGATACTCGTTATCCTTTAAGAAATTCACATCATAAATAAGAAACACTGAGAAGTCTAGTTTTCACGATGGTTGTCGATAATCTGTCTTTATTAAGTTGCTTTGCTTACAGCTAACCTATCGGCTTAATCTAGTACGTTGCTTAACTAGAAGATAGGAACAACCCATTTTCCAATTTGTCCAATCAGAATAATACTAACCAATACTAATAAGCATGCACAAACGCATTGCTAGTTCAACCTATGCGCTGTTGGGTTAGGTCAGCGAAGAACGGAAAAAGGAATGTTCTTGCGCTTTGCATGTTCTCATGAAATTCGATGCCACTAGACCGATTGTCAAGTGGTGTAATGTGTTGTCATTTGATGACTCAGTGTTACATGCATGGGAATGCAAGTATTCTAGAATGTTGCCACCCATGATGGCAATTAGCTGTTAAGCGACATGACCCAGATTTGTTCGTGGGAAAAGACTTTGTGAAGAAATATAGAAATGTACATCCAAGCGATGTAATGTTCGACCAACATGTAAGCATGTCGTAAATAACTTGAAAGCGTCAAAATACTTAATTTATGATATTCTGGAAATTATCATGTTACAAATGTCATCAATGACTAAATCATCCTGCAATACGCCGGAATCAAGGCAATAGACTAAACGGTGCGGATTGGCTGTATCCAACTGCAATCCAAGGAAACTAGCATGCCAACATCACTACCATGACCACTGCTTTTGCCATTGTTTGAGCTGTATCGTGGGCATTTGTGCTTATATTGTTTTCGATCTCATCAGATCCAAACCAGCCCATGTTGATGTTTCTCAGTTTTTACAGTTTTACACTAATTGAATTTTGCACTAATAATGTTCATAATATGTTCGATTTGTTCACACACGAGCTCGGTGGTCTAGTGGCTACCGCTTCTGCCTTATAAGCAGGAGGTCGTGGGTTCAATTCCAGGCTCGTCCCTTTCCTACTTTGTATTTCTATCTTAGTTCTTTCCGTGTTTCACGTTCTACCAAAACGATTCCTACTGTTATAACCTTCCACACAATCCCAAAACCTCCCGTGGCACCTATGAGAGGTCGTAGAGTTCTCTGCATCTTTCTTAAGTAGGTGTCCAACAAACCATCCTTCCCCTTCCTCAGCATTCGCAAGGACGTGGCCAGGACAGATCTCGACTATTGGAAAGTGCATTGCTCCCATCTAAGAGATATCGATTAGTCTCAAATCAATATCTGTGGTAACGGATGAAAGTGATGCAACTCTCATACAATAGTCTTGGCTTGTACCACCTACGAATTTGTGCGAAATGCTCAATGCTAATGCTAATGCTAAAATAATGTTCATAATATGTTCGATTTGTTCACGTATGTAATTTTTCACATAGTCTTGATGGTGGTTTTGAATAGTATGAATTAGTGTTTTTAATAATTGTTTCAGACTATTTTGCTTTGTTTCAACAATAATCGGAATGTTCGTGAGTCTAGCATGCTCAAGTCTTTGAAGAGTCACTAGAATTGTAGTTTTGGCTGCCATTTTCACTTTTTATTTATGGAATGATAAATCTCGAGGAGACTAAATGACATGAACACGCAATTTGAATTATACGATTTTCTTTTCTTTTCTCAAGTCACACGTTCCTTAATCACTTGTAACATTTCTTCTATTTTAGTCCGGTCCATTTTTATGGATTAAGTCACTTTTCGATTTGTCAATTTTATTAAACATTTGTGGCACCTAGTCGTACTGTTCTGTTGGCCAGTCGCTCCGTTTGTTGTTTCTGATGGCTGTTAAGGATTCGTAACAGGCCATATAAAGTAGTATCACTAAGTATATCATATAAGTATGTTAAAAACTTAATCTCATGGCTATGTAAAAAAGAATCAACTAAATTGGTTAGTGTAGTTGGAATAATATGCGTGGAAATCACCACCTTATCTCTATCCTTACTTTCTAGATCAAATGTTATATCATCTAATTCATGATGTGACCCTTGAGCCGAATGATAATATTCTTCTAATGCATCGAATATCACGTAACCGTTAAGTAGTGACCTTTTCGATTCATAGAAGAATGAAATGAAATCCTTAACCTTAGGCATACGGAAGTGGTGACCACGGTAGTGATCAGAAATTGATGAATCTGGAGCGGTTCGGAATATCCAATTAGCACACACGGCCTTTAACTGTTGGCCGCTTAGTGTACGCCATGAATTGAATATCTCCTTAGAATGTTCAATGTTAAATGGACCAATTGGATTAGGTGCTTTTGATTGGCAAAGCACTTTGACTGCAGTATAAATGTCATAAATGACTAAATCATCCTGCAATACGCCGGAATCAAGGCAATAGACTAAACGGTGCGGATTGGCTGTATCCAACTGCAATCCAAGGAAACTAGCATGCTTTTGACCACTGCTTTTGCCATTGTTTGAGCTGTATCGTGGGCATTTGTGCTTATATTGTTTTCGATCTCATCAGATCCAAACCAGCCCATGTTGATGTTTCTCAGTTTTTACAGTTTTACACTAATTGAATTTTGCACTAATAATGTTCATAATATGTTCGATTTGTTCACGTATGTAATTTTTCACTCGTCGTATTCCAAGGAGTAATAGGTGTTAATTACTTCTCCTGCTTGGTTTACCACGACCACTTTTGTGGCGTAGAATGTGATTGTATCCATTTTTCACGTGTATCTTCTTCACTTCTTCAAGTGTGACAAAGCGCTTTTTTTTCTCTCAGCAGAGCAGCATCATCTCACTGCAGAATAGCACGTTGTTCATCAGTAAAACAGCATTATTCCGTTCGCACAACACTATCACTCATTGTCTTTCGTTTTTGCTGTTTCCACTTAATCACTTTTCACTGCTTTGCGATACGCGTTTAGGATACTCGTTATCCTTTAAGAAATTCACATCACAAATAAGAAACACTGAGAAGTCTAGTTTTCACGATGGTTGTCGATAATCTGTCCTTTATTAAGTTGCTTTGCTTACAGCTAACCTATCGGCTTAATCTAGTACGTTGCTTAACTAGAAGATAGGAACAACCCATTTTCCAATTTGTCCAATCAGAAGAATACTAACCAATACTAATAAGCATGCACAAACGCATTGCTAGTTCAACCTATGCGCTGTTGGGTTAGGTCAGCGAAGAACGGAAAAAGGAATGTTCTTGCGCTTTGCATGTTCTCATGAAATTCGATGCCACTAGACCGATTGTCAAGTGGTGCAATGTGTTGTCATTTGATGACTCATTGTTACATGCATGGGAATGCAAGTGTTCTAGAATGTTGCCACCCATGATGGGTATTGAGCTGTAAAATATAAACAATTAGCTGTTAAGCGACATGACCCAGATTTGTTCGTGGGAAAAGACTTTGTGAAGAAATATAGAAATGTACATCCAAGCGATGTAATGTTCGACCAACATGTCAGCATGTCGTAAATAACTTGAAAGCGTCAAAATACTTAATTTATGATATTCTGGAAATTATCATGTTACACCATCCCCCTTTAGGTGAATGATGTAATGAAATGGAATCATTCAAATATTGTCAACATATTTCGAATTAATGCTAAAAATAGGGTTTTGCTCCAATCTTCTTTACATATATTTTTTTGAATAAAAAGATAAAATAAACTAAAATTTATGTTTAATTACTGCTAAACCGAATTTCGCACTTCTTAGATGGTCTAAGAATTTTTACCTATCTCATTTTTGTTTATTATTTTTTGAGTTTCATTATTTTTATGAGATTAGGCTCGGTATGTTTTAACACTTCTTAACTTCTAATTAGTCTATTTTTATGTACTAACAATTCTTGATTTGTTTGCAAATGGATAATTGCACAATTTGGTTCATATAAACTTTCAACTTTGTAAGGGCCTACGTAAAAAGAATCTAACTTTTTTCTGTTCTCGTTTTTAAGATAAACTATGTCTCCAATTTTTATTTTAATAGGATTTGCTTCTCTATCTGCTATGTCTTTACGCAAGTGTTTTTGTTCTATTAATTTTTCTTTAACTATTTTGTGTGACTTTTGTAACTTATATTTCAATTCATTACTGTACAAATCAAAATTATAGACAGGATCGATATCATTTATACAAGCCTCTTGTGGTAATTTTGCCTTAACACCAAACACTAATTCAAAAGGTGTAAACCCATGATCGGTATGAGGTGTTGTGTTGTACGAAAATGCGTAATATTGTAACCAATCATCCCAATATGATTGATGTTCATTGACGAATGACCTCAAATACTCATTCAAACATCTGTGGTTTCGTTCCAACGAACCAATAGTTTGCGGATGATAGGCAGTTGAAAAAGTTTGTTTAATTTGTAGAAACTTACATATTGAATCAAGGATTTCGTTTTGTATTCGGTCCCTTGATCTGATTTTAACTCTAAAATATTCCATAAATAAGAATAAAATTATCAACTAAAGCTTTAGCTACCACATTAGCTTCTTTAGTTGGAATTGGTATTGCTACTATATACTTTGTGAGTTCACACTGTATTGTGATCCCATATCTGTTATTATTACTTGATTTAGGAAGTGGTCCTATCGTATCGATAGACACAACTTCAAAAGGTTTCGATGGTGTTTTTGTTATAATCATCTTCTCTTTCGTATGTTTGTTTACCTTGTTCAATTTGCACAATTCACAGGCCTTGATGAATTGAGCTATGGAACATTTCATATTCTTCCAGCAATAAACTTCTCGTAATTTCAGATACAGTCTGTGCTGACCTACATGTCCTCCAGTGGGTGTTTCATGATACTTTTCTAAAATAGTTTGGATTTCACCATGATCACTAATGAACATAGGTGGTTTATAAATAATTATCTGCAGATTTTTAATTGTTTTAAGAGCTAACTCTTTAAACATTTCTTTAGGTACCATTTCAAATATATTGTCATGACTTGATAGCGCAATTCTATTTATGTTTTTCATGGCCATTTCTTTCTCTAACACTGAAAGTGCAAACACTAATGTTTGTCTTATACTTTGCAATCGTGTCGTTATTCGTATTATTGTATCATTCTTTTGCGCTCCTTTATATATTTCAAATATCAAATTATTGTTTACTATAGTACTTCGAAGTTTTGGTAATTTTCTAGTCTCAGTTGGGTTTTCAGTCGTGTAAATAATGAGTTGATCAGGCTCACTATTGTCAGTCTTTTGTTCGTTAGTCTTATTATGCTGTTCTTTTCTCCTGCTTTCCTCATTCATTTTCTTCCGTGTCATTGCTCTAGTATTAACAACAAGCACGCTTGTTGCTTTAAGTTCCTCAGATGTTGTTATTATACGCGACAAAGCATCCGCTGAAACATTGCTCTTTCCTGCAATATATTCGATATTAAATTCAAAATCTTCCATATCCAGTCTCATTCGAGTTAATTTAGAAGTTGGGTTTTTCATATTAAAAAGAAATACTAGTGGTCTATGATCTGTACGGTAAAAGATCCTTAATAATCCTTTTTCATTTTTGACTTTCGGAGTAATAACGATGATGCTCGATTGGTGTCTGACTATTGAATCCTTTATTTCGGTCTGTAACTTTAGTTTTCAACAATGATAGATTCCTAAAGTCTAGCTCTGTTGGCTAGGCGTCGGGGCGTTACTTTTGCAACCATTAAGTATGCAGTCTCCTAATTGGTTCGTTAGCGTCGGTTTAACTCGATCAGTTTTGTGAGAGTGAGCAAAGGAATAGACTGTGAGAGTAAGAGAAAATATAGAATGTGAGAGTAGATATGGTGAGTTACTGTATGTTTTGGTTTATGTCAATCAGAACGTGAGAATCAAAGAATGTGTGTATTGTGGGTCAATGGGTATAGCATTGCTCGCTATGTGAGAATTAGAACGGAAAGAAAAATCGTTGAGTAATGTCAACACGGGTAACTGAGTTGGTATGGCTTAAGTGGTGTTGAAAGACACGTGTTGCATGTTCATTGCTTTGCTTGTGGGAAATGGTTTGGAATAGAGTCATGGAAATAAATTATGCACTCTACTGGTAAGGATGTTTACACTTGAAGGGTTTTGAAATGTTACCGAGTAAGATGGTTTGGAAATCGTCATTTGTCACTTGGATCTAGTGTGTCATATTGAATGTAAAAGTTTTCTATGGAAATCTAATGATGTGTTAAGAATAGTTAATTGCGTATAGCACAGTGCGGTTATGTTTCTTGATTAGTTTGTACACCATAACGAATAGTTGTAGACACACCACGCATAATATTATCATGAGTTTGAACTCATGCGCTTGATGAAGCTCTGCGTGCACTTCCAAGGTGTTCTGGATATTGACCTGTGGGTCTCCAGAATTTTGCACGGATTTCGAACTAGTTTTTCCCATCCTTATGCGAAATTTTTCACTAACTCTTAATTATCACTCTGATCTGTATGTCTACGTTCACTAGAGTATCAACTCTTTGTCACGGTCGCCATATGGGATGTTTTAACTTTACATCATGTGGTTTATATTGCACTGGAGTTCTTTCCGCAAGAATGACGTGTTCAGTTTGAAAGTTGAACTGAGAATGTCTTTATTGATCGGGTCTTAAACTACAGCTCACCTACGGGAGGCACTTGAAGTCAGTTTCGATGTGGAAGAAAAGAATTAAAGGAGAAGGCAAATTTGGTGCGCGCTGGTAACAGCACGACAGTGCGCTTGGGTCGCATTGTAATTTGAGCTTGGCAAATGACCATTATTGCATAAAGTGTTTGGTGCCATCGAACTGATTTATGCATCCGATGCATATGGCTTTTCTTTGCGTAAGAATTGTCTCTGCGGGGTAATTGACTGCTAGTGTGGTCTTCTACTAATTGTTACCACATGTTTGTTCGTAGGGTTATTGAAATGTAAATGGATAATCTGGTCTTCAAGTGTCTCTCACAATTATTTGGATAATGTTATACATCCTACAGTATGCTATATTTATATCTAGTGAGTTAATTGATTCGAATTACTGTTTTGGTTAATGGTATGCCACAATAAGTCTTTCATCCATGCCACTTCTTGAGACGTCTTTGCAGGGACCTTCACCCACTCACCTGTCTGCAAGCGGATTCCCTGTTCTCCACACACCTTCAATAGGCATGCTCCCTTTATAGTCGTTGCCACTAAATCATTTGAATAAAAAGCTGACTGGTCAAAATCCCTAACAAATAGATCAATGCTCTGTCGCTGGCTGCAGGAAGAGGATACACTACTAGTGTTCATCCATATGGTGTCTAGAGTAGTTACCTTGCACGGTGGTATTGCACAAGATCCCCCGATGAATCGTGCATCTATGTATTTTTGGCTGTAGGGATCAAGAGCAATCATGGCCTCTGAGATTTGAATGTTTACCTCCGTCTCTGAATTTGTGGCCATCCACCCACAATTCTCTGCTGGAAATCCTAAACCGGTTTGATGATTAGTTCGATACAGTTTAACTGCATCTGTGCATTCCGAGAGAGTTGGTGAGGTCGCAGTTACTTTATGGGTCAGAGTTCTACCCCCGAAAAAACCTTCATCACAAATCACAGTCCATATTGCCTTGGTACACATGTAACCATGCACAGACGGCCATGCACATGTGACGGTGGGTTTTTGTACTCAAACCTAGCTTTTTTCCGCCGCGTTATGTTTCTTGCCCTCGAATGTTTCATTTGTTGGGATGTTTAGTCTGGATTCCATCTTTTGTCGGAAAGCGGCGTTAACGTTTTGGATGGAAATATCATGCGCTTCCTCCAGCGTTTTGGGTCTATAGCTTCTAACGTACATTGATAATTGCTCTCCACTCAGACCGTCGATGTATCTCGTGAGTGTCATTAAGCTTATCAACTTGTTTACGGCCTCTATAGATAATTTGTAGTCTTTCATTTGGGCTGCGGATGTTTTAATAGCCGTGTCTATGCCTTTTAGTTTATGACAGTACTCATTGAGTGTAAATTTGCCTTGTTTGACATAAAATAGGCTTTGCATGTGAGACGTAATATCTCTCTTGTCGCCAAACGAGTTCAGCAGGACTTGTTTTACTTCGTTCCATTCTTTGGGATTTCCAGCGGCAATTAATACCTCTCTGGCCTCTCCTACTCCTACGATCGGATGACCCGTATTATCTGTTGGTATCTCGGTTCTTCATCTTCGTAACCCTCGAAAAGCTTCAATGTTTGCTCTACGTCTTCGAGCCAAGCAAGTGTTTCCTTTCTGTTTCCCGAAAAATTGGGGATGATTTTTATTGGATCGGGTGTCGTAAAGTCTAGCCCCGATCTTCTTACTGGTGGTAGCTGCTTTGCTGTTTGCTGCTGGCCTTTCAGCATCTCGATTGTATCGATCAGAGCATTTTGATTCTCTGTTAGCTTAGCTACTTGAGCTATCAGCTGCTCCCTTGTGATTTCTGCTGCTCCCTGTGGATCAACTGCAGATATGGTAGCCATTTTTTTGTTTAGTTTTCAAATTCACTTATTTACTTTCGATTTTGTTAAGGTTGTTTCACGTTTCGCTTAAACTGCACTGTTACCGAAGATATTCACTCTCGATATTCTAGGGTTCGTTATCGCAAAATGGTTCTACTTTTACACTCTCAATCGTTGTTAGTGGTATATAGAAATTGTTTTGGTTACTTACAGCAAAATTATCATGTTGCCGGAGCCTGATGTGGTGCACTTTGTAGATTCGTTCCAGCTGGCTGCTTCTAGTCCCTGAAAGTCTCAAACTGTCCAGTATCCGCCTGTCAGTGGTTTCCCGGGCTTCCAGTTATTCGCCATGAATGTGGATGAGTTGCTTTTCGTGATGACTAGTGGATTATCTCCTCCTTTCGTTGCACTAAAGTCACTCCTTTTCGTAGAAGATTTCACTTTACTATCGTCACTACTTTCCAAACTGTTTCCAAGACTGCGCCAATTATAAGATGTTTCTCTCACATCGATAAAAAAATATAATTTATTTCTATCTGTAAAGTTACACTGCACAAGACTAAAGTAGGATTCCTATCACTGAACCTTTTATTAATTAATTGTAAAGAGTCAGCATTTTGGTTGACATCGTTCGATGCGTTGTCCCCGTTGGTGCGTTCCGTCGGCCAGCTGTTGGTTTCCTTGTTGTTGCTACGTTGGCTTTTCCTGACTCGCCACTTCTGTGGTTCATCGATCGCGGCAGTCGATCGCTATGGAATGGTAGTTGACTCG
The DNA here is from genome assembly GCF_024139115.2 of Armigeres subalbatus. Lineage (NCBI taxonomy): Eukaryota > Metazoa > Arthropoda > Insecta > Diptera > Culicidae > Armigeres > Armigeres subalbatus. Next base: position 213,224,725 of record NC_085141.1, on the reverse strand, counting down.
TTGCAAGGGTGGTTCTGCTGATCGTGCTGGTTACCAGGGTGGCTCTCGCGTAACGTATATAAATAATGCTCTGTTAGGTCAGAGTGTTGAAAAAAAAAATACATTTATTTCCTTTAGATAATTAATTACAATAGATTCCACTTTAAATTCACACTTAAGACTGAAGAATCAATTGCACTGCACTTATTCTGTAACCAACTCTCTCGATTGTTAAACAATCCAGCCCCAACACGAAAATTGGTATACCAATATATCGAAAGGAACTCATTTATCCGAATTAAACATTGAAGCAAACGCGGGAGCGTCGTTTTTAGTATCGCTCCGGCGTTTTGTTTCTTAACCTTTTTAAAGAATTGCAAGGCGCATACCGCTATTTCCCAATTCCCAAAGCCAGTAATATATGCGATCGTTCGCAACATCACGTTGATTAGCCAGTAATCCACACCTGCCATTTATAACTCTCCACGGATTTAAGACCACATCCGGGCCATCCGCCATTCTCACATTATTCAGAGGCTTCCGGTAATGGTTCTTTAGTAATCACGACACTTTAACACTTCTGTCTTCGGTGAATATTCTTTCTCTCACTGCTCCGTGTCGTTCTATCATTGGCAATTAGTTAATTATTGATAGTCATTTGTCGAGGTGCACATTAGATTATGTGGCACACCTCGTTTTTTTTTTCACTTTCACTGTAGTGTGCTAACGTTATTAAGACGAATTTCGCGTTGCGCCGCCTGTCTCATTTTAGCCTGCGCAAATTTGGTGTGTGCTCGTAGGCACAAGTAAGCGATCAACAGCACTGCGACTACCATTATCGTTCCGGCAATAACGCGCACTTCCGTAGTGTTCACTTCGGTGTTGTTAATGATTGTATCGGAGATCCAACCCATGATTTGTAATATGTATTTATCACGAGTTATGCTTCAATTGTTCTAACAGTTTTAATAGACTGTTTTTACACTTAATTCAATGCACTAAGTTCTTTGGTTTTCAACACTTGTACTTTCCGAACTTAACCGATTTTACCATCACGACTGTCACGGTCGCCATATGGCGTGTGGCTTTTCGGAGAAGGCACTAGTCGTGACGGTTAGTGGAATTAAACTGTGTTGTATATTTCGGTTAAACTGGTTTTTTTAAGAAGTTACCAGTTTCATTCCTTAACCTATACATAGAAGTGCTCCTACATCTAAAAGTTTGCTTATATATCGAAATCTGTTTACGCGCAGAAGTTTGGTGTTTGCTTAAGAATGAAAGAAAGGTTTGGAAAACATTAACCCAGGCTATGTTTTAATAACTAGCCGCTTCGGGTTTCATGAAGGTCATAAATATTAAACGTTGCGTCGTCTCTTACGCACGCTATGCTGTAAAATGGGTAAAAGCAAAAAGAGACTCAGCATTGTTCTACTTTTACCAGATGTTGGTCGAAGCAGAAGAATGTCAAGTGTGGTCTGTAATTTATTGTTTTTGTGGAAAGAAGGTTGCACATGGTTTGTGTTTAGTTAAACAAGCAAAGAGTGCTTGCTATGAATAATTCATGCAACAATGTTGCGTGAGAAGAAATTTAACAGACAGGCTTTACAAGTGAATTGTAAGGTGTCGAATATCTTGAAATGTTTACAGAATGCATGGATGGATGGATTTAAGGATATCTTGTGTTGATAGATTGATATCAGAATAAGTGGATGAAGATGCACCCGAGTAGCACTTGTCACATATCAGTCACTGTGACTCATATGCGACCGAATCCAGTCACATTGGAGTTGCTGCAACCAAATCAATCTAAACTGTGTTACTAGGGCAAAGATGTCACAGCCGCTATGACGGCTCTTATCTCCTTACTAGTCATCGAATCATCCCACTCGAGTTATATCAACATTTCTCCAGGATCAATGAGTCCCAAGCACCATCCCGTTATCTCCGTCCCCATTTGGGGATCGTACTGAATGCCTACGAAGTCCGTCAGGTATCCTGTTCGACTGGTGCTGACAGCATTTGATTTCATGATATCTGCCGCAGTCAGTGGATCAAGACGAAGATCGAAGGCGCTTATTTTCGTAAATAATTCTAGACGTATGAAAACGCCCGCTCTAGGGAAAATGTCAAATATACCGATCTTCGAGTTGAATACCCACGATGGATATTCATCTTCTCCTATGCGCGAAGTGCTTCACTGCTTGCACTTGCCAGTGTCTCTCTTCATTTGCTATATCTATAACTAGGCTCCACACGGCCCGAATCCTAGGACATAGAGCCCGAGCAAAGTGGATTAAATTCTGACGTACATGGCCCCTTGGCCGATACTCAAACGCTCCGCTCGTTACGAAACGTTTTTCACCATCTATATCCCGAGGCGAACAAACGATGGAGATCGCTCATCTCGCCGCGTCATCTACCACCCCACGATACAGCGCCTCATTAAGAGGAAAGCCCATTCGTTCGGGAGAATAAATTCGTTTATTATCCACCAGGATTTCTCTTGTCGGCTCACACATGTACGTTTGAGCTAATTTAGCTTCCGAATCAAAATCATCCAAGAGTTTGGTAATCATCTCACCATAGGTTGAGAATTTAATCCAATCCGTATGACCGCTTACTAAGTATCGGTTTTCTGTCGCTTCGTCAATCCATATTTTCCAATTAGGCTGTATCGCCTGTATCTCTTCCATCCGAATTATAGACAAATTAGCAATCGAAGTCACGGGCACCTCACTTAAACTAAAAGTAATATCAACTTGCTTTACCAATAGTATGCGCGCATTACCCAATATCGAGAAGATGAGAGCGTCGGCGCTGATCTCTGGAGCTATCCCAGAAGCGCCACTAGCTCCCTGCTTCTTATCATCAGTAGAAATCTCTTTGATCGGATCCTTCTTCTCAGAGGCATCCGAACTACTAGCAGAGGGATCTTTACTCGATTCCGTTTCATCCTTTTTCGACACTTCATCCTTTTTCTTCTTTAGATTCGCGTCTTCTTTCTTCGCTTTCGAAGCGTTGTCAGTCAAAGCTTTGGACGAGTCTAAAGACTCATCTTCTTCTTTTTCAAGTTTAGCCTTTCCGATCTCTTCAGGCTTCACCTTCTTATTCTTATTTTTCATATCAGAGGATGCTCCGACTGTGACCTTTTTGTCACCCATCGTACAAAGGACACCTTTCACACAATCGCTTACTGGTGTTAATTCCCTGTAGTCCGGGGAAGGCCTGTTCAGTCTTAAATATCTGTTTTTTTTTTTGACTTGACAGGGCTTCGAAAGCGAAGAAAGAAGACGCGAATCTAAAGAAGAAAGCAGATTATAGACTATTTCCGCTGAATGGCCAATCTTCGGTAGGTGGTTCGATGCTGATGCAACCTTTGTCCGCGTGGTTGCCGATATCCTGCGCGTCATCGATTTATCGGCCCGCTGGGTTTCTTCACTTGTTGGCCTCGATAGGGTTCTGCTGATGTTGCGAATGGGTGGTGGATTCGAATGTGGTTCGATCGGTCGACTGTGGTGTAACGTATATATAGAGTGTTTTAAGTCTCGCCAAACTGACTTTTTAAGTTTAATATTCCGGATCGGATAATCTTTTGGAAAACCACCTCCTGGGATACCCTTAGACTCTAGTAAGGACTCCAATCTGAATTGGGTTTTGACTCCAAGGTAGGTATGAGATTGACTGTTCCGGCTTTGTCCTACGACGGGAGAGATATTTAAATCCACCGGAGATGAATACTAGAATAAGCATAAAGCCCAATAAGATCCAAAACCAGCGGGTAAAGGACCATTATCCCCACCAATGAGTTATGACTTTACTCAGTTCTTTAGAATTACTCTTTGGGTCATATTCAATCTGTAATGTGTGTCCAAGAGGGCCCTCATAAATGTTGGGGTGATATAGAGGAGGGTCGAAATCTTTCTCTAAGATTTCCCGATAAAGTCCTGGGCTAGTAAGTGACACAAGTGGATTGATGAGATATCAACCTACCGCCGTTATTCCGTTCGGACCATCTCTGACTGTGTTGTTCGCAAGGGTCCAATACTTCCAGACTACTGCTTTTCCGGATACCGTGTCATATCCGATGATATTTGGATCCGCTCCGAGGAGAGAGTTTGAAGGGCTTCTCAGTAACGCATATTTAGAATAACCAACCTCTACGAGATTCCCGTTCTTTCTATATACAGGTCCTCCGATGGGCACACTAGGAGCGATGTGTGCAAGATCCAGCCGCGAAATCAAATCTCCTTAGGTGTGCTCCTGCACGGGTGGTGATAACTTGAACAGATTCACAACACATCGGACAGCATGTCCGTCTGGATTTGACTTGAGTAAGAATCAACGTCGTTTCTTTATTGTATCTTTCTTAAATACTAGTTTACAATTGTCTTCTTGCGTTCAGGTACGTGACCCAAACACGTGAGTAGGTAAAATAATAATATAACGGTGTGGTGTCTGACATTGGAAGTGTGCTTAAGGTTAAGGCGTTTATTGTTGATGTTTATAATGTGATGTTTTGGGCAAAACCCGTTAGTGGGTTTGTTTTAGGTAAAACCGTAAAGAGTACTTTTCGTAGACAAATGACAATGACAAGATAATGGTAGCTAATTAGGTATTCGATAATTTATGCTAATGGGTTTATCCTTATTGCTGATTGTTGGATTTTCCTGACATGATATGCTAGTATGCTACACCTCACCCCATTATGAGCATGGTTTAACCATTCGAAAAGAATAAAAAAATATATATAATTTCAATATGAAGTGATGTACGCTCCTAACTTTTTACGCTTTAATCAATCTATTTTTGTGAACTTTGGACTGTTTATTTGTGACCGTATGTTTGATTATACAATTTGGTTCTTCTGATTTAATTATTACGTATGGGCCGATGTAAAAAGGGTCTAATTTCTTCCTATTTTCGTTTGTGATATAAACTTTATCTCCTACGCTTAATAAAATAGGGTTTGTATTTGTATTTGCTGCAATTTGTCGGTTTTGTTTACTCTGAATCAAGCTATCTCTAGCTATTTGGTTGGAGTTTTGGAGTCTAAATTTTAGTTCGGCATCATACTGATCAAGATTATAAATTGGTTCAATTGTTGAGTTTAAATTTTTAGAATCTTGCGGTAGCCTAGCTTTCTTGCCGAATACTAACTCATAAGGAGTGTAGCCATGTTCGGTGTGTGGTGTAGTATTGAATGTGAATTCATAAAATTTTACCCAATCATCCCAATCTGTTTGATGAGCATTGGTGAAACATCTCAGATATTCGTTTAAACATCTGTGATTTCTCTCCAGTGCTCCAATTGACTGTGGGTGGTATGCTGTCGAAAAATTTTGTTTTATTTCCAATAGTTTACAAATTCGTTCCATAACCTCATTATTATACTCTGATCCTTGGTCAGTTCTAATTTCCAAGAATGATCCATAGATCAGGATAAAATTGTATACTAGTGCTCTGGCTAATATTGCAGCTTCCTTTGTAGGTACTGGTACAAGTACCACATATTTAGTTAAATTACATTGTATTGTCAAAATATACCTGTTCCCTTTATCAGTTCTTGTCAGTGGACCTGCAGTGTCTACTGAAAGGACTTCAAATGGTCTAGAAGGAGTCGTAGTGACTACTTCTGGCTGCTTAGTATGTCTGGTTACTTTATTCACCTTACATTTTTCACAATTTCTGACAAAGTTTGATATTAAATTTTTCATGTTTTTGAACTTATATATTTCTCTCAATTTTAAATATAGCCGATGTTGGCCTATATGACCTCCCGTAGGTGTCATGTGATAATGTGTTAGTATTTCATTGATATCCTCTTCATTTTCTATAAACGTCTGGGGTTTATAAAGTATTATCTCGTACGTGGGAATGGCATTGTTTGCGATTTCCTTGAGTGTATGGAGCGAGATAAAATTAAATATTTCGTTTTCCGTTGAGAGTGCTAGCTTATCTCTCTTGTAATGCTTCATATATTTCGATATTTCTAGAAGAGCAAACTCTAAAGCTTGACTTCCATTTTCGCGCGTGAATGTTACGTTAACTGTTCCTAGCATCTTTCTATAATTATGATTAAAAATGGACATCCTTAACCGATTGTTGTGCACGCTACCATCGAGTTTAAGGAGTTTATTGGTCTGAGAAGGGTTCTCAGTTTGCCAAGCTGTGAGGTGATCAGTCTCACTGCTAGCTTCCTGTGAATCCGTGGGTATTTTTAATGTTTCTTTCTTCTTTGTCATGGCTCTTGTGTTAACCACAAGAACACTTAGACTTTAAGTTGTTCTGAAGTAGTAGGAATTACAATACGTGAGAGCGCGTCCGCACAAACGTTTGCTTTTCCACTACGAACTCGATATCGAAATTAAAATCTTCTAAATCAACTCTCATCCTAGTGAGTTTTGATGTAGGATTTTTCATGTTAAATAGGTATACCAGAGGCCTATGGTCTGTTCTAACCAAGAACCTTCTTCCGTACAAATATGGTGTGAAATAGTTAACTGCCCAATGGATTGCTGTTAACTCTTTTTCGATTATTGGTTTATTACGTTCACTGGTGTGAAACTTTTGCTTGCAAAAGCAACTGGAAATCTCCATCTTCGTACATTTGGGAGAGTACTGCACCACATGCTATATCTGACGCGTCTGTAGTGACAATAAATTTCTTTGAAAAATCTGGGTAGCGTAAAATTTGGGGTGACATTAGATATTGTTTGAGTTTCTGGAAACCTTCTTCATGGGCCTTGGTCCATTGAAATGTTGAACCTTTCTTTTGTAATTCGTTTAATGGTTTGGCAATGTGCGCGAAGTTTGGCACAAACTTCCTGTAGTAATTGCAGAATGCTACAAATCTGCGTGCCTCTTCAGCATTCGTGGGTCTAGGAAAATTTTTCAATACATCGAATTTGGAGTCATCTGGAAGTATTCCTTTATCGGTAATTTTATGACCGAGATAGGTAACCTCAGTCCGAAAAATTTACATTTGCTGGCATTAAGTTTTAAATTGTAATGCCTTAAACGCTCAAATGTTTTTCGTAAGTTATCAAGGTGATGATCAGCAGAACATCCTGTAACTACAATATCATCAATGTAGATGAACGCACATTCTGGAGTAAGTCCAGCCATTGCTATGTTCATCATTCTCTGAAAACTGTTGGGACTGATATTTAAACCAAAAGGTAATCGTTTAAACTGGAAATGACCCGAGGGAGTAGAGAATGCGGTGTACTTCCTGGATTCTTGGTCTAGTGGGATTTGATGGAATCCTGACATAAGATCAAGAGTACTGAAGTACTTTGCTCTTCCCAATTGGTCCAAAATTGTGTCTATGCGTGGTAGTGGAAATTTATCTGCTAATACCTTTTTGTTTAATTGCCTGAAATCCACTACAAGTCTCCATTTTTTTGAACTATCATCAGACTTTTCGGTACTAGGAGAATTGGGGAATTGTAAGAAGACACTGAAGGTTCAATAATGTCTTCATCCAGAAGTTTTTCGCCTGACTTTGAATTTCTTCTTGTTGCGAATGTATGGATTTATAATTTGGTATGTACACGGGTGAAGTATCCTGTAATGGGATATGCTGTGAATAAAAATTGTTGGTCGTCAACTTTTCTCCAGGTAAGCAAAATACATCAGAGAATTCATTAATTAAGTTTTTAAGTTTTGGTTTTACGCTGGGTAAGACTTGGTCCATGTTAATTTCTGAAAAGATTTTACTCAATCGTGTGTCCCGGTCCTTCTGAGGAACATTGCTCCCGTTTTTAGGTTTAATGTAATCATCTAACAAGTCGATTTTTGGTTCAAAGTGTGTAATAGCCACTTGTTTGAAGGTGGTATTTACAATTTTTACATATGGAGCACTTTGTGAAACAATAGTGTTTGCACAGAACACTCGAGGGAGGATTTCCTGTGATAATACTACTGATTCGGCTGTAACATTAAGATTTGGAAATTTTCTGACCACTTCGCATCTCGCTGGAATGATGATGCTGTTGTTAAATTTATCTTCGATTGGTACTGATACCAAACAATTATTGAAACTAAAGTTGAGCAACCAGTTCTCGTAGTCTAGGGTGCATCTATATTTAACGAAAAATCCCTGACCTAATATACCGTCGGTTAATATCGGAAAGTCGTTCCCGACTATCTGAAGTGTATGTTCTAACGTTAAACCATTAGCGAAGGTTATACAGGTTTGAGCCTCGCCCACTGTATTGGTAAAACCTTCTGTAATGCCTGTCACTTTAAATATTTTGCAAAAATCAAATGGTTGCGTGGGGCTTAATTTTCTTTGTTTAATGATGGAAATTTCTGCCCCTGAGTCTACTATAAATGTACATTTGGACGATTGGACATACAGTGTCACAAAATTGGCTGCACTGGTGTTAATTGTGTATACTAATTTTGTGGGGTCATGAACTGACCCGGGTGCCCTAAAAAAGCGTTATTTTGCATCGAGCCACCTGGTTGCATAACCGGGCCTCCCGGTGGCATCGTCAACATTCCTTGTTGTTGGTTTCCTACCACTGCCATCGGAGTATTGAATGGCATTGGCACTTGCATTGCTTGCTCCTGCGCGCTCGCTGTGAAAATGTTTCTCGTATTGAAATTTGATCTTCCGCGCTGGAAACGGTTATTATTATACCCGTAATACCGTCGTTGTGGCGGTTGATTGAATTGTGATTGATTAAATTGTGAGCGGTGTTGTTGCGGCCGACCGCCTCTGAAACGGTTGTTCGAATAATTTCTAGGGTAGTAATTTGAATCTCTATTGCTGGAACTTTGGTTTCTGTAGTTTCCGCGGTAGTTCCTAGAGTGTTGTCCTTGATTACTATGTGTATTGGCATCGCGTGTGTTGAACGAGAGTACCTGAGCATGTTGGTTGTTATTGTTTGAATTTTCCAACATTTTTGTGTCGCATCTTTTATGTCATTGAAAGTCCCTGCTTTCAATATAATTTTATTATCCTGGGAGTTGGTACCATTAATTAGGGTTTCAACGCCCGTTTTTGTTGCCATGCTGTTTGCTAATTGCACGGGAATACCCTGCTCGATGTAGACCGCCTTCAGTTTGTTTGTAAGCGTGTCTACTTCGTCGCAAAAATTTTCTACAGATCCTTTCTGCTTAACCGCTCTCAGTTTTGCCACCACATTGTCTGGTGTGATTTTGCTAGCGCATCGTTGTTTGACGTTTTGCGCTAGTTCGTCAATTGTGTTGAGGTTTTCTGGTAATCCCAGCCTGGCTTTGCCAGTAAGACGTGTTTTCAAGAATTTTATGGCCCTGGGTACCATATTGTTTGCTGTTATCTCCTCTAACAAGCTAGTGGCATCCAAAATGCGTCCAGCCCTCGGCAGAGCTGTCGTACGGCTGCACGAGTGCTGTAGCAGTTTTGATGTCAAAAGTTTCGTTAGGTGTCTCGGAAGGCATGATTGAAATGGTGGTAGGGTTCTGCTTGCTAATTGGGGTTGGATTAGACGTGATGGAAACGGTGGGGAATTTTCCCACGTTCTGAAGTTTCCACTTAACCTTTTACAAAAATTATCGAGTTTGCTACAGACTTTAGAGTAGGTTTGGACGGAGTGGAAATTTGCGTATTTTTCAAAATTTGTGTATTTTCTAAGATTTTAGTACATTCCATGTATCGAGCCTTTAACGCTTGGTAAATTTTCACTTCGTCGTTCCACTGTGTATCCGAAAGACAACGCCTGTTTTTGTTTAAGACCGATTTATATTCATTTAAAAAATCTTTGAGTATTTCACCCTTTTCTAGTATTCCCTGTAGAGACCGAGGACGTTTTATATTCTTCAACAAATTTGTATGTTCCCTTCTAACGTACTCATCGATCGTTCTCAGTCTATTCATTTAGTTTCAAATAAAAGGATTTTACATTTATAACAAATTTTTAATTGTCGTTGAAAGAATTTTAGTATTGTTTTTCCACATCACACTAGTCCATCATTGCTTATCATATGAATTATAAATATATTCTAGCACTTTTTTTTTTTTTTCATACCTGTATGTTTTTTCACTACTTCGTATAACGGTATTACTGCTACCACGGTTGCTGGCACCGGCAGTCTTCAGGGTGGTCAGGTTTGACCGTTCGCCCCTGACAATGTGTGATGTCTCCGCACTCGTTGTAGCGTCTCGTAGGGTGGTCTGGCTTCGACCGTTCGCCCCTTGTTGTGATGATTGGATGTTGCTAACTACGGCTGACTTATTGCATTTCACTATCCTTCACCGCGCTGGCTTGCGCTGTCGCTATGATTATTTTGATCAGTTTTGCTTGTTCACTTTTCTTCTTTTGTTGTTTGTGTTTGTATAGCGCAATGATGATTGTAAGCACTATCACCGCTATCGCTAACGTGGCGATTATTGCTAAGTACATAACGTTTTCATTGATGTTAAATTGTTCCATTGGCACTTGTAAGTATTCCTCACTTTCGGTAGTTTCCACTAAATGAGTGGACGTACTGCCCTCTGTTGTCGTCGTCACTATTATGGGCCAACAGCCCCTTACGCCGCACGCGAGTTTTATCATTAGTTCGTTTTTCTGCGTGTGCACTTTTGTTCTCACTGTGTGCGTATGTTATTTAATTGGATCTCCGCCTGGGCGGCTTGTCGGATTTTCGCACTTGTGAACTTATTGTGGGCGCGTATACACATGTAAGCGACCAGTACGCCTAGCATAATAACAAACGTGCCCGCTATCACTCGCACTTCGATGGTGTTCTCATTATGGTTGATTATCGTGTCACCGAACCACATTTTCAGGCTTTGATTTCACTAATTTTCCGCTGATAACTATAGGTTGCCGATTATAAGTCCGGATCGCACTGAGCTACTTAGACACTTTGTACAAACAGCAAAGGCTAGATCGCCGATTAGAGTCACGGTTCGCCATTAGGTGTGCTCCTGCACGGGTGGTGATAACTTGAACAGATTCACAACACATCGGACAGCATGTCCGTCTGGATTTGACTTGAGTAAGAATCAACGTCGTTTCTTTATTGTATCTTTCTTAAATACTAGTTTACAATTGTCTTCTTGCGTTCAGGTACGTGACCCAAACACGTGAGTAGGTAAAATAATAATATAACGGTGTGGTGTCTGACATTGGAAGTGTGCTTAAGGTTAAGGCGTTTATTGTTGATGTTTATAATGTGATGTTTTGGGCAAAACCCGTTAGTGGGTTTGTTTTAGGTAAAACCGTAAAGAGTACTTTTCGTAGACAAATGACAATGACAAGATAATGGTAGCTAATTAGGTATTCGATAATTTATGCTAATGGGTTTATCCTTATTGCTGATTGTTGGATTTTCCTGACATGATATGCTAGTATGCTACACTCCTGACATCAGCTTTTCTTTTGACTCTATACAGAGACGATACGATTCCTCTAAAATCATTTGTCCCTCTAAGTGGTTCATCATGCCCCGCAGTGAGACATCGTAGATTTCGCTTAACTCAGGACAGGTTGATAAGTCTTTCATCCATGCCACTTCTTGAGACGTCTTTGCAGGGACCTTCACCCACTCACCTTTCTCCATGCGGATTCCCTGTTCTCCACACACCTTCAATAGGCATGCTCTCTTTATAGTCGTTGCCACTAAATCATTTGAATAAAAAGCTGACTGGTTGAAATCCCTAACAAATAGATCAATGCTCTGGCACTGGCTGCAGGAAGTGGATACACTACTATTGTTCATTCAGATGGTGTCTAGAGTAGTTACCTTGCACGGTGGTATTGCACAAGATCCCCCGATGAACCGTGCATCTATGTATTTTTAGCTGTAGGGATCAAGAGCAATCATGGCCTCTGAGATTTGAATGTTTACCTCAGTCTCTGAATTTGTGGCCATCCACCCACAATTCTCTGCTGGAAATCCTAAACCGGTATGATGATTAGTTCGATACAGTTTAACTGCATCTGTACATTCCGAGAGAGTTGGTAAGGTCGGAGTTACTTTATGGGTCAGAGTTCTACCTCCGAAAAAACCTTCATCACAAATCACAGTCCATATTGCCTTGGTACACATGTAACCATGCACAGAGTGGTTAGAGAAGTGCATAAGCTTTGATCCGGATAATTTGTGATGGCTTGCACGATTTTGTTCTGGCACCGGACATTTATTACACTCTATGTCAGGAGGAAATATGGGTGGCCAATGGATGTCGTTAGATGTGGGTCCATAATAAAGATCGGCAGTCGTGTCTTTAATCTTGACAAAGCCCAAAACCATAGGTAACCCGGAGAGGGTAAGAATCAATAAGTGGAAACTCATATTTGTTTTTTTCATGGTGAGCCTCTTGATTTCTGTAGACTGTCTGGGAATAATCCATCAGTGCTTCGGCCATTTTCGAAACCGAAAATGCTCTAAAACTATATTGAATGCAAAAATATATACAAAAAAATTCTACCAAATAATCTAAAAAATTGGTGCGTCCGTCCGCCGGATCGGAGAGTCCCGAGATCGTGCATGGGGCACTGGTGAGCTTGGCCTTGACATGGCGGATTTGGATCCGGATGATGGCTTGGCACGTAGGAATACTTCAGCAATAGGTCGATTCTTCCGGAGTCCGCTCGGAGAGGTTAGGTTCGACGGGTTCCTTCCCACGCGCACAATGACGCTCCGCACTGATCGTGTCGTTTCTGCTGCGAATAGAGCCACGCTCTAACGGCTTTTCCGAACCCGAACACGAGCACTATGCCGGCTGTTCGGCGGCTGGGTGGCCAGAAAGAATCCAATTTGGTGGCCAAACTTCACGGCGATCTACACTGCACAAAACTTTTCTTCTACCGGCAGAAATCCACGCGGCACACGGCACACACACGGAGCCTTTTTTCTTCTTTGGTTCACACGTCTGTTCACCACTGTGAATAGGGAAAAAGGATGACGCGAGTTAGAAATTTACGGACGCCACTTGACTGATCGAGATCTGTTCACCTTCTAGAGACCGATGTCGGGGTGATCGGTGCTTTTATTTGTTTTTCGTCTCCCTCCTCGACGACTTCTCGGCGACAGTGTCGGTTAGGCCAACTGTCAACTGCCACAGTTGTTGGGTAGCGGTAGGTGTGCGTTCATGGGAAATAAAGATAAACTCAGGGATAGAGGAGGGATAATTCCGATTTCGGTTTTCGTTTCCGTGTTTAAGATGCAACAATTTCCTTAGGTTCAAATTTTCCATTATGTTTATAGATTCTTAGTTACTTAGTTTCGTAGTTCTTAGTTAAACTACCATAATTCATTACCGATATAATTGAAAGAGGATATGTACAGGTTTAATGTGACCGTTTTGATCGGTAACAAGTGCTCCAGGTGAATGTTTTTCTTTTCGTTCTTCACTTCGCACCAAAGACAGAAATAAGCATTTTATTGTCACTTGTATCGACACTCGGTGGGTCACTTCATCATCAATTAGTATTTGTTCTAATTATTCTTTCGTCCATGGATGCACAAGGGTTACACACTGTTATTTGGTACACACCAAATTTCTTTCACCGAAGATCAGCAAAATTTTGCTGAATTTTGCCGAGCTGAATGATCAGCAATCATTTCAGCAAAAAATAATTACTGTAAATATCAGCAAAGTGAACTGTCATCGCATTCGACAACTATTTACTGAATAATCAGCGAATTGAAAAAGTTTGTTGAAAAAATCAGTAAATTCGATCATTACAGGATTTGACCGATTTGACAGCATCATGCTGATATAATTCAGCAAAATAAATTGAGTTGCTGATATCATCAGTATGTTGATCACGTCTAAAATATAATCAAACTAAAGGCTTTTTTAATGTTTTTGTATATTTTTTTGTACATTGATATATAAATTAACGATACAATAATATTTGAAAAAATATGTACAACAACAAAAACTTCATCTGTCCGATGGTGAATGTTTTAGTTTTCGTAACAGGAATGTCTAAAACTGAATAACGTGCGTCGTCCATTAGTTTGCAGTTTGCATTGGCTGTAAAATATATAAAATTGATTTTAAAAGATTATTCTTCCTTATCTTATTTATCTATAACTCTAATTACGCGATATGATATATTATATTTTCAATAAATACTTACGAAAAATTAAAAGCTCGCACCAACTTGTCTAAATAAAAACAATTCTGTTTTTTTCTGAAGTTTGACAGTTAGTCGATGGGAAATGCTGAGTGTTCAGTAATTTGGAAAGATTCGACGATTTTCAGTAAATACATATCAAATTACTGATTTTTTCAGCAAGCTTCAAAATTGCTGATTATTTTCAGTGAAGAATTTTGCTGAAATATTTTTTATAAAATTGGTGTGTATGTTCTTCCAGGGAATTGCTGACATATGAGATTCACCACATGACGGAGGCACCGTGTCTTTGATTTTGGCTTTCTTTTTGAAGCAGTTGGCCTTTTTGACGGTCCGTTTACGTTTGCCTGTCAGTCTTGTCTTAATGAATCTTAATAACATAGACTAACGCAAAATGAACTCCCCCAAGAAATTATGACGTTTGAGCAAGTCGCATAATGAACGCAAAATGAACTTTTGTTCGAGAAGACGACCCGCTCAAATGTCAAAATCCGTCGGGTGAGTGAATTCTATGAACCCCTGCATAAGTCTATTGGGGAATGATTTGCTTCGTTTAGTTCGATCAGCAAATTCACTGCGTCAATAAAAGTTTTTAAATTTTCTGGCGATCCGTCGTACTGGTAAAGTAGACCGTTTTAATATCGAATCGGGCCATGGTAGGATCATTTGTGTTTAAATCTTTTTGACCACTTTCACCATTTGAACTTATTTTGTTGTTTATAACAGTCGATATTGTTAGATGTGCATCTCCAGAAGATTTAATTGAAAAAATAAAATTAGCTAAGGGTATTATCTCTTCGTTTTCTATCAACCGTTCTTCAATATCTAGAAAAAGTCCTCTTGCATACTTTAGTTCAGCTGATAAAGTTCTATTTTTATACTTTGTGTTGACGGATTTCTTCAAATTGTTGTCCTATAACCGCAACATTATTTTTTTTCAAAATCATTTGATTAAAGCGTAATTTTTTGACATATGCTTTGTAATATAAAATTAATACACATAGATAACATTTTAGTTAGTTTACTTAGTTGGTTGGTTGCAATCATGTCAAACTCGGGCGCTTTCGTCACGTTTGTTCCTGTTAGCCTATCTAAACTTGGTTTGGGGCTGTAATGCTTTCTACCATTTGCATCGCTTTTCTTTGTTCCCTTCTGCGTAATAGCAAAACTTAGGTTAGTCCAAGTTGAACAACGACACAAATTAGTATGATGTAAATCATCGTCTCATGATGGTCCAACTGTTCACTACGCACATCTTGAGTGTTAATTTTACGAATCTGGGGATCCGCATTATGAACCACTGCCGATTTAGAGGATGTTTTCCCCATCATAATTGCTACACTTCACACTTTTCTAGCTGAAAAAGCTTTTCAGGTACCGGTCTTTTGGCAGGATCGCCAAGTATATACTATAGGCTGTGATACCTTGTTCTTACAAAGTAGACTTACTCAACTGGAAGACAACCAAAGAATGATTTTATTGAAATCTTAAAAAGTTCTACTTACAAAGCTCGGAGACAATTGAAAATACTTATGTAATGTTATGTGTTTGATCACCAATCAGCGATCGATACTGAGAATAAGATATATCAGAGAGAGAGAGAGAATCCTGGAGAAGGGTAATTGCGCCAAACCAAATGCGCTTGACAACGACACGCTGTTTGCGCGTCGTTGAATGGAATATGACCCTAACACATTTATTGTCGTACCAGGCTTTAAGTCATCGAACTGCTTTATGAAATCATTTGCATTCGTTGCATAACGCAGCTTCTTGGCATTAGAAATCGTTTCATGTTTTTACTGCGGGGTGCCGATGAGTGTGGTCCTTGAGGATTTTAAATTTATGGGATTTGTTAACATGTGAGATGCACATGTCACATTGATGTCCAGTATGCCGCATCCATGTGGGTTTCACGAATCTATGACAAAAGGTCGAAAGCCATAAGGTCGAAAGGACAAAAGGTCGAAAGACAAAAGGTCGAAAAGACAAAAGGTCGAAAGGACAAAAGGTCGAAAAGACAAAACGTCGAAAGGGACAGAAAGTCGAAAGGACAAAAGGTCGAAAGGTACAAAAGGTCGAAAAGAACAAAAGGTCGAAAAACACACAAGAGCAAGTTGATAACAAGTTGGGTGTTTGTACTATGCATTTAACTTCAAGCAAAAATAATAACACACTCATCTCATTAATCAAAGTTGAAGAATGAGCCATTTTCAAAGAAGGAGAAATTACTATGAAATAATATTATGATTGTCTAGATAGTTTTGTAAGAGATAAAGCAGATTGTTGATTTTGGAAATGAATAAAACTAGTATTGCGCGAGACAAAGTTGTCTTATACAGTTGGCAAAAAATGCCCTTTCATTTTTCACTATGTTTAACAATTAAATAAATAAACAATCAATGAGTGCAAATAATAGATGGATATCAAGGTCTTCTAAATGTCACTTCGATCTTTCAAAATAGGGCGCATTGATGTATTTTATGTGCGGCGTGCGCCATTTTGACAGATCGATGTGATATTTAGAAAACCCAAAAATCCATCTATTAGTTGTACTTATTGAATGAATCTTAAATGTTAAATTGTTAAAAATTGTGTAATTTTGATCTTATTGATCTTTTGTTTCTTTCGACCTATTGTCCCTTTCGACCTTTTGTCCTTTCGACCTTTTGTCTTTCGACCTTTTGTCCTTTTCGACCATTTGTCCCTTCGACCTTTTGTCTTTCGACCTTTTGTCTTTCGACGTTTTGTCCTTTCGACCTTATGTCCCTAACCCGGGTTTCACTGCACCTCGGTTTGTTACTGCTTTTACGATTGGTAAACCCGCCTGCCGACTCCTGCCCACAGGAGTCTCGCCTGCAGTTGAGATTGTGTTATTTCGGCGCCTTGCGCGTTAAATTTTTTTAATACATTCAAACTGTGCGGAATATTGGAACAGTTATTGTTGAAAGACTCATTTTCCAACAATTTTTGGGATGCGTTTTTTATTTTAGTGAAGGTTCCAGCCTTCAGAATGCCTTGGTTTCGTGGTTTTTAGATCCACTAATAAGGGCTTAGACTCCTTTTTTGATGCCATTAGATTGGCTCTATCCAATGAGATCTGCTCCATTATGTAAATTGACTTTAATTCTGATGTCAACTTTTCGACTTCGTTGCAGAAGTGTTCAGCTGAATCATTCTGCTTTATAGTTTTTAATTTAGCGGTCAAATTGTCTGAAGTTAGTTTTGACTCGCAATGTTTTTCGATGTTAGCTAAAAGAGCTGCGAGACGCTGCCTGCTGATCAGCAGTAGCTGTGGCAAAATCGTTTCCAAATGTGTCGCTGAATAAATTCACGGCGTCCGTAAATGAATCTAATGGGCCAAACACAATGGATACGTTTGGCCCATTAGATTCATTTACGGACGCCGTAAAGTGCCTCGAAAAATACATGACTGTACACTTGGTAACATCATGGTTCAATTTCATTTGTAATGCGACACTTTCTGTTTGCCGTCAACGATGCTAGGTTAGCAAGACATTGAACTGAAGGTTCAATGCCGGATGGAATTGATCATCTCAGCATGTTCCCACTGGTGTAACATATGTGAAGCTCATGTTACACACTTGTGGTCCTTTCCCGTTAACCACGTACAGTCCTTTCGGTTATCGTTGTACGTTCACACAGAATCGTACCCAAAGGGATTTACTTGGATCGATTTAATCACTTGGTGCCGCTTGTCGGCCACTTTTGTACGACTCGCAGAAACTGTACTAATATCATCTACTCAAGGATACACTTTACGATCTGTAGATCGTTTGCAGGGAATAGTTGAAGGATTTAACTTACCGGAACGAGGTTATCTTACCGTCCTTGTAAGGCGCCGCTCACTACCTTGCCCTCCGGCAGCTCGCTAATTTGTTGCCGCACTGTTCTCTAGCGCATTGCTTGTGTTAAGCACTGGACTGATCACGGGTTGAAACTCCACACTGTTCTAGTACTAAATCACTACACTGTTCTTGTACTCAAGCACTGTTCCGTTCTTAGATCTCACTGTTTTTCTGTTGAAGGACCGTTGCGTTCCGGATTGCATTGTTTTCCTGCCTAAGCACTGTTGTGTTCCGGATTGAACTGTTTTTCTGCTAAACACTGTTGCAATTTTCTCCTGCTAAAGCGCTATTGCGTTCCAGATTGCACTAATTTTCTGACACGTAGTTCTTTAGGCGACAGCACGCCTTTTCACTGATTTCCTGTTCTTTTGGCGACAGCACGCCCTGGTGAGTTCGTTCCTTGAAGTTTGAACTCCTCTCTGGAGCCACCATATAAAGTTGGTGATTGTTTTTACTTTCCCGGAAGCATACGCGAAGGTTAGATGAATCGAGTTCTAATCGACTAAATAGTATTTGACTCTAGCGGGCATCTTTGCTGTCGTGTTGTATCTAGTGAACCAGTCTGGTACGGTGTGATCTCCGATAACCATGACTGTCTTTGGGTCCATGCATGCCGCGCCCGAAATGTGATCCACGTCCGTTGCTCTAACACTGTCACTCGGCTTCCGATAGGCAATGGCCATAGTGGCTTGGACAAGTGAGCGCTTCTGTTTCGCAATCTCCAAGCATTCTTGTGAGTCATACTCTTCCGTCTGCTGTCTCCGGGCATTCAATAGCTACTTTGTGCTCACTGATTCTTCGGTCAATCTTGACACATAATGCCATCCAGTCTTGAATTGATTCCGGAGCTTCGTCGACATCCAGATCTGACAGGTAGTCGTCGAGGGTCTCCACTTTCTTCGGATTGGCTGGTTCAGAGAATTCTCCAAAACTGATTGTTGTCAAGACTGATAGCTGGATCTCGATGGCTGATGGTTTAACGTGTAAGAGAAGCCCTTTACACATCACTCGTTAGGCCGCGAAGCAGTCTGTTATTGATATCTCGACACTGTGACCGAGTTGTTGTCTTTAGATCATGGGCAACGATCGGCAAACTGACAACAATCGCATGATTCCTCCACTGTGTCGTTGTGTGGGCTAATATATATGGTCTAAGTCATGACTGCCCCCTCAAACTCATTTTGACGGGGATGAAGTTGACCAATGTAACATCCACTACGGTAGTTTCGGTGCTAACCTTCTCAGTCAAGTTATTAGATGACGTGGCCTGCCCGTTTATCGTGAGTACTGACCCAATGTACGCCATTATAACGTGCTCGTGTTTGCCGCGAGCTCAATCTGTAGGTGTCGATGTTGCTGGTGCAGTCGTCCAGGTCTTGGTTGCTTTGGCCATGTTGACATAACCATTGAAAGGCAAATTTTGAACATTGCTTGTTGTGTACGCCATCCACTACAGTGCACTCACGTCTTGACGTCTATGACAGGCATCATTGACCGCAACAGGGATGGGTTCGCCTCAGCGTCAACAACTGTTTTAAGCATAGTACCGGTTTCCGTTAGCTCTGGCTCCACGTAATCTATCCTGTTACTGACGCTACACCCTACCGCTGGGAGTTTGTCGATGACCGAGTGTGTTGATCCGATCGTGATGTTGATGGGTATAAGAGGATCTGCCCACATAACAGGGCTGTAATAGGATCCGTTACCTTCTCTTTCAGTTCGCATTTCTTCAGTGTCACACGGTAAAAAATGGGTTGCCATGGTTCGGTAAACATCTTGGCCAGGACTGCCGATGGCCTTTCCACAACGACAGAAGGGGTTCCGCGATAAGAACCACCTCCTGGGTGAGGATCTTGGCCATTTCCACGTCGTCCACTACTCCCACTTCCACCTTGCCCCGGATTAGGCTGACTCCCACCTGAACCGCTCCCCGAAGAAGTGTTACCTCCCGATTGACCTGGTCCCCGATTATGTGTATGGCTTTCTGATGGACGGGAAGGGACCTTCCTTCCGTCGTCTGATATGCCATTGTCGTCGGCGGGTACACCGCGTCCAGCTGTACTTCTCCCTGACCTCGTCGTGTCTGAGTCAGTAGGCGTTCCACTTGAAAGAATTGCATCTGGTGTATCCTACATTTTACCCGTGGTAAGTATGTTTTGGACTCAGTATTCAGTCGGTCGACACTAACCAACTGTCCAGCAGCCTGTGAGGCGGCTGCTGTTGTTGAAACACTGGGGTCTTCCTTGTTTCTGAGAGCGTTTTTTAGTAAGCAGTTCTCTTCTCTGCTGAATTTTGGACAAATTTCACAACATTCATATGAACAACATTTCACAACATTCATACAACACAATGAACACTTTAAAACTTTTTATACTTATTCAGGCTATATTTCGCTGCACAAACTGTCCGCGTGCCATAGAAATAAAATCGTTATCATCACTCGCAAGGATTCTCTTTTGGATTTTCCGAGCTTTCAATGCAAAATAATTTTGAGCTGCATACCGACCTGATGACATAGTAAGAATTTTCACGAATTTAATGGAGTGGAATTTTCTCCGGGAGACCGTTTGAAAAAGGGCTTTATTTCAGGCCAAAAGAAAGCACTTTTTCCAGATTTTTGCGTTGGGCGCCAGTGAAACCCTTAGAGACCTAGGGAGTAGAATTTCCCGGTCGATGTGTTGAAGCACATCTAACAGCATGGAGCATTACGGGTCCCCTTCTATGACCTGGTTCCCCGAGGAAATGGCTACTTTTTTATGTGATCTGAAACCCATCTTGCGACGTCTCAAACTTCATGATTCCACGAAACGAGCTCAATAGAGTGTATTTAGAGCTACCTGAGTGGTGTTGGTCAGGTTCCGTGGCATTTTGAGAACCTGGTTTCCCCGGGCAAGTGGCCACTTTTCGACATGATCTGAAACCCATCTTGCGACGTCACAATTTTCTATTATAAGCGTCTATTTTGAAAGGTGCTTGTCAGGTTCCGTGTCATTCCGGGACCCTGGTTCCCCCGAGCAAGTGGCCAATTTTTGATGTGCATCTAAAACCCTTCTTGTGACGTCTCAAACTTCATGGTTTCGAGAAACGTGCTCAAAAGAGTTTATTTTGTGGTACCTGATTGGTGCTGGTGGGGTTTAGTGGCATTCCGGGAACCCCCGGAGAAGTGGCCCACTTTTCGATCTGATCTGAAAGCCATCTTGCGACGTCTCAAACTTCATTTTGCGAAACGAGTAAATTCTATTTTGAGGAACTGGAGTGGTGCTGGTCAGGTTTGGTGGCATTCCGAAAACCTGGTTTTCCCGGGAAAGTGGTGGCCAGCCGTGCGGTTAGCAGCGTCAGTTGTCTAGGCGCTTGCCGTAGAGTGTGAATTCGATTCCCGCACTAGTGAGGAGAAAACTTTTCGAACAGCGAAAAATTCATTAGTTGTTGTGTGGAAGTCCTGTCCGTTGTCTACTGCTAGATGTTAGAGTACACGTGCTCAATAAAGCGTACACGCTTAAAATCAATAACACAGAGATATGTTTGCTTCACACAAAACGGACCTAATGGAGAACAGCACCTAGATGAGCGACAGTTACACAGCCACAAAAATAGCTCGTGTGGTTTTATTCAAGCTTGGATTTCAGTATTTGGATCATCATGAAACAAGGAATCTGTACAAACGTTTACGGAAAGGACCGTTATCACGACCGTACGAGGCATTTTTGTGCCTATGTAACTGTCGCTCATCTAGGTGATGTTCTGCATTAGGTCCGTTTTGTGTGAAGCAAATATATCTCTATGTTATTGATTTTAAGCGTGTATTTCAAAGTTCCTGAGTGGTGTTGATCAGGTTCCATGACATTCCGGGAACCTGGTCCCCTCGGGGAAGTGGTCATTTTTTAATGTGAACTGAACTGAATAATATTTCGACATATTTTCAAGAATGTTTACTGCTGGACTAATAGTTCAAGATCCGAACTACATGCGCTGTAGCAAATACTCTCGAAAAATTGCCGAAAATGTCTTCAAAAACGTTAAAGGGTCGTTTTGCCCCCGGGGGTGCATATTACCCCAGTTTCCCTATTGGTATTTTAGAAAAAAAAACTGGATCTAATTGCATATATAATATCCGATATATTTGTCAAATCAATATCATCAGATATCAACGGTATTCGTCGACCATTGGTCGACGACCAATGATCGCAATAAAAATGTTATCGATATATTTATATAACTATAGGAATTGAATCAATTTTCCGGGAGAACATAGGACCACAGTTAAAATGATAATAGTTCGGATGTCCATTCCAGTACGAATCTATCTCTTTTGAGGCATTTGTTGTCCAGCATAAGTAGATTTTGCTTGGGAAAAAATGGAAATAAGATCCTCATTGATTATCTTGGGCGAACAAGTGGATACCCCTCGAAGAATATTTCTCAGAAGTAGATCTTAGGTTTTTATCGCTAAATATTAGCTTTTTATGCTAATATTTAGCGATAAAAGCTAAGCATTCTTTAGGCAACATGTGTTTAATGAATAGACATCGAAGAATAGATTATTCTACGATGGCGGCACTTGTAAATCAAAGTTGCCTACAAATAATTAGGAGGGAGATTATTATATTCCGGAAATACCCAGAGCACGAAGTATGTTTCAGGCAGATGGGCGCTGAACAGGAATAAGGTTTGTTCTAAGTCAAAAAACAGATTCTGTCAATGATTGGCAAAAAATGTTATTCTTGAAATCAATTAGATACCTATTAAATTATTTGTTTGCATTGTTCCAACAAATCCTAATATAGTAACACACACGCATCGTGACACCGCAGAGCCTAACTAATAATATGCAATTGCAAACGTAGAATAAGAATAATTAGTGATATGCAATGATGATCCAACACGTTATCTCCTATTAGGTATGCCAGCAAAGAAAGGAAAGTTTAGTTGAAACGGATCGTAATGATAGTGAAAAATACCGAAATAAACTGCCATTCTGTTCCCGAATTATTTTAGACATGGAACTGGAGTTCGTTGAATGTGTTGCAGCAATGTAGTGAAATTAGATCCAATAGTGCTTGTTTTGATAACCAACAGCAAATGACTGATGTAGAGCGTGAAGCAGAGTCGAGAAAAACGGTCGAAATGTCCATCCATGCATGGTGTGGCCGTTGTTATGCAATTTTAGGTTAGCTGGAGCTTTGATTCTTTCCCACCATACGATATAATTAGATGAAGTACAACAGTAAGATGAAAGTCGAGTAACAATTGAAAACTACAAATTGAAAATATATTTTTATTTAATTTATTTTGAGCACGGTAACCCCATGCTAATCTTGCTTAGCAATGCATCTACATAATTTATTCTTAATGAGGATATCTTCGAGACAGTTTTTCTCCGTTGGGCGTAATATCAGCTTTGTTTCAGATTCAAATAATCCAACATCAAAATTATTTCTCATAATTTATAGAATTCAATCTACTACTAAGTGCTTAAGGTTACAAAAGTAAAATTTAAGAAGCCTTTCCCGTAAGGACACACTCATAAGAATTCAATCAATAATTCGAATAATATGCCAAATATATTTCAATCATGCCCTACCCTAATTAAAGTCAACCAAAAAACAGCGCTTAACTGCGTTCAAATTATTGTAATGGATTGAAAATGGAGTGAGACACTATTTATGTGTTGCTGATTGAACATACCTCGGAACCAGTCATTAATTTAAAAGGTTTTATGCCCAACGGAGTAAAATGATCCAATTTATATAAGTCTTTTAAGTGGCTTTCGTTCTTTTAGTCTAGTTAAAACATATTTGTTTCCGATATCAGAAACGTATTCATTACAATTGCGCACCAACAAGTTCTGGTGTGTGACTTAAGTTACAATTTCAATACCAAACTAATTGTATTTTTTTAGTTGAGTGGCCTTTCGATTAATTTTATTCAGCTTTTGGATGGAAGCGTATACATCAATTTGAAAGGAATTTCTACTAGAAGAAAGGTTACTAAGTCTAACCGATACCTATTTATGATGATAAACCAGTTAAGCATATACAAACAATTACAAAAATATACTTAAAGGCGAAACACCGATAGTACTAACACATAAAACACCTATTTAGTGACTAGATTCGTTAGAACAAACGTTTTCCCTTCTTCTAAGCAAAAGCTTCGTAAAGGTAGTGTCCCCCCATGTCATCCATGAAGCACAGTACATCCTACTGTAGACACTAAGTGCAACTGTGCACAATAAAATATGTTTATTATCCAATTACTCGAGAGAACCATCTCGTGTTTGAATCATGCCGCCTCAGTAGTTAGTTTTTTCCTTTACGAAAGTTATAATTAGATTACACAGCGAGAATACGGATATGCGCAAATAAACTGCCTGATGTGTGTGTAACATAGCGATTGGATACTAAAATGATGATAAATCACGGAAGTGTGAAAAGGTATGAATTGTTGACGATGTGACGAGTTGCTGGAAGCCACAAACCTAACATATATGTACCGATAAATCGGGTAAATTAGACAAGCGGAACAAAGAATCAAGTTCTAAAAATAAAACCAATAAAACATAACCTACCGGCAATCTAAGAATGGTCGATTATTGCTGAGGGGATTTAATTGTTAGAAGGTCTTTTGTTGAAGCGAAGGAAATATACATTGTTATGGTCATTGATTTGAATGCGAGACATGTTTAGTACGTAGAGATTGAATATCAACATTAATTAAATACAGCAAAAACAATATCGATGTATATTTATACACTTTATTGAATAAACATTTTGAATGAATTGTCACAATTGTTATCATATTATATATCACATTTTACCACTTCATCGGTCAATTGCCGTCAGAAACCGCCACATAGCACTTACTCTCATATATTTGAATCTGCATATACCAACACCAAATCTTGAGACGGAAGCTTTTCGTCTCGTAGCGTAGCACCTACTTTTTTTAATTTATTGAATCGTCTTCGATGGTATCGTACAGACTAAAATTAAACTACATTCTTAATCATAGTTTCAAAACAATGCTTGGAAGTATTAAAATCAAACAAATCACACACAACGTTGAAATTTATCAAACAGGAACTTAAAGGGCTGTTATAGCCATAATTTGTCAAGTGCATGAAGACAGCGACGAGAGAAGCGTGCCGTAACCTACGACTAGGAGCGATGAGTTGGGACTCCGAGAGAAGATCCGTGCAATCTATGTATATCCTTTGAGGATGTCGTGGACCAATAATCTTTTTAGTTTTAATCGTCTTCTTGGCAAAAGTTCAAGATCCACCAGCTGACAGCGAGCAGGATAGTCTGGTTAATTTGCAAGGTCGTTCCACGGTAAGTGACGAAGTGCAAAACGGATGAATGATTTTTGAATACGTTCAATACGAATGATTGGCGAAGTGTGGCATAGATCCCAAACAGGGACAGCATACTCAAGAATGCTACGCACGAGGGCGCAGTACAGTGACTTCAATGCATATACTGTAAACTGCGATGCATTACGACGAATGAATCCGAGAACTGTCCAAGCCTTAGGGGCCGTACACTAATTACGTAAGCATTTTTTCTGGGTTTTTCGAGCCTTCCTCCCCCCCATGTAAGATTTTACCCATACAAATATTTTTTTATCTATATGAAGCGTAAGAAAATGACAGAACCCCCCTCCCCCCATAAGTGCTTACGTAATTAGTGTACGACCCCTTAGCAGTAATTATACAAATCTCGCTTAACTTTTCAAAAGGACCTAAGTAACATTTTTTTCATGAATTAATTTGAATAGCGCAATCAACAGAACAACATGAACGCTTTTGATTGCAGTACTCAAATTAAATCATGAAAAAAATGTTACTTAGGTCCTTTTGAAAAGTTAAGCGAGAAATATGCTCACTGAAACGCAGTATAAAATCCATTACGACTCCCAAGTCTCGGATAGAAGCGACACGGTCCAGTTCCATTCCATCGATGGTATAGGTAGTTGAAGATAGGCATCGGCAGAAAGTGATCACCTTGCACTTCTTGATGTTAACGGACATGAGCATGAGCATGAGATGATCGTATGGTTCGTAGTTGCTACTCAGTGATTGACCAGAACTAGCGGAATTGCACAGGAAACCAAAAGATGGGACTTGGGATTAGCACTCCTTCCTTAATGTGCACGTTCCGAAAGCTCTACTTTTAATGGGTCAATAGCGGCGCCGGCCACGTCCTTACGATCATCGAGGGAAGGGAAAAAATGTTATTGTAATAACCGTTGTTTTAGAGATCGACGAATCGTCAAATTATTTGAACTGATATCTCGTCAATAAATATGACGTTTACATAAGTTACTGAAAATCGACAGTCAAGTTTGCGATCGTCATAGGTAGTTCGAAGTTTGACTGAGTTTCGGCAAATCCATCTGTCAAACATTTAGGCTCTAACGTGCGTTGGAAAAGAAAAACACGTGAGGAAGCAAGAGCAATCGGAAAATAGAATTTTCTTTGGTAAGATTTCATTCTGATTTCAATTTCCTGTACGGGCAGGAAGCTATATAATCTGTTAAAAACTCACACATTTTACGTCGATTTTGACATTGGAAATAATGAAAGTTATGTCCGTATTAATTTTAACTCCAGCTGTAATTTAAACAAGATCGATGGAAATTGCAAGGAAATTGCATGAAGGAGTCAAACTAAACACATTATTCATTCATTTATTTAGTCTACATATAAACAGATAACACTGAATCAACAATTTGACGCCACAATACACGGTTCGAGGCCGCATCTCTCCATCCTCGAATACGCCCCACGCTCCCCAAGTCATTCTGCACCTGGTCTGCCCATCTCGCTCGCTACGCTCCACGTCGTCTCGCACCTTTTTTTTTTTTTTTTTTTTTACAAGGGAGAATGCATTTACACACTAACCCAGTACACGTGCATTGTAGTTGCCAAACTACCACACGGAAGTGTACTGGAGTGTCGGACTCGACCATACCGGTAATACCGACTAAACTCCCTTGGGCTCCACCATCGTTTCCCCCAGGAACTACCTCGCAGTACTACTTCTGGGGGGACGGCAGTACTAAGCGTACTCGCTCATTATCGCTCACACAGGCACTCGTCCCACGCGAGACTGACTTGGGTTCACTATTCACTCCATTTGAGTCTTACTTGGATGCTCTCCCGGGCGCTCCGCTGCCATGCCTCGAGGTGTCAATAGCGGTAACTGCCTGGGCCTACAGATATTACGCTACGACACTCCTGCCTCAGCACGAGCAGATCAATCACACCACTGCCGAAGCAGACCACACGCTACCCTGCCGAAGCAGGGACACTCCCCATGCACCACATATGCACAACTGTAGGTGTGTGGGTACAACCCACTGCTACCCTGTGTAACGAAGTAGAAATGTCCCGAGCGGAATATTAAGACGCTTCTACCACGATATATGAAGCGTTCTACGATGTGTTAAGCGTTCTATGCCGACGGCGTGGCACTGGGTTTTCGGGGTTTTAGTTCAAACACTCAATTACGATTGGAATAAGACCTTTTTATTTATGTAACACTATTTAGTTCTTACAATTATACTTTTCTTCTACTATGTAACACTTGTTTCTTATAATTACACTTTTTCCCTAGAAATTAAACTCAAATATTATCCATTTCAACGGATTTCGCACTATTTTCCGTATGAAGTTTTCACAAGTTTCTAACACTTTTTGTTTATCGATCCTTATTCTGAGACTCTAACACCGATTTTCGATTTTACCGCGACGGACTTTTTAACTGTTCACTTATGTTTTTTCCCAAAGTTAATTAATTTAAACTTAGATCTCGATTCGTGCACTAGTCACGAGTGTCGAGGTGTCTAAGGGACAACCCTGATTCAATTGGAGTGTTCGGTAGGCCGGCTAGGGAAACCTAGAAAGCGCCGAATTCCAATAAAGGTGCTGCTGAATATTTGGGACTGACCCCGAGCTCAATTGGAGTATTCGGTAGGCCGGCTAGGGAAACCTAGAAAGCGCCGAATTCCAATAAAGGTGCTGCTGAATATTTGGGACTGACCCCGAGCTCAATTGGAGTATTCGGTAGGCCGGCTAGGAAAACCTAGAAAGCGCCGAATTCCAATAAAGGTGCTGCTGAATATTTGGGACTGACCCCGAGCTTGGAAAAGCGCACGGTATTTATAGTCAATCCGAGTTCTGAATTTCATAATGATTTCATGAATTGCATCAGATTGGACTTTGGACCCCACGAAAGGTCCAAGAATCCTTAAATAACGTAACCATTTTCCTCATCCCACATTTATTTGTTCAGACTATGTGGTTTTAATTTCAACTTCGTAAATATCCTCAATTTTTTAGCTCCCATTCATTACTCAACTTTGCATTCTTTATGGATGCTCCCTAAAGTTCTTTTGCACGAAATGCTTGATAAGCTTATTTGAAAAATCCATAAATTCCTGAAACAATTTCTTTTTATTCCAAATTTTACAATAGTTATTTAATTTCTTGTCATAGATTAGCTAATTCAGCCTTAATATTGGACTTCCATACTTTACGAAACTTTGCCCCCTTTTTTGGATGTTCCCTTTGAAATTCTCTTGGAAAAATTCTGTTCTCTTTCCACTCTCTAAAACTCTCTTATTTCGAGCACACATTCAAGTGGCTACTTCAATTTACTAATGTATTAATTCATATATTTTTTGTATAAAATGAGTATCTCTAAGTCCTGCCCCTTTCTTTACACCTAAACTTGAACATTGCTGTCTCACAGAGTAATGTTCAACAAGTCCCAAATGTTTCATAATGCATGATACTACTAAACCAACGGAGTTGTGAAAACATTCACTTAAAAATTTGTATGCGAACCCAGCATGGGTTCTTTGTAAAACAGCGCATCATACCGCCGAGCTATTAACAGCTACCGCTTGTATTACTCTTTGATTTTAAGTATACTCTTAAAAATCAATCAATCCATATTTTCTCTTTCTTTCAACTGGGCTTTGAATTAAATTCCCTTTCCTAAAGAATCATTACCCCTTCGGGTCGGCTCTTCCTTTTCCGAACCACTCAGACCCCAATATCAATATTTCCTTTCAAGTTTATATTGGTAAGAACAAAATCATGTTCTCTCTGTTTTTCATACTGGGCAACAAACCCCTTTATATCAATACACCTGTATACGTGTATGTAGATTCAATGAAGACTCTTATTGTCTCTATCATTTTGGCTAGGTTATTATTCCGCGCTCCTCACCCAAACAAATTCTTTCCTAAGTGTCCTATACATATGCGCCAATGCATCATCATCAATGACGATCGCGACTATGTACCGCTATATCGTGCACTGTCCAATATGTGAGCACGTTTGAACATGTCAATCCACCGCGCTCCAGTTAAGTAAATCTGACTAAGCTGTTTTCGACGGTTTCGCCAAACCGTGATAAGGGTATGCGATATTTCACATAACTTTTAAATTGATGAAAAGTAAATTAACCCAACAATTCCTACATGCAACATTTTTAATTTATGTTGATTGCTTAAATTACTTTGCGTTGAGTAATTGAATATATTCGGCCTTGTTTTTACAATATCTCACTGCCATCAGTATTTAAAATTGTTTTAGGAAGGTGTCGGCACATAAGGCTGTGCATATCCTTCCATCCCATCGAGTTGAGCATATATAGAAGATTTTGCTCAATTGTTTGCGCCGGAAAATCCGAGTTAATATATCGACCATTTCAATTTAACGGTCAAAAGTAACATGAATTATACTGTCAATAGTGATTTTATGCCACATTGACCCTTAATAACGTACTTGTCGTTCCATTACGTTGGGAAAGGTAATGAACGTTTTCCCTGCGTACAATAATTGCCACTAATAAAATTGAAATATGATGCTCCGTATGTGAATCGCCGGGCGTTGGCCCCTCACCAGTGGCAATGTTTTTGCCCTCTTGTATGTATATTATTTCGTATGCATGATCGTTTATTTTAATTTGTTTTGGATCAGCTGATCGCAAGTAAATGGGTCAGCTGAGTCTGTCTCAAAGTTTTACGCTTTCTTCTATGTTTGGCTTGAATATTCCTACGATATATCCCGTGATCCGATATGAGGAGTGATGAAGGATCTTAAGGCCGTTCACCTGCCGCCGAAGCAGCTTCTCCAAAGACCATTCACTCCATGTGACCCTTTTTCGGGTGCTCACTCTAACACTCCACTGCAATGCCTCGAGGTGTCGATGGGATACCTCGACTCCTACCTCAGCATGTGCAGTCCATACTCAGACTTCTGCTGCGCTTCGAGGTGACAATAGCGGCGGCGACACGCTATGACACTCCTGCCTCAGCACAACCAGATCACTCACTCCCTGCCGAAGCAGCTCACGCGCTACCCTACCGAAGTAGGTACACTCCACAACTCACTCTAACACTCCACTGCCATGCCTCGAGGTGTCGATAGCGGTATGTAGGGACCAATCAACGATACTACGCTACGACACTCTTACCTTAGCATGTGCAGTCCATACTCAGACTTCTGCTGCGCTTCGAGGTGACAATAGCGGTGACGCGCTATGACACTCCTGCCTCAGCACAAACAGATCACTCACTCCCTGCCGAAGCAGCTCACGCACTACCCTACCGAAGTAGGGACACTCCACATGCCAATTGGCACTCCCTGGGCTTGTGCTTTGAGCGGCACACGGTCGCTTTGATAGAGTCCGCTTACGGGCACTTGTGGTTTTTTGGGAGGGATTTTAGCAGAGCCCACTGCTAAATCCCACCACGCCCTAGGCAGTTCTCCCTGACTCGCAGACAGCTGGGGAGGGGTCGTCAAGCCCTTGGACATCATGCTGTCCCTGCTGTCCCTGCTGCCCCATCGTCTCGTACCTGCCGGATCGGAAGCGAACACCATCTTTGCAGGGATGCTGTCCAGCATTCTTGCAACATGCCCTGCCCATCCTACCCTTCCGGCTTTTGCTACCTTCTGGATACTGGGTTCGCCGTAGAGCTGGGCACATTATACATCGTTTGAATAATCAGGAATCTACTGACTGGTCCTGTTCTCTATGGAATTGTGGAAAATGTAACATTAAATGGCTGCCAGAGAGAATCTTGTTCATTTTGGTAGGCAAATCAGGTATCATGTAGCATTTTCATATAGTTTTTCAC
This sequence comes from Armigeres subalbatus, assembly GCF_024139115.2. Taxonomy (NCBI): domain Eukaryota; kingdom Metazoa; phylum Arthropoda; class Insecta; order Diptera; family Culicidae; genus Armigeres; species Armigeres subalbatus. The sequence continues at coordinate 213,193,647 of NC_085141.1, read as the reverse complement.
ACAAAAATGACCAAAAATAAAATCGTATTGATTAACCCTTTTTTTGTTTTGATTCATCTGAAAATAAATAAAAATAATTATTTACTGAACTACTGTCGAGCATTTTACGACCAATCGGTAATTCAAACTTTCACCGAGATTTTAACCGAGATATCAGCTGTTGGTTTCTCGGCAATTTATTTTGCCGGCCTCGGCGAAAAAAAAAAAGTGTGCACACATGTACGCAGCAATCCACGTGGTTTTTGGCGCTTTGTCAATTCTAAAAGCAAAAACCCATCGATACCGTTTACGTTGACGATACGGTTGCTTCGACAACTTCGGAGGCCTGTGAGCTGTTTGCAAGACAATTTGCTAGTGTTTTTACGACTGGATTTGCTTCTCAACAGGAGGCTGACAATATTACGGCTGATGTCCCCAATGGTTTGGTTGATCTGGAAACATTTGTTATCACACCAGAAATTGTTGTAATGGCGGCAAAAACTGAAATGCTCCTTTTACCCGTGACCGCAGTTTACCCGCAGTGGTGTTTCGACGCTGCGTCAATGCCTTGGCTGAACCGTTATGTGACATTTTTAATCGGTCGTTTGAACAAGCAAACTTTTTCAGCGTATGGAAACAATCGCATATCTGCCCCATTTTTAAGGATGGCGATCGACGGAATGTTATGTATTATCGCGGAATAACAAATTTGTGTGCATCGTCAAAACTTTTTGAAATTATTGTGAGGTGTGCTCTATTGGATCGAGCTTAGAATTATATTTCCTTTGATCAGCACGGATTCATGCCAGGTAGATCTGTAACAACGAATCTGATCCACTTCACCTCAAATTGCATTGCTAGTATGGTGATCAAAGCACAAATGGACGTTATCTAAACTGATTTGAAAGCAGCGTTTGACAAAATTGATCATACAATCCTTCTGTGCAAGTTATCTCGCCTTGGTGTATCTTCCCGATTTGTGTCATGGTTCAGTTCCTACCTATCGGAACGAGTTTTGCGGGTGAAGCTTGACAACAGTATTTCATCAGCGTTCTCCAATAAATCCCACAAGGCAGTAATCTGGGATCGCGTTGCTTTTGAGAGCTGATTGCAAACTAGTGTATGCTGACGATTTAAAGCTGTATCTTGTTGTGAAATCCGTGGATGATTGTTAGCGTGTACAAAGTTTTCTAGACCAGTTTTCCGAGTGGTGTCATTGAAATAAACTTGTAATCAATGTTGCCAATTGTCGTGTCATCAAGTTCCATCGAATTTTGTATCCCATCCGCTTCGACTACAATATCGCAGGTGAAATTCTGGGAAGAGTTAACCATGTCGTTTGATTTATAACGCCCAACGATCGAGTCACATGCCACTAGAAGACTAGGATTTATATTCAAAAAAGCCAAAGATTTTAATGACCCGTACTGTTTTAAAGCATTATACTGCTCACTCGTTCTACAAATTTGAACCGGCAGCGTGGAGCATTATAGGTCAGATGCGTGGCAGATTTTAAAGTGACTCGCCGATACAAAAGTGCTGTTGGCGGTGGCACACACCTCTAGGAGGAATCGAATCCAACAGAAATTAAATTAATTGCCTGCGAGATTTGGTTTCAGGACGTGTGGACAGGGGATTAAATTTGATTTCGTTTTAAATTGATTTTTGTTCAGTTTGATTTTGTTATGTTTGAAATTTGAATTGTAATGTTTACATACTGAAATGTTATTTAAAACGTTGTGGATTTCCATATTTTTCCAATGACAGTGATATTTTGTAAAATTTAGAAAAGTTTACGTAGACTTCAAGGGGAAGGCAGTTGGGAAAAGTCTTCGAATGTCTACTAGGGGGAAGGGGGTTTGAAAATGTGAAAATTCAGTCTACGTGGTTTGTGCACAACCCCTTAGCTGAATACTATAGAAGTTAGAATACTAGGTTCTTTTGTCAGTCTGGTATGTTTACATCCCCACCACAAGTGTTTTTCAAGAGAACAGATAGCATAGATTGGGATTTTTAAAATGTGAATAATCATGTAAGCATTCATTGGTGAATAAACTGCCCCCCAAAAGTCTGAAATCTCGAAAGGCTAAAAGTCTCACAAGGCTGTGAAGTATCAAAAGGCTGAAATTGTGGAGAAATGAATCCCAACCGTACGGTAGAGTACAACTTTAGTGGAGAAATAATAAATAATGAACAAAAAATAAGAATTAAAAAAAATAATAAAGAATAAGGATTAAGAATAAAGGTTAAAGAATGACACAGAAAAATAAATAATATAAAATAACGTAACAAGGAAAAAAAGATCAAAGAAGAAGGAAGGTAGATGAAAGAAGGAAGGAGAAAGAAGGAAGAAGAAAGAAAGAAGAATAAAGAAGGAAGAAGATCGTTGGAAGAAAGAAGAAGGAAAAAGGAAGACGGGAGAAAAAGAAAGCCAAAGAAAGAAGGAAGTAGAAAAAAGAAGGAAAATAGAAAAATTGAGAAGCGAGAAGTAAAAAAAAAGAAAGAAGGCAAAATAAGAAAGAAGAAAGAAGAAAAATAAGAAAGATGGAAGAAGGAATAATGAAGAAAGAAAAAGGAAAAACTTTCTATCACTCATCCTCTCTCACCCACTCAATAATTTACTCTCTCTCTCACTCGCTCTAACTCACTCGTTAACTTACTTACTCTTAATCATTCTCACTCGCTTACTTACTCACTCGCTCTAACTCATTCTCACTCTATCACTCTCACTCACTTACTCAATCTCACTCACTTTCACTCATTCACTAACTCTCACTCACTCAGTCTCACTCATTTACTCTCTCTAAAGCCCCAAACGCAATTCAGCGGAACAACGATGCAAACGGAAAATTCGACACAAAATAAATTTCAAATCTGCCGATTTCGTCGCCGTTCCGCTGTATTGCGTGGGACCTCAACTCACTCGTTCACTCACTCACTCACTCAATCTCTCTCACTCACTCTCTCAATCTCATACACACTATGGTGGTTCAAATAATCGATTTTGCTCCACAGTGCTCATTTGATTCTATACCATGTTCTGAGTGTCCTCTAAAAATTAAACTCATTTGGTTAAAACTGATTTAGCACAAGCCGTTTCATGCTTTGCAGTTTGCATGCAAATTAGTATGGGGAATTTTTTTTTTCATCATACTGTTAATGACATTTCCCCATTAAGCGCAGATTAAAAAAACCTACATAGCTAAAAGGAATACTCAACAGCTTTAACCCAACGAAAACCGCATGTTGATTAATCGCCCTAATAATTAGTAATCGATTTAAGACAGGTTGCGAATTTTTAGTCATGATCTTTAAACTTCTATGAGGGCATCACTGAAATGTGCAGTGCAACATAGTAGCCTGAATTTGTGTGTGCTATCTTTCGTGCCACGAGCAGCAATGTTGCCTGTTGATGAGTTATGCAATTAGCTCCAGAAAACCACGGTATAGATTGAATTCGATTACTAATTATTGGAACGATTAATTGAGATGTGGTTTTCACTAAGTGAAAGCTATTGAGTATTCCTTTTAGCTATGTAGGTTTTCTTTCTGCCTGCGCTTAATGGGGAAGCGTCATTAACAGTATAATGAAAAAATAAAACTTCCCCATACTAATTTGCATGCAAACTTGAAACAGCTTGTGCTAAATCAGTTTTAATCCAAATAAGCTTAAATTTTCAGAGGACACTCAGAACATGGTAAAGAATCAGATGAGCGCTGTGGAGCAAAATAAATTTTTTGAACCACCCTAATATCCACTCATTCACTCAATCTCACACATAAATTCATTCTCACTAACTCACTAATTCTTACACACTCACTCCCACTCAATCAGTCACTCTCACTCTCTCACACTGATTCATTCTCACTCACTCACTCCCACTCAATCACTCACTCTTACTCACTCTCTCTCACTCACTCAATCTCACACACACACTCTAACCAGGCCGGTGGTGATAGCGGGGGACTTCAACGCTTGGGCCGTGGAATGGGGAAGCCGATCCACGAATCAACGGGGGCAGATCCTGCTGGAATCACTGGCCATGTTGGATGTGGACTTGGCTAATGTCGGTACCAAAAATACCTACAGCTGGAACGGTGCCGAGTCGATTATCGACGTTACGTTCTGGAGCCCTGGCCAAACGAGTAGTTCGAACTGGAGGGTAGATGATGGCTACACTCACAGCGACCACCTGGTGGTTCGCTACAGTATCGACTATACGACCAGCATTCAGCGGACGGAAGAAGGGGCGAGGCCTAGTCCTCGTATGTGGAAGACATCATACTTCGACGACGAGGTGTTTAAGGAAGCGCTCCGCCGCGAGCACAATACTCTCGGTCTGAGTGGCGAGCAGCTGGTAACAGTACTCTCGCGTGCATGCGATGCCACCATGCCTAGGAAAGTCCACCCTAGGAATGGGAGACCACCGGCTTACTGGTGGACTCAAGCAATTGCGAACCTGCGCCGCGCCTGCCTACGGGCAAGGAGGCGGATGCAGCGAGCACGCACAGAAGAGGAGCGTGTTGAACGACGGGTGGCGTTCGTGGCTGCTAGAGCCGCTCTGAAGACTGAGATTAGATCAAGCAAAAAGCCTGCTTCGAGGGCCTGTGTCAAAGTGCCAACGCGAATCCATGGGGTGACGCCTATAGGGTCGTAATGGCCAAGACACGTGGGGCGATGGCCCCTACAGAGCGGTCTCCAGAGATGCTGGAGAGGATCATCGCGGGGCTCTTCCCACGTCACGACCCAAGCCCCTGGCCTCCCTTCGTGGAGCTGCCAGGAGCCAGGGTGGCCGACGAGGGAAAAGTAACTGTGGCGGAACTTGCGGGGATTGCACAGTCTCTTAGTGTAGGTAAGGCGCCAGGACCGGATGGTATCCCGAACCTGGCCATTAAAGCGGCCATTGCCGAGGCTCCCGAGATGTTCAGATCTGTCATGCAGAGATGCCTGGACGAGCGAGTCTTCCCTGAAGCATGGAAAAGGCAGAGCTTGGTCCTATTGCCAAAGGCGGGAAAACCACCGGGGGATCCGTCGGCATATAGACCAATATGCCTGCTTGATACGGCGGGGAAGGTGCTCGAGAAGATCATCCTCAACAGGTTGTTGATACGCACGGAGGGTGCGGATGGTCTATCGAGTAACCAGTTTGGCTTCCGAAAGGGTAAGTCGACCGTAGAAGCTATCTTGTCGGTTAGGGGCTGTCCATAAGCTACGTAGACTCTTGAGGGGGAGGGAGGGGTTTCGGAAAAGTCTACGTTAGTCTACGAAGGGGGACGGGGGGTATACTAAAAGTCTACGTAGACTTTTTTAACATTTCATACAGCAGCTTTGTGCAAAGTTCACTTGTTTGATTTTTTAAAGATTTTTTCCGTTTTTTTTTGCAAGACTACTATCTCTTGAATTTCTCCAGAGAAATCTTATGGATTTCACTGAAGTAATAGTCTGAACTACGGCCTAAAAATATCATGATTTCAACAGCAAATTATACTGTGTTCTGTCCATAAAAACTTTCAAATTTTCGCATGGATTATATTACAGATTCCATTAAAATATCTTTTGGCTTTTCGGCAGGAGCTTCTTTAGAAACTACAAGTGATTTTTTAGAATTTCCACGGAAAATTATGTCGCACTTCAAGATTTTCTGGGAAATCCCCGGGATTTTTATCTTAATTTCGGTAATTCATCAAAAATTCAACTGATAATTCTCCATAATTCACATCGAAAATTATTCGGAAAAATCTTTGGAACGTCCATAAGATTTTTTTTTCAAATTTCCTCAGGATAAGGCTCTTATTTTGCAAAAGAAATCTCAAAATATCGTACCGTTTCGGTTCAAATTTCGAACTGGCCTTTTTAGAGCCCTGAAACTAAAGTTTTCATTGGTTTTTCGTACTGTGGATCAAGATTGCAAAATAATTCAAGCTTCTATAGAAAAAAATACATAAATAATTCCAAATGGCCATGTAAAAGCGAGTATTCGGGATATGAGCCATGTTCGGAATTTGAGCCAAAACGGTAGGAAACCATTCTGAAATTCAACGGGAAATCATTTTAAGTTTTTACGGAAAATTACTCGGCATTCTAACGGGAATACTTTTGGAATTAAAAAACAAAAGTGTGGTTTCAACGGATGATTATTTAGCAGGATATTGCATGGGATTTTCAAGAAAAATATCGGAATTATCACGGAGAGTTATTTGGAGTATTACCTGGAAACTTTAAAGGTTATCAATCGAGAAATTCTACGGAATTTTCCCGAAAAACTTATTAGAATGTAGACTTGACATTCTCAGAATTTCAACTCGAGATTTTTCGAAATTCTGAAATTTCTTCGGTTTTCTACAAATTTGAACCGGCATGAAGAATTATAGGTCAGATGCGTGACAGATTTTAAGCACTGGAGCGCCAATGCAAGTGTCAAAAGACGCTATGGACAAGATGATTAAATTTGATTTCGTTTTGAATTGATATTTGTTTTGTTGGATTTTGTTCAGTTTGATTTCGTTATGTGAATTTTACTGTAATGTTCACATTTGGAAATGGATTTGAATAGCTAAATTGCTGAAGACGTGGTGGATTTCCATATTTTTCCAATCACACATGATGTTTTGTAAAATTTGAAAAGTCTACGTAGACTTCAAGGGGGTGGGGAGGGGTTTCGGAAAAGTCTACGAAAGTCTACAAGGGGGGAGGGGAGGGTTTGAAAATGTGAAATTTCGGTCTACGTGGTTTGTGGACAGCCCTAAGAAGAGTATAAAACTTTAAATGCATATAGCGAGCAAGCATGAAATGTGATACATTTTTAAAGCCAAAATGTTGATTGAAGAGATATGTATTAGGGTCGCTAAAGTAAAAAGAAACTTAATGGCTACCATCACGGTGTCTTTGTACGAAGTCGCTTATTTTCAAAAAATCTTCTTCTTATTCAATGGCTCTACATTCCAACTGAAACTTGGCTGTTGCTTTGCAACTTAGTTTTCTTTCAGCATTTCCTCAGTTCTTAATTGAAAGCTTTTCTATGCCCGCCATTGAAATATCACGTAGGTGCAATTTTAAAATGTTCTATCGGGGGTCATTTTTCCATACATTTTTGGGGGGCTTAAATCGGTAATCATTTGGGATTTCTATAGAGTTTGCACCAAAAATAGTGAAAAGAATGTTCTAGATCCCCCGATAGAACATTTTTAGTTTACCCACGATATGAAAGAGGAGATCATATACTTTTGCGTGGTGAGAGTTCCAAAAGTACTTAGTTTTGAAAAATAATATTTCCCCATAGAAACACCGTGATAGTGATTATCTCCTGTATTACGTTAAATAAAACAATATGATTTGAAGTATATCTTAATTCAGCAAATTTAGTGTCGTCAGTCGTCGGGAATTTGTGCTACTTATATATTGCTCTCGTATTGCCGAACGCATTAGTGTCCTATGTAACATCGCAATACCGATGATCTAAAATAATTTCAGAACTATGTATTTATAAGCTGCTTCTATGTAACTACAACGAAATAAAGAACTATGATTGATGTAATAGGGAAGGAACCTCAAGTCCGAATAAATGGCATGAAGTCATTTATTCCCAAGTATATTCGTGAAAAACTGATCATTGTATTCTATTAGCCAAACATCTGAGAGTGAAGTGAACACATGAATATGATATTTTACATCTTTTAAAATGACTTTACCACTTTGTACCATGTACCTAACTCTGTTAATGGTTAATCACTCTTGCTTTTACCTATTTCCTGCTAAATGATGAACTTGTGAACCTGTGAACTTCATAACATGAGCCAACTATTCGATCAACGGTAAACCGCATATTATAATGATTATTGTTCTCTTTTTCTGCTACCTACTTGAATGACCGTAACGAGATTTAGTGATTTGTAGAATTCCATCTCAGTTGGTCGTGTTTCTGTTTATTCCCGCAACAACGTTCAGACAACCAGTCGTCATGCGTTTGGCAATCGCTGTTCTAGCAGGTATTCCCATAAACGTATTCAAGCTATTTAACAATCTGATTTTTTGGTAATTTTTTGAACTTCAATACAGTTATACTTGTTATCGGAGTCGTCCAGGCGAGTCCTGCCAAGGAAAAGCCAACGAGCAAGTGTAATGCAGCGTGCACAGATGACTATACGCCGGTATGCGGCGGGGTCAAGGGCAGCAAGGATAAACCCATCAGTTTTGGAAATGAATGCGTTTTGCAGAAGTACAACTGCGAGAACAAAAAGAGTAATAACTTGCTTTTGGATGACTTCATCAGCCGAGCGAAGCTTTAGTTTATTTTCCTACGATTTCAGGTTTGAATGTGCTGTCTCAAGGTGAATGTCCCGGAGGCGGTGGCGTGAGACTGCAGTAAAGAAGAGAAGCGGAAAAAAATTGAGGGCTGAATATCGCATGACTTCTAATCACACAAAAATTGCCTATAACGCACATTTTTCTACTCGTTCATCAATTATGTATGTTTAATAAATCGGGCAAATTATTAATCTAAGTCATAATAGATTTTTTTTCTTGTCACAATACATATCTTGTGTGCCGAGTACGATGCCTGTTTAGGGAGTAGAGAACATTTCCCAGGAGAAACGAATTTATAAAATTACCATATTAACGAACTAGCAAATTGAAGAATTACCTCGTTTATTAGTTAACTAACGATCCTAACTTGGATTTATGAGACTTTTTCTGCAATGCTGGCTTTCATGCTAGAAGCTGCTGGATTTTATGCTAGAAGTTCCTATTTTAAAGTAGGTAAATTTCTATTCTTAAAAGGAAAAGTAAATGCTTCAAATTAAGATGCAATTTTCAAACGATTCTTATTTGCTAAAGAGTTTTTATCAATTGATATTAATTTAACCCTGTCCCGCCCATGGTGTCTGTGGAGCACCAATAAATTGTGCACCTTCTATTATATAACCTTCATCGAATTGTTTCAACAACAAAATGCAATTTTTGGCACATCTTTATGGTTACATTAGACTGCAAATATAATCAATTTGAGTACAAATAGTCAAACTATTGAAAACAATCAATGAACTATTGATTTACAATCAAAAACTTTTTTTGTATCTACCAGGGGTAAGGTTTGTCACTAGAGTCACTTTTTAACGGCATTTTTCTCTACCAGTGATAAATGTTTTGGGATTGCTATTATACAAATTTCCAATAACTTTTTTACAATTCGGATGATCGCCTTAGTATCTCACGACTAACATTGTTATCAGCCGTTAGCAAGGATCCAAGGTAGACGAATTCCTCGACCACCTCGAAGGTATCCCCGTCTATCGTAACACTGCTTCCAGGGCGGGCCCTGTCACGCTCGGTTCCGCCCACAAACATGTACTTTGTCTTTGACGCATTTACCACCAGTCCAACTTTTGTTGCTTCACGTTTCAGGCGGGTGTACAGTTCTGCCACTTTTGCAAATGTTCTGCCGGCAATGTCCATGTCATCCGCAAAACAAATGAATTGATTGGATCTGTTGAAAATCGTACCCCGGCTGTTACATTCGGCTCTCCGTATGACACCTGAGACTCTCTTAGACTTACGGGCTTGCTCTCAAGCCTCAAGGCGGATCAACAACTCCCGGTCAATAGCTCAGTAACATGAGACCCCTGAACTGTGTCGCAGGGCCGGCATGCTACTGGGTAATTCGGAGGGGCTACGCGGAACAACGGGTGTGGAAACTGTGGAATTATTTGAATATTTGACTTGTGTAATGGGTATGACTATGGACGTTTATTAAGGAAAGCCAATTAGTAGGAATACAATTTATTTGGGGTATTGTGGGTTTGAATTCTTCAGGGTGGTTTTCTGTTGTTCGGTACGTACCGGTGGTTTTACTTGACGACAGCAGGTGAGTTGGTTGTCGACGGCGGCTTGGTAGGAAGATGGCGGTTTTGTCGCTTTATCGGAAGGTCTGGTAGCTTGGCCAGAGATGGCGGGTTGGTGGTTTGATCGGCTCAGGGCAATGGCGGGATCACGGGTTACCTTGATCGGTCGAGATGGCGGCTTGCCACTCACTGGGACGGTATCAATCGTAGCTTCGGCGTACCCTTTGTTAACGCAATCGACGAGACCACGGACGAGACCGTATTGGCCACGTCGAGAAGGGTTCTCTTCGGCGGAACGGTGCCGGAATTGTCCTTGGTGATTCCAATGATTTGTTGTTGTGCTGTGTTGTGCTGATCGGTCGACTATTATTTTGCTCTTCAGTCTGACTTGTATTTTTTGTTGATTTTGTAATTTGAAATCGCAAAAAAAAAACGATTTTAGTTAAAACTCGTGATTTCAATATCTCATCACCTATATCTGGCCGCCGTATCGTGTGAAAACTAGAAAATATACTTGTCATAAGACGAGTTAATACAATCCCATTGAATTCCACCACTTAATTGTATCTTGACAGATACGTATTTCGACCTCAAATGTAAGGCCGTCTTCAGTGTCTCGTACTTGACACTAAAGACGGCCTTATATTTGAGGTCGAAATACGTATCTGTCAAGATACAATTAAGTGGTGGAATTCAATGGGATTGTATTAACTCGTCTTATGACAAGTGAAGACATTCCACTAAAAAGCTCAAAATAATTTTCTTATTAGAAAATATAGTTCCTTCAAGATCGCTATGGATTGCAGGAAGTGCCACCAACCCGTCATAACGAAAGAACAGCCTCACATCTATTGTAATGGAACGTGCGCCGAAGTTTACCACGCCACTTGTGTTGGGTTGAACAAAGAACAACTTGCTGCTGTGTCGCCGCCGTACAGAAACAGCTTTTGGTTGTGTAATGATTGTTTTACTGAGTTCGTACAGTGGAGGACAGTGGACAGTGGAGGAATGAGAAAAAGGAGAGAAACGTATCAACCGCAAACGTTCAAAAATCTGTGGGTCCGAAATGCGTACTTCATGATGACATTATTGAGCACAAGGCAAAAGTTGATTCAATAATGTCTATGCTCTCTTCGAATGGAGAATGCAACTTGGATACTGTTATGAAACACTCTACTCCAAATCAAATCGTTTGTAGTGATCCGTTTACATCTGGTTCATCAGATCAAACAGCTCTGGATGATTCGGCGAGAGTATCAAATAGTGCTAATGATAGTTTCGCATTGTTGCTTACAAATATCGAAAGCAGTGTCTCTGAAGACGACGTTCAAGTGATGGTATCTAGATGTCTGGGTGCCTGTCATACTGAATGCAAAAGTATTAGGAAATTAGTACCGCGATGGGTCGATACCAGCTCTCTAGATTATATCTCATTCAAAATTGTATTGAATCGGAAATGGAAATCAATTGCTATAATGCCGTCTACGTGGCCAAGAAATGTTAAATCTCGTGAGTTTAGGCAGAGACAATGTAGGGGAACTGTTCCGATCTCCATCTCACTGTACATATATCCATCTCATCGCTAAACAAATAAATACGGCACCAAATTCGTCGCTTCTTTTTGTCAACATGCGTGCTCACTGCTGAAAAAAATCACAAAAATAATAAACAAACCAAATTCCTTTCCTTTGCTTTGTTTTGCATGGGATGGAAATAGGAGCTATGAGATGAAGTGGCGAACCGTTCCCCTACCTGGAAACCAGATGATAGATAATTTGCTATATTTTTGTATCGATCACTTATATTGTTGTTTTTCTTATTATATTTAATGAAAAGCAAGGCGTCTAATTTTATGTTGTGTTTTGAAGTTGTGAGTAATTTTAACTGTTTAGTGATGTTAGATACTGCCAGTGCCAAATTTGTGAAGCTTATTTTTATTAGAATTAGAATTACTCAATTAGTCCAGCGGTTCTCAACCTGGGGTACATGTACCCCCGGGGGTACCTTCGCTGACCCCAGGGGGTACCTCGGAAGAAAATGCGTAATGGCGGTCATATTACAATTCCAATAAAAAACTATTGGTAAAGTTTAAATAATTGTATAAATTTATGTTCCAAGAGTTTGAATTGTACATAATATGCATAGCAATTAGTAAATCAAAACATCGAATCATATCCACCACAGCCAACACTATGTCTATGAAGGGCTTGGGTACAGAAGATAAAAAAAAATCTTCAAAAACAATCTACTTAATCGAAACAAAATTATAAAAATTTGTTAAGAATATACTCCTTAACTAAAATATTAAAGCCGAAGGTTCAGAAACCTTGAAGCATCAAGGGAAAATAATTGAAATATTAAATTTGAAGGTGGCTCCGAATTCTTTCAGCCAACTCCCATTTTCAAAAGGGTCGGAAACCCAGTTTCAGGAGGCTCAGAAGCCTCCTTTTCAAGAGGCTCAGAAGCCCACTTTCAGGAGATTCTTAAACCCCCTTTCAAGTGGCTCGGAAACTTCCTTTCGAGGGGCTCGGAATTCTTTCTTGGAGAAGCTTGGGAGCATATTTGTAAAAGGCTCAGCAACGTCATTTGAAGACGCTCGATGCCTCCTTTTAAGAGGCTCGGAAGCCTCCTTTCAAAAGGCTCATTTTCAAGAGACTCGAGAGCCCCTTTCAAGTGGCTCGAAAACTTCCTTTGGATGGGTTCGGAAGCCTACTTTCGAAAGGCTCAGAAATGTCACTTCAAGATGCCCAAATTATCATTTCAAGAGGCTGAAGAAGGCTCAAGAAGCCCCCTTTTAAGTGGCTCGGAATTTTCCTTTCGAGTGGCTGGGGATTCTTTTTTCAGGTAGTCTACTTTCAAACGGCTCAGTTACGCCATTTCAAGATCCTCAAAGCCCCCTTCCAAGAGGCTCGAAAGATTCCTTTCATGTGACTTGGAAGCCTACTTTCAAAAGGTTCAGAAACGTCATTTCAAGATGCTCAAAAGGTTCGAAAGCACTCTCTCAAGATAATCTTATGAGTTACGTTTATTAAAATAGGGGGTACCTCAATGAATACAAAAACACGAAGGGGTACCTCTGAAGAAAAAGGTTGAGAACCGCTGAATTAGACTAATACTAGTCCGTTGAATTAAGAAATAATAAAGAATAAAGAATTAGACCGAGCTGCAACGCTCGATCGATCGATCGTGCTGCGCGAGGTCGCTAATCTAGCAGATTATATAATCGAACAAAAGGTCCTGAGGACCGGAATGGTTTTATACGTCTGCCTCAGGGCATTTCTGGTATTATTAGTTACCTGAACAAACTATATGGGCCACAAGATGTCGTTCACTTTCACCTTATTTCACTTATTTCACCTTATTTCACTGAAGCACTACAAAGGCCCTCTCACTCACGACTTAATTGCACGAACGCCAATTTGCAAATGAGCAATAATTTTTACCCCAGGAGGAATGCAGACCTTTTCCCTTTCCATCGAGTTTTTCCGCCCAATCATCCATACTTCCATTATCTTTATCCACTCCTTCCATGTTGACCAACATGTCCTTCTCCCCCTTTTACCACAGTAGATACTCATTACCCATTCAATCCTTCTTGCCCATTATTTGGTTTTACAATTTTCACGTTACAAGTTTTCAAATTACAAATTTATAACAATTTTTATATTAACATAACATTAACAATAACAATTTTTATATTAACATTTTGTTTTCGTCTAATCCTACTAATTCTACACAATTTATATTCCTAAAAACACAACAGTTTCGAAACAAGACACACAAATTGAAATTAAACCAAAGAGATATGTAACTAAACGGTTACACACCTTCTAGCACACAGTTTTGCACACCATCGACCGTTGCTTTGATCAGTCTGGTAAGCTTCCCAGCGAAGCTGTTCTCGTCCATAATTTTCCATAGCTCTACGCGGTCTATAGGGGAGACTGGGTAGACTTGATCCCCTTTTCTAATTTCCGATGTATCACAGCCAAAAATAAATAAACACGCGATTTCCACACAAACGCTCTAAGAAATATAGTATTAAACTTTACTGATGTATGACAGTCCTTAAATTATTGTTGTTATTGATACACAATCGATTTTTTAGAGTGCTGTCAAAAATCTACTTTTAAAATATTCGGGGGAAATTGATCCCTCTCCAAGAACTTGCTTTGATAAAATTAGAAAAGTGTCCACAGATTTTTTAAATATTTTTCCTTCAAAATACGCGCAATTTTCGAATTGCAGTGCGTATATATGAACGATTTTTGTTATTGAATTCTACAGCACATGCAATTTTAAAATTTGGGGAGACTTGATCCGATTTCTATGATATCTATGCAATAAATAATTTTTCCTGACAGCCCTTCATCAAATCTGTCAAATCTACAAAAAATTAGAAGCCTGTGAAGAGATTTATATTTTTTTTATTTTTTCGCCAAATTTTTGTATGGGTGACTAATGGGGCATCAAATGTCCCCATATTGAGGTAATAACTTTAAATCCAAATATCCAAAAACTTTGATGGAATGTTGACATTTTCATCAGTACAAATCATTAAGCACATTTATGGCTTTGTGCTGTGAAAAAACGAAAGCATTTGGTCATTGTTATGAAAAGTTATTCAAATTTTGCGTGGCCAATAAAAAAATCTTTAGGAAGGTCAAAACATACAAACCGCCCTGCAGAATAAATAAGGTTGTCAATCCAAAAAATAACTCACCACATAAAGTTCATTTGTCTAGAGGATCTATACTAAAATATACGCTAGAACAAAACTACTTTAGTTCTCGATAAAACAGGGGGTGATCAAGTCTCCCCGGGGATCAAGTCTACCCACCTTCCCCTACTGTCGTATGGCGCCTTAAAATCAACGAACAGTAGGTGCGTTGGGACCTGGTCTTCACGGCATTTTTTTAAGTATTTTGCCGTACAGTAAAGATCTGGTCCGTTGTCGAGCGGCTATCAACGAAGCCGGCTTGATAACTTCCCACGAACTCATACACTAATAGTGATAGACGTCGGAAGATGATCGCTGGTGATCGCTCGAAAGTTCTCACATTACAGCTTGTAGCCTTTCTTGTAGATGAGGCATATGCCTTCCTTCCACTCCTCCGGTAGCTGATCAAATTCCCAGATTCTGACTGTCAGTTTGTGCAGGCAAGTGGCTAGCTTTTCCGGGCCCATCTTGATGAGCTCAGCTCCAATACCATCCTTACCAGCTGCTTTATTAGTCTTTAGCTGTTGGATGGCATCCTTAACTTCCCTCAAGGTGGGGGCTGGTTGGCTTCCATCGGCCGCTGAACTGACGTAGTCATCTCCTGCGCTGCCTTGACTTTAACTGTCTGTACTCTCAGCGGCATTCAAATGTTCCTCGTAGTGCTGCTTTCACCTTTCAATCTCCGGCAAGATGCTCCCATCCTTATCCCTGCACATTTCAGCTCGCGGCACGAAGCTTTTGCGGGATGCGTTGAGCTTCTGATAGAACTTGCGTGTTTCTTGAGAACGGCACAGCTGTTCCATCTCCTCGCACTCCGCTTCTTCCAGGCGGCGTTTCTTCTCCGCAACGCAACCAGTCGAGCCCATATTTTACATGATGTGCTTATCAACTATCTTATTGACATTACATCCCCACACTGGGACAGAGCCGCCTCGCAGCTTAGTGTTCATTAAGCACTTCCACAGTTATTGACTGCGAGGTTTCTAAGCCAGGTTACCATTTTGCATTCGTATATCATGAGGCTAGCACGATGATACTTTTATGCCCAGGGAAGTCGAGACAATTGAGGAGTGGAATAGAACTTGACTAAAACAATAGAAATTGCAGACAACTGGACACCAATTTCGTGAACATTGTATGGACTAATGACATGATTGTATCTTTATGGATAGGGGCAGTAGGGGCAATATGAGCCACCCTCATTTTGTATTTTATCATGTTTTACCATGTAAAAGTTATATGATCTTTAATAGAATGCTTCACATATGAATGGACGTAAATCCGAATTAAAATTCAATTCAAACATAAAAATACACTTGAAAATGTAAAATTTCGCTGCATAGGCAGAATTATTGAATTGAAATTTTTAAATAAAGTTTTGACACAAAATTGTTTAAAATACAATTAAAAAATGGATCACAATGAAAAGATCTATTATAATTGAATATTGTGCACACAAGTTTCTACTGATACAAATCTGAATTTATCATAAAACTTGTTTTTTCCAAAATGACCAAAACTCTATGCTAGATTATTTTAATGATTTATTGAATTAGTACTTGAATTAATTCATTGTGAAACAAACATCTTCATTCAAAAGTGTTACTTGGACATGGCATCAGTACCACTTGTTGTCAACATCGACTGCTATTATGTATTGAATGTCGGCTACAAGGAAACACGAATTCAACTTTATATGTTAACTACTTGGGAAATATTTTTGTACGTGCTGAGCTTCCATTATTTCAGGGTGTCGACTCAAATTTGAAATTAAAATTCCCTGACTTTCCCTGACTTTCCAGTAATTTCTCGAAAAATTCCAGGTATGATTTTTTTCAAATTCTTAAGCATATGAAAATCCCTGCATGTTTAAATCCTTGAAGACCAAACGAGTTCCTGAGTTATTAGAAGCCTATTCACTTGTAGAAGCAGAACATTAAGGTGGTTATACAACAAAGCCACAAATCGGCCATCTTGGAAACCACGTGCTTTTTCTAGTGATTTTTCAAGAGCACGAATTGAGAGAACCACAACGCCCATGGGGATGAAACATCGGTAGATTGTTTACTTACTTATGCTAAACAATCGACTTTAATTTCAGCATTGTACGAGAATTATTACGCTAGATTTGAACTTTTTATAATAGGAGTAGAAAACCGTGATGAATTTAAAATTCACCACATGGCTTGATTGTATAATCACCTTAAGGTTTTGTAATAAATGGTAGGTAATTCTGGTAGTTCACAAAGATTCTAGTAAATGCGCAGAGCTCCCGAAAGGTTATTATAATTTAGCATTACACACATCTCTCCAAAATTGTCTCCAAATAATGCTATAAACTTTCTGTTGACCTCATCAACCTTCGGGAATTCTCACGATTTCTTTAGAATCGCAATAGACCTACTTTTACAATAGGCTACTTTTTCAAATCGATGAAATTTCATATTCTTTCTGGAAATTTATGTGAAATCTTGTACCTATCTTATCTTTTGACAAGACTTTGGAACTCTTTTCAAACAATCGTGGGAGCTTCTAGAAATCCTTTAAATTCCGTAAAAAAATCCTTACGGATTTGCGGGTATTATCGGGAACGCCAAAAAACCTTCTCTGAAGCATACTTACGGAATAAGAATGCTTATTCACTTTCTGTGGGGTGTATGGATTTCTGATAATCATCATTTATTGCTTGCAATCTTACAGATATTCAAGAATTCCCACAATCTCACAGAAATCCATTCAAAACTTACAATAAGTCCAGGAAAACATTATAACCACAGCGATACTTTAAATATTTTGGTTTGAATATGCTCAGGTCCTTCGGAGAAGAAGTGGCATAACTAGCCTCAAATGCTAGGGTGAGCTACATCTATTCCATTTATTTTATCGAGTTTTAGTTATTTGCCAAAACTTCCAAAGTTGATCAATCGTTTTGGAATTACAGCATTGTTTTTTTTTACAGGAAGTTCAATTACTATCAACTCGATGTTAGACTTTTTCAACAACTACAACAAGCGAACTCGAGGAAAATGTTTGAAGATTCCTTGGCATATTTTTTGTATGAATCCCTCCACAAATACATTCTAATTTGAGTAAATGCCATACAATCTATTAAGTTTTTTGAAAAAAAAAAAAACTACTGAACATTTCTTATTTTTCAGAGAGAGTTTTGAAGTAATTTGGAAAATTTTGAGAAAGAAATAATTATAATTATTTTCAGAAGACATTCCAAAGTACACAGGATTCTGTTTTTTGCTGGTGATTTTGGTAATTTGGTAAAATATTTGGTAAATTTGGTAAAAGACGATTTTTTGCTGGTAATTTTGGTCGTTCAAAGTGCCACCAAAGTCTTTGCATTATGTTCAAAAAATACTAAATAATTCAAAGAAAAATCACATGGTTATTATTATGCGTTAAACATTTAGGATGAATTAAAAATTGAGAAAATGTAAATCGTGTGAAAACAGAATCCAGTGTATCTCACTGAAGTAATTTCTGGACAAAATTCTCAAACATCAACCAGAATATTTCCTGATAAAATTGTTTTGTTAACATCAAAAGTAACGTTTAGTGATGAACTTATTTTATACATACAAAATCACTCTAATAAATCTACAAAAAATCAAAGCAGCGAATGTAATACTGAAAAACTTAGTTGTACGAGAAAGGCAACATTGCCGGTTTTTAATAATGTTTTTGGTTTAAAAAAATATAAGTAGGCAATGTCTAGAGATAAACATAGCCATCTGTTAACATGACTACAATTTCGCTTGTAGAGTAAATATGCAAATAGTCGCAGTTTGAAAAGTTCACAACAAATATCTCACGGTTGCAAATATAATTGAACGTAGCATTGTCTTTGTCTTCTGTAGATAATACAAAGATTGTTGAAAAGTTTTGAAACCGTCTGATTGATGTGATCTTCTTGATTCTGTCTGTTTATATAAAATGACTTTAAATTTTCTAGGAGAGCGCCATGATTGTGGAGTATGGAGTAACGTTTTACCAACGCAACATGCTTACATGCGGTAGACCATATTATGCTTTTATCCACTTTAATTCTCTCAACATGCTCAATAATTTGACCACCTAAGTGCCAATGTCTTTATAAGCCCATCATCAAATGGAAGTTCATGAGATGGTTTTTAAACCTTATCTACAGAATCTTGTTTGTGGCACTTTCAATCGTAGTATTCGACGTTTTCTTGAAATAAGCCTTAAAATATTAAGTTTTTGGTTGCAAGTTGAAATTTTTTGATGATTGTTTGTTGAACGGTTCTGAACTATGGCCCATTTAGGCCTTTCGATTCAGTTTCGATTGCTTCCACTAGATAATTTTCATGCATTTAAGTGATAAATTTACATCAAAAGATAATGGGATATTATTGGTTTTTCATTGGAGTCGAATACTTGCAATATAGTCAGCATTTAAAATTAATTGTGATGTATCGTATTTCCTACAATCACATCAACATAATTACATTACGACTAAAGCCCCAAACGCAATACAACGGAACGGCGACGGAAACGGAAAATTTGACAGTTAGCCCATATATTTTCTGTCAAATTTGCCGTTTCTGTCGCCGTTCCGTTCACTACTAAAAATCCACACATAGGGTAAAATGCCCAATAGTGGACCCCCTAGTAGCGAAATTTTGCTCTTTTTGTCATAAGGAGTAGAAATTTTCAAAATATTAATTCTGCTTGACATCTAATACCAAGTTCTGCATCTCCTCTTCACGATACATACATAAAACACTCAAATACACGACGTTATTCGTTGAAATTAACATTTTAAAGTCTGACTGAATTCGCCCTATAGTAGACCCCCTGGGGGTCCATAATAGGAATTTGCTTCCCTATAGTCGACACTTCATTTGATTTTTATGTTCCGTTTCGGGACGTTCTTCTTCCATATCATGGACCCCCCAAAATATTCCTATACAGTGCCCGTTCGATTATTGCAAGACCGATTATTGCAACGCTTTTTAATTGCAAGTTCGGTTATTGCAACGTGTTGCAATTAAAAAGCAGATAACCGTCACTTTATCGTCATTTTAAGCGGGGGGCTTTCCAATGGCATACAAGAATTGTTGCTAGTTGAAAAAACATCATTTTTTATTTCTCTGAAAATTTGCAAAAACCTTCAAAAATAGATACAAAAATCAACTAATAAAGGATACCAACAGCTTTGTATCTCCGGTAATGTTGTAAGCAATAATTGGAGCAATGCAATAAATTCAAGGTAAACTTTTAACACTTTACTTCAATTATTAGCTGATTATTATTCTTATTATTATACTTCAATTGTTAGCTTATACATATACCTTTTCCGATACAAACATGACCCCTAAATTAAAGAAATATAGAGACATCTGTTATTTTTTATTAAACAGCGCATTGCACTTTTTATTGAAATCATTCGATATTATCACAACAACAACATTTTCTTGGTGAACAAATCACAGATTTCGTTTCTTCCATTCGTTTTCAATGAGTCTTGTGCGCATTGCCTTCAGTTGCCATACTTCGTTCGAATCATTTTTCATGTAATCAACCAAATAATCAATTGAATCGATAGCTTTTTGAAACTTAAATTGCTGAGATTCTTTTGTAGGTGAATTTTTAACGTCCCCATCCATGGTCTCATCTTCAGGATCATCAAGCCATTCCTCGTCTTCATACAGGGTGTTATTGAACTTGCTTATTGTAGACTCCACAATTTCAGTATCTTCCAAAAACTCAGTAGTATACCACGCTGGATTTCCATCAGAATCGCGTACCTTATCCGTCAGCCAGCGCTGGAGTTGATCGTCATCAGTTTCCGTTTCCGCCAATTTATCAATTGATGTTATCAGACTTTTGATGTCCTCCAAGTAATTTTCATCGTACAGGTCGAGAGAATCGTCTTGCCATTGTGCTTCTGGAAATTCGTCGATAAGTTTCTTCCACGAGTGTTCGATGGTGTTATTTCACTCCATGCTTCTGCCAGCCAGTCGATGCTTTTCCGCAATGATACCTTTTTCAATCTATGCTCAAATGGCAAATCCTCATTTTCCAGAATCAAGTACATCATAAGTTTTCTCTTGTACCTTACTTTAATTGCATTTATTATGGACTGGTCCATGGGTTGGCATTCCGAGGTAACATTGGGTGGCAAATAGATCACCTGTATTAGTCCGTCATCGCTTCGTAAATCGTCGCACCCATCGAAGTGAGCTGAACAATTGTCCAATACCAATAACGCCTTAGGTTCAAGGTTATGTTCCGCGGAAAATTTACGAACTTCTGGGACGAATTCTTCGTGAAAGAAAGATCGAAATAGTTTGCGTGTCTGCCAGGCTTTCTTTGAGTGGTAGTAAGACACTGGCAGCGACTTCATGGAATATTGGGAGAACTCTCTTGGGTTAGCTGCTGTGCCAATAAACATCAGCTTCAATTTCATTGTGCCATCAATGTTACAACAAGGCATAAAAGTAAATCTGGTTTTATTTAATTTTCTACCAAAGGCGCGGCATTCATCCCACAACGCTACCGTGCGGGATGTTATCATCTTAACAAATATGGCAGATTCATCTGCATTATATACCTGAGATTTAGAGAGGCCCATTTCCAAGATTTTGTTCAGAAGAACTGACTTAAATGAATGATATGCAGCTACATCAGCAGACGCCTTTTCGCCTGCAGCCTTCACCACTCGCAAGCCATATCGCTTTCTGAAGCGACGAAGCCATCCATCGGAAGCCAAAAATTTACGATTAGTGTAAGTTCCATATTTTTGGAAGTCCTGAAAGAACAACTCTGCTTTCGCTTTCAATATGTCTGGAGGCACAAGCGTATCCCGTTCACGTTCTTGAAGAACCCAGACATACAAAGCTTCCTCCAGCAAAGGAAAACATTGTTCTTTTAATGTTTTGCGGTCTTCCACTCCATGCTCTCGATTCCTTTCTACAGTTCCCTTTATAGAGGTTTTGTTCTTTACGTACCTGGAAACTGATGAAGTTGCCACACCGAATTTCTTCGCAATCACTTCGAACGATTGTTCTCCTTTTTCCGCTTCTTCGATTATCTGCAGCTTCGTTACCAGCGTTTTCCTATTATGTTTCCGTTTGACACCAGCACCAGATGTTCCGGAACCCCCGGCGGAACTTGCGCTGGCTATTGGTGCGGTTACTTTCGGGTCGGACGTGGAACTGGAAGTTGCAATAAACGACGAACTAGCGACTGATCCGGAAGTTGAAGCAAATACGAGTTCTGTTGCAAAAGTGGATGCTGTTTCAGATGACGAGCAAAACGCCGATTCGGATGATGTTTTAGACTCGGTCTCTGTTATCCAGTCTGGACGCACAACCGGGGTTGAGCTGCGAGACGAATCAGATGCTGGGGCCGAAGCTGCGCCGGACACATGATTTGAGGCTGTTCCGGATGCCGTTGTTCCGAATGAAGTGTCGGATGGTTTGTTATTTGCATCCATTTTCGGTTGAGCTGAAAGAGAACAACGTCTTATTGTTCCTGATCGTTTACCAATTTTTTCTATCTAAGCCTAAGAAATCGTAAATCATTAGGGAATTATGCAATATATTATTTACATACCTGCAATCCGTCGATTCGTTGAAACCACTTTGATGGGCACTGATAAAAATAAACATTGATATGCCCCTTCGCTCTTTTGACATTCGATTTGGTATCTGTCAGTTGTTGCAATTATCGAATGCCATTCGTTAAATGCAATGTAAATATTTTGCAATAATCGAACGGGCACTGTAATGGACACTCTCGTGTTTATTTTTTATAGAATTGTAAAAAATCATTTAATTTTACTTTCTATGGCATTTCCATTGCATGTAATCAAATCATAGGACTGTAAGGTAGGTTCTCTCGATGGAATTTCATAACAAAATGTTTACATTGTGCTGTTATAATGAAAAAAATGGCTGGAGGGTCCACTATTGGGCACTTTACCCTATCTATTGGCAAAAATCCATAGATTTAACTTATGATGTATATCAGCGCACACATAACCATTCTCCACGCGAACTACTAATAAAATATATGTCCAAATAAACTTTATGTGTGGTCTCGAATTAGCAATTATTTAGTTTATGTGTGGTTCTATATCGATTATATTAGGGTGGAGCTATTGCAAAAATATATAACGGCGACACATATATCTTATATAGATATTTTTGGCAGTGTTGTATTGCGTTTGGGGCTTATAACTATAGACACTATAGGTTCCATAGACGAGCGCAGGAACGGTTGGGTAATTTCGATTAAGTGTGTTTTTACACTTTTTCACAGTGTACCACGTGAATTTGACGTCACACGCTCCGTTGCTTGGATTGCAATAGTGACGTCATGCTCGTTTGGCTACACTGACAGTTCGTTTGGCAACACTCACCTTCGCCTCAGCTCGTCTATGGAACCTATAGACGAATCCAAGTAAAAATAAGAAGAAGACACACGACGGTGTTAACTTTGACAGATCCTACAGCACAGCATGGGAAGATCATTTTAAAATGCTTATAATAAATTCTAGACAAAATGTAATTAAAATCTGATTGAAGTATGATACGGAAAAAGTTCCGAACTGTATGATAGATATATTTTTGGAAAATATTCAAAAAATTAAGATAAGCTTCCGAATATGTAATTCAGAACTTTTTCCGTACCCTACATTAATCAGATTTTAATTACAATTTCTCTAAAATTTATTATAAGCATTTTAAAATGATCTTCCTATGCTGTGCTGTAGGATCTGTCAAAGTTAACACCGTCGAGTGTCTTCTTCTTATTTTTACTTGGATTCGTCTATAGTGTCTATACTTATAACTCTCTCGATTGGTGATTGAATATTTGACCGAACTTTTAGAACTTATTTTGTTTGATGGGAACATGACTTGCACGCCACTAATGAAGAAACTGCAAAAAAAAATAAAAATTACTCTGACACAAAACCACTAAAACTAAATAGGGGTAATGACGGCTTTGGCAGGTTTTGTTCTATTATTGGCAGGGGGTTTTTTATGACTGATTATGCTCAAATTTGGCCCAAACATTCATTAATGAGTATGCACACATTATGTCATCGCTTAAGAATGTTTGCTTCACGTTGTGTATGAAAGCTGCCCTGCAGTTCACGAATGACTTGCATACTAAGGCATTTTTCAATTCAACTTTGGACGGGAAAACCTCCGTCTGTGATCTTGTATCACAAATGTATTTCAAAAAATTATCACTACCTTTGCCATTTGAAATTAAACAAGTTAGAACTGCTCAGGAAATCAGTATTAAAGGATGCGCATACAAGATTGAGACGTTTGTAACTAGAACGGAGCTAGAAACCATTAATTTATACGAAATAGTAGATCTACTAATAACAACAAAGAACGAATTGTTCATAATAGGTCGGCTATGGGAAATAGGAGGATTTGATGAACATTTTTTGGCTTATTCTGTATCGGATGTAACAGATGCATTCCATGTTCTTGGTATAGATGGTATCGACGGGCCTCCAATTATGGTTTACAATGTTAACAATCGACAACTATTTCGAAAAAAATCTGATTTTTATATTGCCTGAAAACAAAAAGGATTTCATGAAGAGAAATAATCTGTAATTTGACTTGAAGAATTCAAAACAATTTTAATATTTTCCTTTATAACTCTTGTGTTTTATGATTTTATGTTCGCAAAATCCTAGATCAGATAATATAGCATAGTGCAATAAAGATGGAATATAATTAGGAAGATTTTTTGTATTTCTTGGAAGTTCGATAAAATTTGCATTTACATCACATAACCACTCATGTTATGAACGATTGAATTTATTTTTATCGAACTTTTAAGAACCGTTAAGACTATTATTTATAATCGCATTTTTAGTAAAAAAAAATAACATTCATTTTATAAATAATACCAATTGAGACGACTAGCGAAGTTGTATATTTCTCGGAATCCGTACATCCGTACCTAGCTTAACTAGTGGTGTGATAATCCAATTTGTCACAGCGTTATATAACGCAACACTATATAGTGAAGATGGGTTAAACGTACAGATTCCGAGAAAAATCCAGCTTCGCTTGTCGCCCATTCCGGTTTTCAACTTAATCGAGAATATTGAATTACATTTAAACGTTTCATAACATCTATTTGTTTTATTTTTCGTTTTATAAGTATATTTAATAATGATTATCAACCAACTTTATATGGTACATAGAAGATAATCATAAATCCCAGGTTATGAGTAATACAGTTTGTACAGTTTTTTATAAAACCCACACATAGAATGTATTGTTATGAAGCAGTTGCAAAAATCTATATCGCTCACACATAAACATGATATGGACTTTTTCCTCAGTGTTACATATCAAAGAATATTGTGGCCAAATTTCATAAAATTCGGTCGACAAAAACCCCCCTGCCAATAATAGAACAAAACCTGCCAAAGCCGTCTTTTCCCCTATGCATTTTTTCTTTATTCATGTGATTTATTAAATTTAAATAATAAATCATAAGGGTGGACTTTTCATAAAAGCTATTTGGATCAGGCCTGAACAGTGACCATTTGAGCAACCTCTGTTATTGATCTAAAATAGATTAATAGAGGCAAATTAGATTACCATGAGGAACATGAAATATGCCCGAAGTAGACGTGCCAATAAAATATGCTTCATAGCTTGAATTGTTTTTAAATCAATATGAATTACAGTTTTGTGATTTTTTTCCCTGACCTCAATCAAAATTCCCTGACTTTCCCTGACATTCCAGGTCCAAAGTGAAATTCCCTGACTTCCCAGGTTTTTCTAGGTAGTCGACACCCTGTATTTGTTCGGTTTATAACTGACTGACTGTAGGAAAAAAAGCTGACTGACTGTGGGAAGGAAAATATATCGTTATGATCTCAATACGACCCCCGTGCGCATCATTCTCTATAGCAGCGGTTCTAAACCTTTTTCTTGAGAGGTACCCCTTCGAACTTTTGCATTTATTGAGGTACCCCCTCTTGAAGGTAGCAAGCATCTTGAGAGAATAATTCCGATCCCTGTGAAGGGAGATTTCTGAGTCTCTTGATAGGATCTTCTGAATCTCTTGAAAGTAGGCTTCCGCAGCTCTTGATAATAGGAGTCTCAGCCGCTTGTAGAGACGCTTTCCAGTCTATTGAATGGCGGCTTTCGAGCCACTTATAAAGAAAGTTTTGCATCTTGAAAGGACGCTTCTGAGCCTCTTGAAAGTATGCTTTCAAGCCTCCTGAAAGAAGAATTCCGAGCCTCTTGAAGGGAGGCATCCGAGGCTCTTGAAAGTATTCTTCCGGGCCGCTTAAAACGAAGCTTCCAGGCCTCTTGAAAGAAGGCTTCCGAACCTTTTGAAAGGAGGCGTTCTAGCTTCTTGAAAGGAGGCTTCCGACCCTCTTGCGCAAAGGCTTCCGAGTTTTGCCTTTCTCGTATACTAAGTATATATAAAGGCTATATGATCGTTCCAGAAACAAACTTTTTATAGAAGGCCCGGAGACCCATAGTGTTATATACCGATCGACTCAGCTCGACGAGTTGAGGTGATGTCTGTGTTTTTTCTTCTTCCTAAGCAATGGAGAGGAAATCTGCTCAACAGACATCCTGGGTTGTTCAGAAAGTGCGGGGTTAGAGACCACCTCCAACAGCAAACGAGGGAGGCAGGACTACATCCCCGACCCGCTAAACCGTTTCCATTGCCGCCAAGCCCATCATCACTTCGGTACAACCAGAATGTAATGCTTCAAAGGGGGGCAGTGCACAACGCACCCTCGAGGTTAGCTGTGTGTCCTTGCAGCATCGAACATCGTGACTTGCTATTTTAGAAGAACACCATGGTATCGTGCCAGCGCATTGCCGGCTTTCCAGGTGGCCTTACCACACCCTATGTCCTCGGAAGGTGGGCAGGGTCGACTTCGCGCCTGCTTCCCTCTGCACGACTGGTAACAAGAATGATGATGCCGCGTGCACCCCAAATTGACCTTTCTGCGATAGGGTCTATTCACCAACCCACAGAGGGACTTGCCGGCGCGGTGCCTACGCCTGCCCCAGCCTTGACAATGATCCCTTTCCGTCCTCGGGCTCAGAACCCGCCCTGTTGACCGACGCGAAAGCGACGATACCATGTTCTTCACGGGGCCACTTGTTCGATAAAAGGATCGAGTTTGACCACAGGGCACCGGTATGACCCATGAAGCCGACTCCAAACCCTTGGACCACCTCTTATTTGCGCCTGAACTAGCCATTCCTCGAGTCCACGCGCAACCTTCTGCTCCGAGACGATTTGGACGATAGCCGATAAAACGGCGTTCCAGCCAACTTCATCTTTACACATCCTCTAGACAACACACTTAACTCATTTCACAGTATTCGGTAAATTTTACCGAAATCTCAACAGCAGAACTGTTCGGTAATTATTTTACAGATTTTTTGTAATTTTTTCTATTGTCCAACTGTCAAAATCACCGAAAATCAGTAAAATTATTTACCGAATAGTTCTGCTGTTGAGATTTCGGTAAAATTTTACCGAATTCGGCGATTTATTTTAAGAGTGTAGGTTGTCCGGGGTAGTGTCCAGACCACATGTGGCAAGTATGTGGTCACGCATTGTGCGAAAACGCGGGTACACGAACAACACGTGTTCCACCGTTTCCTCTAAACCTGCGCCCATCGGACACTCGGACGAGGCCGAGTGTCCGAACCGGTGTAGATACTGTCTGAAGCAACCATGGCCTGTAAGGACCTGGGTCAGGTGGAAAGTGATTTCCCCACCTATCTCCGGTATCAACCTATGTTTTTTTTTTCTTCCTAAACAATGGAGGGGGAATCTGCTCAACAGACATCCTGGGTTGACCAGGAAGTGCGGGGTTAGGGATCACCGAGGGAGGCAGGACTACATTCCCGACCCGCTAAACCGTTTCCATTGCCGCCAAGCCCATAGTCCCTTCGGTACAACCAGAAAGTAATGCTTCAAAGGGGGCCAGTGCACAACGCACCCTCGAGGTTAGCTGCGTGTCCTTGCAGCACCGAACATCGTAACTCGCTTTTCTAGAAGAACACCATGGTATCGTGCCAGCGCGTTGCCGGCTTTCCAGGTGGCCTTACCACGCCCTATGTCCTCGGAAGGTGGGAAGGGTCGACTTCGCGCCTGCTTCCCTCTGCACGACTGGTATCAAGAATGATGATGCCGCGTGCACCCCAAATTGACCTTTCTGCGATAGGGCCTATTCGCCAGCACACAGAGGGACTTGCCGACGCGAGGCCTACGCCTACCCCAGCCTTGACGAGGACCCCTTTCCGTCCTCGGGCTCGGAACCCGCCCGGTTGACCGACGCCGCGAAAGCGACGATACCATGTTGTTCTTCGCGCGGCCACTTGTTCGATAAAAGGATCGAGTTCGACCACAGAGCATGACCACCGGTATGACCCATGAAGCCGACTCCGATCCCTTGGACCACCTCTTATTTGCGCCTGAACTAGCCATCCTTGAGTCCACGCGCCACCTTCTGTGTTGCTCCGAGACGATTTGGGCGATAGCCGATAAAACGGCGTTCCAGCCAACTTCATATTTACACATCCTCCGAACTAGGTTGTCCGGGGTAGTGTCCAGACCACATGTGGCAAGCATGTGGTCACGCATTGCGCGAAACGTGAGCACACGAACAACACGTGTTCCGCCGTTTCCTCTAAACCTGCGCACACCAAACACTCGGGCGAGGCTGAGCAAGCCAGCTGCGTTACCTGCACTTTGATTTTGCAGCACGCTTAAACGCCGGGCACATCGAACCCCCCATGGGGTGCTTGCTGTTCACAGCTTTGCTGGAACAAATCAAACAATTGGGAGGGTTGGGAGGGCCTTATGTCCCTCCAATCCGCAGCGTCGGCAGAGATTGCTTCTGTCAGGGCCTTTGCAGTCCCATTGCTTGTGCCCCGGTTCCAGGCACTTGAAGCAAACTTCGGGTTGCTCGTATATGCGCACAGGGCATACCGACCATCCCACCTTGACGCTCCCTAACTTGACTACCTTGGAGGCGTCCGCTGCAGATAGCCGAACCAATGCTACCTGCGTCCCTGCCGGACCTTTCCGTAGCCGAACGGCTGCGGTGGTCGTCTCCACTTTACACTGTCGCCGCAGTGCCGTGACGAGCTCTTCGACTTCAGTGATCTCGTCCAGGTCTTTAACCCTTAGATTCACCTCCGTCGTGAGTGCCCTCACCTTGACCGTCTCGCCTAGGACCTCCTCCGCCAACTTCTTGTAGGCGGCGCCCTTTTGCGAGACGCCCCGCTTCAGCTCGAGTATCATCTCGCCCATCCGGGTACGTCTTATTCGACGTACGTCGGCGCCGAGTTCACCGAGCTTGACGTCACTCCTCATCACCTTCAAAACATCCGAGTACTTAGCCTCGTCCGCCGTGATGACTAGGGCATCGCCCCTGGAGGGATTGGCGCCTACCCTAGACTTTTTGCTACCCTCATTCGCCTGGGCCTTCTTTTCGGCCCTTGACGTCTTCGGTTTCCTCTTGTTCTTGACCAGGGTCCAGGAGGCGTCACCCCCCTCTATTTCCCTTGTCTGGTGGGGCTGAGAACTTTCAGCCTGCCGTAACCCCTTATCACCGTCTTTCCTGAGTAGACGGACCTCTCCAGGTCCTTCCTCCCCCGGTTTTGGAGGTACCTGACCGGGGTTCAGCTTCCCAGCCCCACTACCCTTGTTCGGGGTAGTAACCCTCCGCGTTTTGGAGCGGCCCCCAGGGAGCTCATCCCCTGGAGACTGTCTCCCCCGTTTTTGTGTCTGCTCCGTTGGAGCAGTCACCCCCGACGTACCCGCAAATACTTGATCCTCAGTCTGGGTAGACTTTGGCACCACCGTCTTCGCTGGCACGCCTTCGGTCGATTCGACCTTGCCCGAGTCCGCGAATCCTTGGGCCTCAGTCTGGGTAGACCTCGACTCCACCGATTTCACGGGTTTACACTTGGCAGTCCCGACCGCCCTCTCCAGCTTGGCGTCCAGCATCGACTTTCGAAGTTTCTGCAAGCTCCTCTTGAGGTCCTTGCTGATATTATGCTTCGATGACGCAAAGTCGATGATGGCGTTCAGCTATTCCGTCGCCACCTCGAAGGCCGAAAGCCCATCGCATTTGCGGTTCATCGCCTCCACAAGCCATGGGCCGTCAATAACCCTTACCGGCGTTTTTATAGCCGAGAGGAAGGTTGAGTGACCCACGCTGGCGCTGCGCACTGAGCTGCCGACTATTGCCTCTGGCCTCCTAGGCGGAGACCTGAACAACCCACCTCTTGCGAAGGGGTTGTCGCCTACACTACTACCACTAATTGAAGAATTGACTTGGTTTTCCATTTTGGTCCCACGAGTTGCTCGGGGAAAGAGGTCCACCACGCCAGAGCCCAGCATGACGCGGTAAGGGACAATTACTGTGGAGGGTGCCCAGGTACCCCACAGGCTCCGTTAAAGGCCTAGCTTATTATTTCACCCCCCTGGCCATGCATCCCCTCGGCACGGGTCGCTTGACGCCTTGGGATTAGGGGTTAGGGACGTTGGTCGCACCCACTCACTCTAGCTGATGTCAGAAGGACAACAGTGCCCAGGCTGCACTACCAGAGCTAAGTACGCAACCCTTAGCTGGCGGTCAATTGTCATCGGAAGACCCGTGGAAGCGTGCGATTGGAACTTGTGAGGACCAGTGCTGAGTAGGTCGCTCCTTCCCAGATGTCAATTACCATTTCGCAGCCCTGTCTACAATAAGGCTGCGGGGAAGGACTGTAACCGTTGGTCCCAATTTTGTAGCTTGTTGGCTCCTCCACAAGCATCCCCATGTCTCGTCCCCCACGCCAGTAAGAACCAAACGCCCAGTCCGTCCCTAATGAAAGTAGTAGGACAGCCTTACTGGTGGCGATCCCAGCTGTCCGAAATAAAAAGATTCGGCATTATCGTGAAAGGCATAGCCCTTGTTTCATTCATCCCCACCCACACTGTACTTTCTGCGGTTTGAGTCTGGACAACCACCCGTAACGGTGTTGACCTAATCAATACCCTGCGCGGAAGTGCTGCCAACATTTACGAAGATGTGAAGAATGACTCTTCAGTTTTTCGTAAGAGGCATAGAAGAGAAAACGAAATAAGACCAAAAGAAAGATTAAAAAAAACTCAGGTAAATAGACCGTCGAGAGGGAGTCGGGGTTTCTTTTCTGTCGAACTACGAAGGCAGTTGTAGTGCGCGCCGCTGTGATCATTTAAAACTTTGTTAAAAGGATAAAACTTAAGAAAACTTGCATGCATATGAAGTGAATTAGTGCTAAACAAAAAAACAGATGCTAAAAAGTTCCTGTGAGAGACTTAAAAGCTAATAGTACGGTTAGTTACAAGTGATAGTACGGTGTAATTCTAAAGCTAATTGTAAAAATTGTATCTTTTGTTACTAGTGAAACAGATAATAGCATCTCTTTAGAAGCCAGCTCACCTTCAATAGGTGTTAATTTGTATAGAAGAAAAGGTAAATCATATTGTACAATGTGCTTAATTGATATGGGAGAGTGGTGTTAAATGCGCTAGAGAGAGTGATAATATGGTGTGCTAATTGCTACGGGGCAGGCCCGATTCTGCTTCCGGGCCTTTTCTTTTCTTTTTGTGCCCACGGGTGTGACCCCGGAGGACATTCTATTCCGCAGTGCCATCCAGAAACTAGTTCGCGATCCCAAAACTGGAAGAAACTAGTTGGCGTGGCTTGTGTCAGTTTTCGGTGAGGCAAAGTACATCAGGGAACGGAATCAATCACCGTCCGAGCCGCCATCGCGCCCCCTGGGAACGCTATCCTGTGCAAGTCGCCATTGCGCTTGGCTGGTCGCCGGCAATCATCTTCCGACCGACATCGATTGGCCGCAGCCAACTGAAACCGCCATCTCGCTTGCCTGGTCGCCGGCAAGCATCTTCCAGCCGACATTGATTGGCCGCAGCCACCTGAAACCGCCATCTCGCATGCCTGGTCGCCAGCGATCATCTTTCGACTGACATCGATTGGCCACAGCCATCAGAAACCGCCATCTTGCCTGCCTGGTCGCCGGAAATCAGCTTTCGACCGACGACGAATAACTCTCGACCTTCAGCAATCGCCATCGCTCCATTTGGGACACAGGCCTACAGAACGAGTGGCGAATACGCCCCCCCCCCCTCCAGCACGCGAAGGGGAAGTGGACCCGGGTATCCAACTGTAAACCGTCTGGCCATCTCTAGAACCCGCCGCCGGTGCTCACCACGTCGCACACTCTCCACCGCCCAGCCATCTACGAACTTCCAAGACGATCCGAAGCAATCAGGCTCACGAAATCCTCGCATACCGCTGGAGGTCATCCATCGCCATCGACCCAATGCTAGCCGACGAGACCATCGCTGCCTGACAACCCCCGTAAAAGCGCAAGTACACCATTTCTCTCTCTCCATATAATATGCCCAAGGGGCGAATAAAATCATAATGTTAAGACAAAGTATTGAGTCAGGTCATTTATGAGCAGCACTCCCTCATTGCATATGCATGGTATTGTTCCGTTCCGTACCTGAATGGTATTCAAGCCTTGGTCTTGGTAGTTCACCTGGATAAGACTCCGTTACCTCGATTTTGGTCCACCTTGGTCGATAGAACCGGTTGGCTGACACTTCTCCGCAAGGTTTTCAACTTTTATCGCTCCTGCTTAAGGTAAGTGAAGAGTGGGGCAGTGGGTAAAACGGTGCTATACAATTAAACGACCCAGTGCTCGACAATTTCCCACACTCAATTCCTTCTGAGCAGCCGAGAGGCTTACAGGACCAGCTCCCGGCTGAACTTCTCAAACATGGCAGTGAGCAGCTTTATGAAGTTCTGCACCATATTATGTCGAAAATATGGGAAGACGAGGAAATGCCTGCTAGCTGGTTGGACGGCCTCATTTGCCCTCTCTTTAAGAAAGGGCACAGACTGGAGTGCGCCAATTACCGAGGAATAACCCTCCTTAATTCGGCGTACAAAATTATGTCCCGTATTCTGTTCAACAGATTGAGACCGCTTGAAGAGTCCTTCGTCGGCGAATACCAAGCAGGTTTTCGTGAGGGCCGATCAACGACGGATCAAATGTTTACCCTGAGACAAATCCTTGATAAATTCCGGGAGTACAACTTGCAGACACATCATCTGTTTATTGATTTCAAGGCGGCGTACGATTCAGTGAAACGGAATGAATTATGGCAAATTATGCTTGAACATGGTTTTCCGGCGAAACTGATACGGCTGATTCGTATAACGTTGGACGGATCGAAATCAAGTGTAAGGGTTGCGGATGAAATATCGACGTCATTTGTTACCTTAGATGGATTAAAGCAGGGTGATGCACTCTCGAACCTACTGTTCAATATAGCGCTCGAGGGAGCGATTAGGAGAGCTGGTGTGCAAAGAAGCGGTACCATTATCACAAAATCGCATATGCTCCTGGGATTTGCGGACGATATAGATATTATCGGAATTGATCGCCGCGCCGTGGAAGAGGCTTTTGCGCCTTTTAAGAGGGAGACAGCGAGGATTGGACTCACGATCAATACCAGCAAAACGAAGTACATGGTCGCTGGCAATCAACGTGGGTTCATTAGTGGTGGTGGTAGCGAAATAGTGCTGGATGGTGAAAAATTTGAAGTGGTAGAAGAATTTGTGTATCTTGGAACATTAGTGACGTGCGATAATGATGTTACCCGCGAGGTGAAAAGGCGTATTGCAGCTGCAAATAGGGCTTATTACGGACTTCGTAACCAGCTTAAGTCCCGTAATCTGCAAACGAAAACAAAACTCGCGCTGTATACTACTCTGATTCTTCCGGTGGCTTTATACGGCCATGAGACATAGACGTTAAAGGAGGCTGATCGGAGAGCTCTCGGAGTGTTTGAGCGTAAGGTGCTGCGGACAATACTCGGCGGTAAACAGGAGAACGGTATCTGGCGGCGTCGCATGAATCACGAATTGTACCAGGTGTATAAAGGGCTGGATATTATTAAGCTTATACAACACGGCAGACTACGGTGGGCTGGTCACGTTGTTCGTATGCCGGAAGAACGACAAGCGAAGATAATATTTAGTAGAGAACCCGGAAGAGGCCGCAGGCTTCGTTTAAGGCCGCGTACACGATGGCTTTTTGCAGTTGAAGAGGACCTGAGGGCGCTCAATGTTCAGGGCGACTGGAAGCGATTGGCCCAGGATCGAGTCCAGTGGAGAAGGATACTCCATTCGGCGTAGGTTCATCGAAGAGCTGTAGCCCATCAAGTATCAAGTAAGTACTTAAGCCATAACATACTCAGTTATTAAATTGAATTTCAATACCAAATTCATAACCAATTATTATTATTATTCGTTTGGTATTGAAATACCTAAGCATGTTATCCCTCAGGTATTCTGCATATAAGTTTTTGGTATTATTTTTTGATATTTTACCTCTTATGCAAGGCTAGTTCATACCAATTTCTGTTATCGAGGTCTTCGCTCCTCCTCGGGTATTTAGTACAGTTGCTGATGAAGAATGTGTATCCAGTATTTTGCGCTCGATAATGGCGGCCAAGTGAGTGCCTTTTTGACATTCAAGAGGTAGAAAATATTTACGTATTTCAATCACAGTAGGCTTTGATTCATTGAAAAACATTGGCACTCATCCGGTATCAACAAACAAACAAATGTCAAATATTTCTCTACGTTATTCCAGGATTTGGTACTTTTCTTGTGGATTTTTTTTTGCAATACAATTTGCAATACAATTTTTACAATTTTATTTTCTAGGGATGAAGCCACTAAAAGACAACGAAACAATGATGATTGTAATCAGTATTTTTCTAAGGGAAATTAAATTTATAACCGAGCACCTGGGTGAGGCGTTAGCCAGGTTGTGTCAGGCTGGATTCACTACGCTGAACGCATTCAAATAAACTTCGTTTGCCCTATCCAGATGCCTCCGGCCCCCCAGTCAAGAAATACTTTAAAGGAAATGTTAAGCATTGCGCTCAATGCTCTACCTACGTGCACATCGACACATATTGTACTCCCACTTTTCTCACTGACTGCACAATAACGTTCCGGAAGCATCTGTGCCACAATACTCCTCTAGTAAAGCGACGGAAGTATCCTTGCAGCGGTGGACTTAAGGCACCTCATATTAAGGTTAAGAATTGCAAATTTAGGCCTTTTGTAATTTGTGAAAAAAAAAACATTTTATGGGTACCTTAACAAATATCAGCACAACTTTATACAGTTAATATTGGTACGTGGCCGGTCAATTGTAACAGGTCTAAGATTCAGTAAGTGGAACATTTAGCTGTCTGCTAGAGGTTTAAGAATATTCGCAGTGATGTGGGGGCCGGAGGCAGCTGGATAGGGCAAACGAAGTTTATTTTAATGCATCCAGCGTAGTGAACCAAGACTGACATCGTCTCGCACAGGAGCTCAGTTGCAAATTTCCTTTCCATTAGAAAAATACTGATTAATCATCATTGATTTGTTAATTTTTTGTGGCTTCATTCCTAGAAAATAAAATTATATTATTACAAAAAAAAATCGATCAGAAAAGTACCAAATCCTTGAATAACGTAGAAGAAATATTTGACATTTGTTTGTTTGTTGATACCAGATAAGTGCAAATGTTTTTCAATAAATCAAAGCCTACTGTGATTGAAATATGTAAATATTTTCTACCTCTTGAATGTCAAAAAGGCACTCACGGCCGCCATTATCTAGCGCAAAATACTGGATAGCCGCCAGACATTCTAAATACTCACGCTCCTCTAATGTGGACGTGTACTATGCACATGTGGAAGTATTGGCTTGAGAAATGGATTGCGAGTGATTGGACTATGCGTCCAATTTGGGAATCTCGAGCTCGTTCAGTAGCCGCTAGGTTGCGAAGGTCGACGGAGGTCCTTCATAGCTTAGTTGGTTAAAGCACCAGTCTAGCGTACTGTAGGGTCATGGGTTCGAGTCCCATCGAGTTAAGTGGTTACCTCCAATACATTTTCCAAATCAATATCTTCCACATAACGTACATATTCACATATGAGTATTCATAACATTGTAAATTAACGTCCAAGTCGGGTGGTTTAATCCCCGGAAATAGGCATTAACCTTGATTGAACATGTTTCTAACATATTTTCCAAAAAAAAAAACAAGCTCTTTTAGTGGAGTGGCTTCAACTGTCTAAGGCGAGTTTAGTACATTTTCCAAATCAATATCTTCCACATAACGTACATATTCACATATGAGTATTCATAACATTGTAAATTAACGTCCAAGTCGTGGAGTGGAGTGGAGTGGCTTCAACTGTCTAAGGCGAGTTTAGTACTTTCCATTTAATTCCACTACGTTTTGTAATCTTTACAGATACTTATTTCAACCTCAACTGTGAGACCATCTTCAGTGTCTCGTACTTGACTCGATATTTTTCAACATTTTGTTTAGATCAGGTAGATCGCATTAAAGATTTTTTAAATTTGCTTATTCGACGTTTAGTCCGTTTAATCTGTGGTTCCACAGCTCTCCATACGCTGTTCTGGTTCAGGAGGGCAGGGTTCAATTCATCGGTATGATCACAATACGACCCCCGGCCGCAGTGACCTAGTGAGCAACAAGCTTGAGTCGTCTGCTAGTATTGTTTATCACATGGAGAGCGCAGCCTTGATGACAGTCTATTAGGAATACAACTGGTTAACTTTCGAAAAAAAAACAAAAAGTTTGTCAGTAACAAACACTGTTGATGACAAAAGGTATGTTTTAGGCGTTGCTCGATCCCTGATCTTGAACGTAATATTTTATTTACTTGCTCAAACTAAGGCCGGAGTGATATGTGCAGCACATAAAAGTCTTCCCCATTCAGCTCGGTTCATGGCTGCACGTCGTCCATCACGCAGTACAGAACAAGATGAATACACAGCTAGGTGTTGCAGTCTGCCCAATTCCGGACGAGAAGAAGGCGGGGGTGAAAAATTCATTTTCGGTGCAAAACATAAACAAACCGGCTGGCTCTCCCATCCAGTTTTCCGCGAGCGGTAATGGCCGCCAGCTTGCCTGCGGGTTAGTCTCTGATTTGACGTTTCTGGAGGTCAACTGCACCCACCGCTCCGAACATTCTGACCAATGTTGCATATAAGAAGGTGCTGATTCAGTGAATTCAAGCCTTCTTATATACCACATTGATCAAAATGCTGGAATGGTGGGTGCAGTTGACCTCCAGAAACGTCAAATCAGAGACTAACCCGCAGGCAAGCTGGCGGCCATTACCGCTCGCGGAAAACTGGATACTAAAATCCAAGATGGCTGAATCGGGAATTTGGCAGATTGGAACACCTAGTGGTGTATTCATCTTGGTACAGAAGGTCCGCAAATCGTTCGAGCATTACCGACAGCTTTGTGCAGAAAGCACAAACGGACGTTGTATATACGGACCTATCTGCAGCTTTCGATAAAATTAACCACGCTATCACGGTTGCGAAATTGGAAAGACTTGGCATTGCTGGTTATCTTTTGCGCTGGTTCCATTCATATCTCACCGGACGGAGACTGTCTGTTACGGTAGGCAATTCTCAGTCCACTGAATTTTTGGCAACCTCAGGCATTCCTCAGGGAAGCCATCTTGGCCCCTTGATATTCCTCTTGTATTTCAACGATGTAAACAATGTGCTTCGAGGACCGCGACTGTCGTATGCGGATGATATGAAGCTCTATGCACTAATTCGGTCTATCTCTGACGCAATGGACCTACAACAAGATATTAATTCATTTGCGGCTTGGTGCACATTGAACCGGATGGTTGTCAATCCTAGCAAATGTTCCGTGATCTCTTTCATTCGTGTACATCAGCCAATAATTTACAACTATGAGCTCAATGGAATTGTGATGCAACGTGTGAACTGTATAAAGGATCTTGGTGTTATTCTAGATACGCAGCTAACATTCAAGCATCATGTCTCTTACGTGATCGAGAAGGCTTCTAGAACATTAGGATGAATCTTTCGCGTCGCCAAGGGTTTCACCGATGCTTATTGCTTGAAATCACTGTACTGTTCGCTGGTTCGATCTACGCTGGAATATTGTTCCGCTGTATGGCATCCTAATTACCAGAACGGATCAGTAAGAATTGAATCTGTTCAACGCCGCTTCATTCGTTTTGCTCTTCGCTTGCTTCCATGGCGAAACCCATTCCGGTTACCAAGTTATAGCAGCCGTTGTCACTTGATTAATCTTGAAAGCCTACAATTGCGGAGGCACATTGCACGGGCCATGGTCGTTGCTGATACGCTCCAAGGCAGAATCGACTGCCCTGAAATTCTGGAATCAGTAAACTTGAACGTTCGACCTAGGGCACTGCGAAATAACGGAATGCTGAGGATACCTTTTCGAAGAACGAATTACGGACAACGTGGAGCGATAGTGGGTCTACAGCGGGCATTCAACGAGGTTGCCCCATGTTTTGATTTTAATCTATCCAGACAGACGATTCGTCGTAATTTTACAAGGGCTTATTCTGCCATGTTTCATAATTAACGATGATTTTATTATAATTACTATTATTAGTATTAATTAGGATAAGCATCATTAGGACCTAAGTTGTCTGTTGATGAATCAAACAATAAAGAATAAAGAATAAAGAATAAATCGTCCTCTACCCACCTTGCTCACTGCGCACCTCGCCTTCTTGTGCCAGTCGGATCGTTGTCGAGACATTATGACTGTGCCCAGTCCTCTCTCAACAGCTGATGCAAATTGTGGTTCATTCGCCTCCTCTACGTACCGTCTGCCATCTGCACCCCACCATAGATAGTACGCAGCACTTTCCTTTCGAAAACTCCAAGTGTGATGTAGGCTGCCTCCATATTCTGAAAGTTACGTGCCATAATATCTATACTTGCTACTACCATACTTACCAATATCTACCATACTTGCCAATCCCTGACCATCGTATTACCCCCTCCAAAGTGATGTTGATGTTCTGCGCGTTTCAAAGTGACTCGAGATTTGAGAATGAATGAATGTTGTCCTTTTATGATTTTGAAACGCAAGCGAACCTATCGGTGGAAGTCAAGCTTTACTGAACAACGAACAAACAAATTCAAACTTACATTTTTCAGTTTTATAACAACTGAATAAAAGGTAACAGGCTGAACTTAATTAAACTATGATTAGCTCTGTATGGTTGTACGTTTACGTGTACGTAAATGGCTACCGGTCGGAAATCATCGATTTCAGTTTCATGACTTCCGCTCTGCTCGCCAAGGTACCGTGCTGCCAGTAACTTCTTACGCTAGGTGTTCATCGGCCTGACTGACATGACCAGTTTCCGACAACACCTATTAGTTTATCCGGAAATCCGTCTACATGCATTAGTTGCCATAGCTGGTCTTGGTCGACTATATCGTATGCGGCTTTGAAGTTGATGGATAGATGATGTGCGGATACGTTTCGTTGTATTCGCGGCATTCCTGCAATATCTGGCGTACGGCGAACACTTGATCCGTGGTAAAGCTTTCGCACATAAATCCCGCCTGGTACTGCCCCACGAACTCTCTTCCAATTTCGGTTAGTCGACGGCATAAAATTTGGTAGAGTACCTTGTAGGCGGCGTTCAGCAAGGTGATTTCGCGGTAGTTGCTGCAATCCAGCTTATTGCCCTTTTTGTAGATGGGGCACACGACACCTTCTATCCATCCCTGCAGCAGATGCTGATCCTCCCAAACCTTGGTAATTACCCAGGGCAGCGCTGTAGACAGTGATTCACCAGTGTGTTTAAACAGCTCTCGTGGTAGTAGTAGTAGTTGGTCAACCCCAGAGGCTTTGTTGTTTTTCAGCGGGTGAGCGTGCTCCCAGGTTCGCCAATATGCCGCCATCGTTGTCTGCCACATCGCCATTCAAGTGCTGCCGCTCAAATATCCATCTATTAGTTGCGCTCACTAAATGCATTTTATTTGATTGTTAAAAAATGTAAAAAATAAAAGAGCAGATTTTTTGCCAATTGTGTAGGACATCTCTGCCGGCAGGGCAGCTGCAGATAAAATGGTGCGGTTTTTTCAAAATGTTGGAGTGTGTCTTCTGATACTTTGAGAACGGCAGTCTCGGGAAGTTGCTGCAGCCACAAAGATTTTAGGATTTTCTGATCCATGATAACGACAACTATAATAGCTAGATCGTTCATTTTACGGAGCAGAATGGTCCAATTTTTCCAATTGCGCTCAATATGTATTAATTTGTGTGTTTGCTTATCCTCTCGTCGGGGCCACTAAGGAGCGTTGAATAATAAAGCTTAAAAAGAGCTCCAGTTTTTTTTTTTATACGAGACGAGCCAGCCCAGGGCTGAAAGTCTCGCTAATAAATACAAAAAAAAAACTTCAGTTCTATGCTACATGTCAAAGAGAAAGACGAAATCAAAATGAAATTTCTCGCCACTCGTTTCGCATCAATTGGCGCTTCACTCTTTTATTTCAAGATAAAATGAGTTTGATACTACTAGATGGAGAATTATCATATTATCAGTCAACTTGAAACCCCTGATCTTCGTACTTACCTTTTCATAATACGTTTTCAACATTAATTTGTCTATAAATGTGTGTACAAAGGATTATTTACAGATGCAGTACAGCAACGGTTTTAACATTTGTTCGCTATATTTATTGAACATATTCTTTTTTTCTAATTATAGTTAGAACGCAGTTTTGCTGTCACAGACGTGTTACATAGTACATGATTTAAATCTAAATTAAATGCGTTACACATTTTCATTCTATTCACTTCAGTGTGAGTTTTAAGTTATTACATTAGTTTTCTTATAACTTAGGTTGCTTTAGTTATTTCACTTCGTTCTTTTTTGTTAAAGCATGATTCACTTATATTATTGTTAATCATCGAGTTTAATTAAAGAAAAAGGAATCTTATAAGCTTAACAACTCTCCATAACGCACTAAGCTAAGCAACGGTCCATTTAATTTTTAATGCACTCTCACAGCAAAACACATAAAATGAAAAATGCGAAAAAACAGCTCGCGTATCAAGCAAATAATAGAGAAGAGGAACGAACTTCATCTTTTCAATTTATTATCATTTGTTTTATTTTTACGTTGACTCCGCAACAAGACAGCTTAACGCCATTATTGTTTTAAATAAGGAATTTTAAGGAAAAAGAAATACTAGATGAATTTAAGTATACACAACAATACGCATGAGCTTGATCGTGTATTGTGATTTGGATTTGCTTCTCGGACGTTGATTATGTATGTGTGGGAAGGGAAACTTATTCCGGTCGTTTTTCGCTGTGTTTCCGAGTGTATTCTTCGGCGTTCTTGGTAAACTTTTTGCGGTCCTTTAAATATTCCTCTGCTAGATCCGCACGAAGTGGATGCTCAGGTTCTGGATCGTTCACAAGTGCTATGAGAGCTTGTATTACTGGAAATCAGATAGGAATTAGCTTTGCTTTAAATTTGTTTGTGCTATCCATACCTTGATCAGTCTTTGTTGCTGGCTTCCAGTTTTCGGCGCTAATAATCGGCAAGCACACTTGACCTTTCTCATCTATGTTAGGATGGTAGATTTTGGTTTTAAAACAAATTTTTGGTGGTTTAAAGGGATACTCAGCAGGGAACGTCACTTCGATTCTGAAAGCACCTTTGTTGTAGGGTGCATTTTCCTGAAAATAAAGAAACAAAATCTATAATTTATCTTAAGCTACAATATAGAACCATTTATCTGATCAAATTGACAACGGACTACTTGTTCAACATTTCACAAGTAATAAGTAGTGTGAATATTCGTTTTTTTTTTCATTTTAATGTAATGGGCTACATGTGAAACAGCTCAGCTAATAGTGAATAAGTTCGTGGGAAGTTATCAAGTCGACTTCGTTAGTCGTTTTCTGTACGGCTAATGCGTTAAATATTTAGCACCAATGCACCATCTCTTCATCAATTTCAATGACAGTATAGACCGCGGAGATTTAAATTTAAAATCAGGAACTTAGAGGTTGTCCATAAACCTTGTAGACTAAATTTTAATTTTTTAAACCCCCTCTCTTCTAGTAGACTTTCCTGAACCCCCTCCTCACCCCCCTTGAAGTCTACGTAGACTTTTTCAAATTTTTCAAAACTTCATATGTGTTATGCTACAGGGCTGACAAAAGTCATTCTCGTCGTATGAAGAAAGCGAAAAAAAATTAGTCTTCGTCATAACATTGCACGACGCAACACCTATTCGTTTTCTTCGCGCTGCATGCGTACCACGACGATAGTCGCACAGCCAAAAGTTATGACGATTTTCGTCGTCACTTCTTCACACAATTCATTGCACGTCATAATAGACGGACTGGTTAAAAATATAATAGCGTCTCAATTAAACAAATAGTAGAAACTTTGGTAACACAAATGTATCGATAACATTCATAACGCTTTCTTACGTTGCTTCAAATTCATTATTACAAAGAATTAGTAAAAATCTTCGCATGGCAGCTGCCGCTTGAAGAATAACGGTATGAAGTCTTCGTTCTTTGATGTCGTCATGACGATTTGGTTACACGACGAAAGCTAACGTCGTGCGCGTCATTGACGATGTGGAGAGTAGCAATGAAGACACTGCAACTCGTCGCTACTGTGGCATTTCGTGCTATGACGATGACTATTGCAGCCCTGGTTATGCATGAGCACAATGACGCATTACTATCTTATTATGATTTATTGTCAACAGGTGGAAAAGACACCCCAATGACCACTATCTTAAAATAAATACATTAACTACGTAAATACGTTAACTTATACTCAAGAGCGAAAAATATGCAGAAAATTACACTTATTAGTTTCTCGCGACACATTAAAATCAAACACAGAATAACACATATTGGATAAATGGGACATGCTTCGGACCGGCTCATGTAGGCCATAGTTAGTTCTGGCAGCAGGGAGATTGATGAACGAGTGTGATCGGAGAATACGGCGGCAAGTGTTGATGTCCAGCAAGCTGAGCAACGTAGGGCAGTCGATGTTTCCTTGCAGAAGATCGCCGATGAAGCAGGCCTTAGCCACGTTACGCCTTGCATCAAGACAGTCGAGGTTAATAAGCTGACAACGGCTGCTGTAGCTTGGTACGTTGAGCGGATCTCTCCACCTAAGATGTCGTAGAGCAAAGCGCACGAATTTTCTTTGGATAGCTTCGATGCGCTGAACTTCGTTTCGGTAATACGGAGCCCAGACAACTGACGAGTACTCCAAGATCGGGCGAACGGTTGCACAAAACAGTGATTTCAGACAGTACACATCCCGGAATTTCTTGGCCTAGAGAAACAGGAAGCCTAGTTGTGAAGACGCCTTCGAAACGATATATGCTACATGATCCTTGAATGTTATTTTCGAGTCGACCAAAACTCCTAGATAATATGTT
The DNA here is from genome assembly GCF_024139115.2 of Armigeres subalbatus. Lineage (NCBI taxonomy): Eukaryota > Metazoa > Arthropoda > Insecta > Diptera > Culicidae > Armigeres > Armigeres subalbatus. The sequence continues at coordinate 213,150,684 of NC_085141.1, read as the reverse complement.
TAATATGTTTAAGAAAAACGCTCAGAACTAATTTATTACCAAGGCTAAGTTTTCTAGCTGTTTGATAAACGTTAACCCATTTTAGAAGCAAAACGTTCAAACGTTGAATATTCAGCGCAATGTTGCTGTCGGTGAGTTTCACATCGTTTTGAAGTTTAGAGGACCGCTGTCCGATAACTGCAAAACTGTTGCAACTATTGAACTGCAGTTAAATAACCTTCAGCTGTTGAACGTCTAGTATGTATAATTTTGTTACAATGTTATTTTTAAGTAGCGATATAAGGAATGGTATTGAATATCGAAAATTATTTTCTGAATGACTTAACAAAAGTAGATACTGTGATTAGGAATCAATAAGATCATATTATCTAAAAGTTTATTCTGGTTGAAGCTTCCACCTCCAGGAATATAGCTCAGAATATCAAACTATATATCATATTACTTGGAGACCAGAATCCGACCTTAAATTTTCTCGAAATGTGAGGCTACCTAGAACACCATATTCATTTTTAGAGCAGTTTTTAACATCTAGTTATTCGACGTAACTGTCGAATATATTACTATCGACATCCAATATTAACTCTATAGAGGTCGTCTTCCAACTGGGATAAATTTTCCGCAATAATTTAGTCTGCATGAAATTTAAATGAAGTGAGATTTTGGACGTTTCGCAATCACGCAGCAAGAAATACATGGAAGCAAAATCTGCTTACAAGATTTCCAGGGTACCTATAAGGCCAATGTTGGTAGAATCTTGTTCAATTATCAATCATCGAAACCTCATGCGCGAGCTAATTCGCTTGCGATCTGTAGGCAGAGAATCACGCTTGAGTTTTTCACACAGAATCACAGCGTTTCGCTCATTTTCCGAAAAATGATTCCGCTCCCAAAAGCATCAAAACCCAATCGAAGAGAATTTTATGTTTGGATTTACTATCCATTGTTCCAAGCAAAGAAAGTTAAATTGATGAACACATCGAAAAGAACATGTTGAAATCATGCAATTGCGAGACAACATGAACGATGAACGATTCTCTGGGCCATGAGTCAGGTGGTATTTTACTCGCGCTTGATTTGAATTCCTGATGAGATTTGAGAATTTGTGTTTTTCTCCACACTGTAGCAATGCTTGATAAAAACAAACTATAGAGATAATTTTGTCTGAGTTACTACAAAAGCACATTGTAATCTTGACTTCTATGATCCATATAGGGTGGTCGGTATTGGCCATTTTTGTCAAATACCGATATTCGATATTTGATGGAGTCAATACCGGTAATACCGGTAGAATACCGGTTTTTGTGAAAATTTCAGGTAGTAAAAGAAAAACTTTCGATTTGGACTTTTGAATGAAAAACAGTATTTATTGACAAACTTCAAATGTTAAAATCATTGCTTGTTGAGCTGGGCGAAGCGAAACTTAAGTAAACATTAAGGGTCTGTCTCATTTGGAGAATTAAACTGAAATTAAACTTAAAAGTGACATTTCAATAATTATCGAATAACCCTGCTCGCAGAGCAAGATTACTTTTGACAGATATCGAATCATTTTCCATCGATGTCCTATTGGAATTGCTGGGTAGCACCAGCCATTCTTATAACGGGGTGATTTTTTAATTTTCGAACTGTCACTTTTAAGTTTAATTCTCCAAATGAGACAGACCCTAAGTGTGCGACTCATCTTCCAATCCGCCTTGGATTTTTTTAGCAATGTTTGCAACTACTGAAAATGCCCTCTCCCAATCCGCATTGGATTTTGTTAGCAATGTTTGCAACTACGGTGAATGCCCTCTCTGGTTCAACCGAAGTAGGACGAATGGTTCCAAGACTATCGAAAATCAGTGTCAAATACACTCAACCCTCTTTTTACGTCACTTATTGGGGGGACATAAATCGAATGTGACGTAAAAAGAATTTTTGCTAAAATTTCTAGTATTTCACTTAATTTATTGATAGTGAGGATACTTACAAATACATTCACTTGCGTCTTACATGAGGTATTGTAAGATCTATCCAAATCCAGCAGATGTTATAAGATCTCCAAATTGTCCTGGAGTTTGAATCAAATGGTCTACCGAATCAACCAAAGCCTTCATGATGTCCCAAGTCGTGGTATCAACTCTATTATGCCCTCCGAGGATTTGTCTTTCACTTGCGTCTCAAAACAAGACATATGAGGTGTTGTAAGATCTCCAAATTGTCCTGAAGTTTGAAACAAATGGTCCACCGAATCAACCAAGGCTTCCATGATGTCTCCAGTCTCGGTGTCAACCCAATTTTGTCCTCCGATTATTTGTCTTTCACATCCGTCTTCAATTCTTGCATGTATGAAGTTGTAAGATCTCCAAATCGTCCAGGAGTTTGAATCAAATGGTCTACCGAATCAACCAAAGCCTTCATGATGTCCCAAGTCGTGGTATCAACTCAATTATGTCCTCCGAGTATTTGCTTTCACTTGCGTCTCAAAACAAGACATATGAGGTGTTGTAAGATCTCCAAATTGTCCTGAAGTTTGAATCAAATGGTCCACCGAATCAACCAAGGCTTCCATGATGTCCCCAGTCTCGGTGTCAACCCAATTTTGTCCTCCGATTATTTGTCTTTCACATCCCTCTTCAATTCTCGCATGTATGAAGATGTAAGATCTCCAAATCGTCCTGGAGTTTGAATCAAATGGCCTACTGAATCTACTGAGGCTTGCATGATGTCCTCAGCCGCGGTATCATCCCAATCATGCCTTCCGAGTATTTATCTTTCACCTGCGTCTCAAGTCCAGGTATATGAGATGTTTTAAGATCTGCAAATTGTCCTGGAGTTTGAATCAAAAGGTCTACAGAATCAAACAAGGCTTCCACGATGTCCCCAGCTTCACTGTCAACCCAATTTTGTTTTTCGAGTATTGGTCTTTTACTAACGTCTCAAATACAGGCATATTCAATATTGTAAGATCTCCAAATTGTCCTGGAGTTTAAATCAAATGGTGAAATGAATCAACCAAGGCTTCCATGAAGTCCCCCGCCACGGTATCATCCCACTCATGCCCTCCGAGTATTTGTCTTTCACTTGCGTTTCAAGTCCATGTATATGAGATGTTTGTCCTGGAGTTTGAATCAGGTGGTCTACAGAATCAAACAAGGCTTCCACGATGTCCCCAGCCTCGGTGTCAACCCAATTGTGTCTTCTGAGTGTTGGTCTTCTACTAACGTCTCAAATACAGGCATATTCGATATTGTAAGATCTCCAAATTGTTCTAGAATTTAAATCAAATGGTCTATCGAATCAACCAAAGCCTTTATGATGTCCTAAGCCGTGGTATTAACTCAATAATGTTCTCTGAGTATTTGTCTTTCACTTGCGTCTCAAAACAAGACATATGAGGTGTTGTAAGATCTCCTAATTGTCCTGGAGTTTGAATCAAATTTTGTAATGAATCAACCAAGGATTCCATGGTGCCCCCAGCCGCGGTATCATCCCAATCATGCCCTCCGAGTATTTGTCATTCACTTGCGTCTCAAGTCCAGGTATATGAGATGTTGTAAGATCTCCAAATTGTCCTGGAGTTTGAATCAAATGGTCTACATAATCAACCAAGGCTGCCACGATGTCAACCCAATTTTGTCTTCTGAGTATTAGTCTTTTACTAACGTCTCAAGTTCAGGTATATGAGGTGTTGTAAGATCTCCAAAATGTCCTGGAGTTTGAATCAAAAAATCTAATGAATCAACCAAGGCTTCCATGGTGCTCCCAGCCGCGGTATCATCCCAATTATGTCTTTCGATTATTTGTCTTTCACTTACGTCTCAAATCCAGGCATATGAGATTTTTTAAGATCTCCAAATTGTTCTGGAGATAGAATCAAATGGTCTACCGAATCTACTGAGGCTTGCACGATGTCCTCAGCTGCAGTATCATCCCACTCATGCCCTCCGAGTATTTGTCTTTCACTTACGTCTCAAGTCCATGTATATGAGATGTTTTAAGATTGGCAAATTGTCCTGGAGTTTGAATCAAATGGTCTACATAATCAACCAAGGCTTCCACGATGTCTCCAGCCTCGATGTCAATCCAACTTTGTCTTCTGAGTATTGGTCTTTTACTAACGTCTCAAATACAGGCATATTCAATATTGTTAGATCTCCAAATTGTCCTGGAGTTTGAATCAAATGGTCAATCGAATCAACCAAAGCCTTCACGATGTCCTAAGCCGTGGTATCAACACAATTATGTTCTCTGAGTATTTGTCTTTTTCTTGCATCTCAAAACAAGACATATAAGGATCTCCAAAGTGTCCTTGAGTTTGAATCAAATGGTGTAATGAATCAACCAAGGCTTTCATGGTGCTCCCAGCCACGATATCAAACCAATTATGTCCTCCGATTATTTGTCTTTCACTTACGTCTCAAATGCAGGCATATGATACGTTTTAAGATCCCAAATTGTTCTGGAGTTTGAATCAAATGTTCTGCCGAATCAAACAAGTCTTTCACGATATCCCCAGCCGCGGTGTCAACCCAATTTTGTCTTCTGAGCATTGGTCTTTCACTTGAGTCACAAATTTTAGCATGTAAGATGTTGTAAGATCTTCAAACTGTCCTGGAGTTTGAATCAAATGGTCTACCAAATCAATCAAGGCTTTAATGATTTCTTCACTCGCGGTATCAACTCAATTATATTCCCCGTGTGTTTGTCTTTCACTCGTCTTAAATCGAGGCATATGAGGTGTTGTAAGATCTCAAAGTTTTCCTGGAATTTGGATAGTTTGCGAATTGCGTCTCAAATTCTGACATGTAACATGTTGTAAGATCTCCCAATTGTTCTACAGATTGAATCAAATGGTCTACCGAATCAATCAAGGCTTCCATTATGTCCCCAGCCACGAAGTCTAGACTTCAGATATTTCTTCGATGACCTGGAGTGGAATAATTGTTAAATGCGTATCTAATATGGATCTATGGATCAGAATGGGATGAACCATTTGAAAATAATAATCCTGTAGACCTAAGAACCAGTACTCCATGACTTTCTTAAATTACCTGGAATGGAACAATAGTTGAAGAGGTATCCAATTTAGTCCTATGGATCAAAACGGGTATGAGCAAGTTTTTTTAAAAGAGATAACAGCCTTTTGGTTACGCGTGTTGACCGTAAAGCTTATATTTCAGGTATGGATGATATTCATGGATGATCTGCAATGGAACAATAGTTGAAGCCGTATTCACTTTAGTTCTATGGATCAAAAAGGGTATGGCCCATATGAATTGCCGAATTTAGTCACAATCAAATTGCTAGAACCATCCCTACAAACATTTTAGTTTTATGTAAAAGCAAATAATGGTTTTCATGACCGTTATAGAACTAAAAATGTTCCTTAGGATAATTGTCTGACTTGTGCTGCGCAGGTTGTTGCTGGGGTTACTGGGGACATCATGAAGGCCTTGGTTGATTCGGCAAACCATTTGATTCCAGCTCCAGAACAATTTGGAGATCTTATAATAACTCATATGTCTGGAACTGGAACGCAAGTGAAAGACAAATACCCTGGAAATATAATTGTGCTGATACCACGACATGGGGCCTCATGGAAGCCTTGCTTGACCAAACTCCTGGATAATTTAAAGATCTTAAAACATCTCATATGTCAAGATTTGAGACGCAAGTGAAAAAAAAATACTCGGAGGACATAATTGGGTTGATACCGCAGCTATGGACACTATGGAAGCCTTGGTGGATTCGGCAGACCATTTGATTCAAACTCCAGGACGATTTGGAGATCTTACTACATCTCATATGTCTGGATTTGAGACGCAAGTGAAAGAGAAATACTCGGAGGACATAATTGGGTTGATACCGCGGCTAAGGACATCATGGAAGCCTCGGCTGATTCGGCAGACCATTTGATTCAAACTCCAGGACGATTTGGAGATCTTACTACATCTTATATGTCTGGATTTGAGACGCAAGTGAAAGAGAAATACTCAGAGGACATAATTGGGTTGATACCGCAGCTACGGACATCATGGAAGCCTTGGTGGATTCGGCAGACCATTTGATTCAAACTCCAGGACGATTTGGAGATCTTACTACATCTCATTTGTCTGGATTTGAGACACAAGTGAAAGAAAATTATTCGGAGGACATAATTAGGTTGATACCGCAGCTACGGACATCATGGAAGCCTTGGTGGATTCGGCAGACCATTTGATTCAAACTCCAGGACGATTTGGAGATCTTACTACATCTTATATGTCTGGATTTGAGACGCAAGTGAAAGAGAAATACTCAGAGGACATAATTGGGTTGATACCGCGGCTGAAGACATCATGGATGCCTTGGTTGATTCGGCAGACCATTTGATTCAAACTCCTGGACGATTTGGAGATCTTACCACATCTCATTTGTCTGGATTTGAGACGCAAGTGAAAGAAAATTATTCGGAGGACATAATTGAGTTGATACCGCAGCTATGGACATCATGGAAGCCGTGGTGGATTCGGCAGACCATTTGATTCAAACTCCAGGACGATTTGGAGATCTTAATACATCTTATATGTCTGGATTTGAGACGCAAGTGAAAGAGAAATACTCGGAGGACATAATTGGGTTGATACCACGGCTGAGGACATCATGGAAGCTTCGGCTGATTCGGCAGACCATTTGATTCAAACTCCTGGACGACTTGGAGATCTTACCACATCTCATATGTCTGGATTTGAGACGCAAATGAAAGAAAATTATTCGGAGGACATAATTGGGTTGATACCGCAGCTATGGACATCATGGACGCCTTGGTGGATTCAGCAGACCATTTGATTCAAACTCCAGGACGATTTGGAGATCTTACTACATCTTATATGTCTGGATTTGAGACGCAAGTGAAAGAGAAATAATCGGAGGACATAATTGGGATGATACCGCTGCTATGGACATCATGGAAGCCTTGGTTGATTCGGCAGACAATTGATTCAAACTCCAGGACGATTTGGAGATCTTACCACATCTCATATGTCTGGATTTGAGACGCAAGTGAAAGAATAATACTCGACATAATTGGGTTGATACCGTGGCTGGGGACATCATGGAAGCCTCGGTTGATTCGGCAGACCATTTGATTCAAGCTCCTGGACGATTTGGAGATCTTACCACATCTCATATGTCTGGATTTGAGACGCAAGTGGAAGACAAATACTCGGAGGACATAATTGGGTTGATACCGCGGCTGAGGACATCATGGAAGCCTCGTTTGATAAGGCACACCATTTGATTCAAACTCCTGGACGATTTGGAGATCTTACCACATCTCATATGTCTGGATTTGAGACGCAAGTGGAAGACAAATACTCGGAGGACATAATTGGGTTGATACCGCGGCTGAGGACATCATGGAAGCCTCGTTTGATAAAGCACACCATTTGATTCAAACTCCAGGACGATTTGGAGATCTTACTACATCTCATATGTCTGGATTTGAAACGCAAGTGAAAGAAAATTATTCGGAGGACATAATTGGGTTGATACCGCAGCTATGGACATCATGGAAGCCTTGGTGGATTCGGCAGACCATTTGATTCAAACTCCAGGACGATGTGGAGATCTTACCACATCTCATATGTCTGGATTTGAGACGCAAGTGAAAGAAAATTATTCGGAGGACATAATTGGGTTGATACCGCAGTTATGGACATCATGGAAGCCTTGGTGGATTCGGCAGACCAATTCATTCAAACTCCAGAACGATTTGGAGATCTTACTACATCTTATATGTCTGGATTTGAGACGCAAGTGAAAGAGAAATACTCGGAGGACATAATTGGGTTGATACCGCGGCTGAGGACATCATGGAAGCCTCGGTTGATTCGGCAGACCATTTGATTCAAACTCCTGGACGATTTGGAAATCTTACCACATCTCATATGTCTGGATTTGAGACGCAAGTGAAAGAAAATCACTCGGAGGACATAATTGGGTCATTGCCGGAGCTATGGACATCGTGGAAGCCTTGGTTGATTCTTCAGACCATTTGATTCAAACTCCAGGAGGATTTGGAGATCTTACTACATCTCATATGTCTGAGTTTAAGACGCAAGTGAAAGAAAAATACTCGGAGGACATAATTCGGGTATTACCGCATTTATGGATATCATGGAAGCCTTGGTTGATTCGGCAGAACATTTGATTCAAACTCCAGGAGGATTTGAAGACTACATCTCATATGTCTGGATTTGAGACCCATGTGAAAGACAAATACTCGGAGGACATAATTGGATTGATACCGCGGCTGGGACATCATGAAAGCTTGGGTTAATTCAGCAGACCATTTGATTCAAACTCAATAGCAATTTGGAGATCTTAGAACAACTCATATGCCTACATTTGAGACGCAAGTGAAAGACAAATACTCGTAGGACATATTTGGGATGAAGCCGCGGCTGAGGAGTCTAGGGAATTCTTGGATGACCAGGAAAGGAACGGCTGCTTAAGGCATATTGAGTTTGGTTTAATAGATCATACAGAGCATGAACCATTTAATAAAAGAGATAACAGCCCTTCGGTATCGCGGGTAGACCTCAAGACCTATAATCCAGGGAATTCTTGTATGACCTGGAACGGATTTTGGTTCAATATATCAAATTGGGCATAAACCATTTTTTACAATAGATAACAGCTCTTTCGCCACGCTTGTAGACCTTAGGTCCTCGGTTACGCGTGTAGACTCCAGGAAATTCTTGGATGACCTGGAACGGAACAATTGTTGAAGGCAAATGATGTGTATACTAGAGATGGGCGCTCCGCTCAGGAGCTGTTCCAAAGATTCGCTTCCTTACATTGAGCTGATGAGCCATGGATCTTTTTTAAAGAAGCCCAGCTCAGCAGCTCACTTTAAATTGATGAAATCATTATCAAACACGCGCCTAGAGAAACTCCCTCGAGCGTACGCACTCGAGTACGCGCGCTGTTGTATTTTGTACAGCACAAACGAAAATACCACGCTCTCGGTACACAACACAAGCGAGCTTGTATGAGCATTCCAGTCCAGTACCGCGCACGTGCTGATCGTTTATTATTTGCACCTCAAGCACCATCAAGCCAAGCGACAGAACCATCTAGCCAAGCAACAGAAATCATTTCTGCTGCAGAGAGGAATAAGAAACACACAAGCAAAAATAATCTAGCTTGCCGCCTATTTCTTAACCCATACCCACATACTCGGCGCTACGAACGAACACACAAAAAAAAACCTAGTAGTGCGGTAGCGAACGAACCGTACTAAGCAAAAGATCCGAAGATCAGAACAACTCTCAGTTCCGCTCATGTCGTCGTCAGTCTCGAAATTGCTGTGACATGGAAGCAAGAGCTGCGCCACTAGCTCAGATCCGTGAGACACGGATCTCGATCCGGATCAGTCGCGACCGATTCTAGCGAGCGAACCGTGTGGTTCAAACGAACTGAGCTGGGTGCTGTGTCTTGCACGGAGCGGATCTTTTACTTGCGACGGGGTTGCCCGTCAGCATACTGCTACATGTGCACTCGGTTTGTTTGTAGCACCGTGCTCTGTATTTTTTTACTCTCTTGTTTTTATTTCTCTCGCATTTCGGGAACCAATATAGATGAATGGGCTCGCTTGTATGAAAATGTCAACTACGCGTGGTTAGAAGGGTTAGAAGCGCGCGCAAACAAGGCATTGATTTACTGCACCCAGTATGAAGAGAAAACTTATGACACGTGATATGGTTCATATACATATCAGAGACTAGGGACCGAATTATTTAAATTAACCAGTGGCGTTTCCCTAACCTCAATCTACCTGTGCACTGGACTTAAATTTAAGGATTTTTTGTGCGGAAATGTATAGAACAACTAGATTTTGATTAGTTTAAACGACTCTGATAATTTTATTTTCCATTTGGGCTGCAGAAATATCAAAATTTTCATTTTTCGCATCAGTGCACAGGTAAAAAGTGAGGTTACGCGACGCCACTGAAATTAACGATTTGAGAAACGTTATCAACAAAATGTAACTTAGAATTATGAATAGAAAATAATGTTGAGTTAGTTTTTGTATAGAAATAAATGTGATAGTTCTAAATGAACTCCTAGACTTCAAAACTAGACGGTCAGAAAAAGCGTAATAAATGTTATTAGTTTAAAATTGTCGGTTTTTCAATAGAAATTATTACCTCACTGTAGCTAAACATTTTAAAAATTTCAAAGAAAGGTAAATAGATGAATGATGAACGAATGAATAAATCAATGAATGACATAAATTTTTCAAATTTTTGAACAATAATTAAAATAATAATATTATCAATTATGTTTTATTATATGTAGCATTAAAGAACTGAAGAGCTGATCCAAGGAGCTGACTCTTTTCAATGAGCTGAACGGATCAGATCCGCTCACTGCAATGAGCTGTTTTGCCCATCTCTAGTGTATACAAAGCATCCACTTTGTTCTTTGGGTTTCTAAGAGTGCCTTCTCATAGGCTTACTTTTGGATGTCAATAATGTTTCAAATTCTTTTTACGTCACGTGCCGTAAAAAGGAGGCCGTAAAACGAAGTGACGTAAAAAAAACTGCCGTAAAAAGAGGGTTGAGTGTACTTGCCCTTTATCCCTTCCGATTCATAATAGGAGAATTCCTTACGGATTGTATGCAAGGATCCTGGCGTTAACGTATTTGCCACCAGCAACGTAAGTGTTTTGCTTTGCTACAGTCTCTTCACTACTTGTTCTTTAACCGATAAACCAGAAAAAAAAATCCATAGAGACATCTTCTTCGTACCGATCGTCAGGTATGATCATTGTCTCTGTTTCAACGATCGCATCAGGAATCATAAGATGCTTCAAGATCCCATACGCTTGCTTAATCAAAGTAGCTTTGGATGCCTCGAAGAAAATGCCAAAATCGTTTCTGATTAATTGCTTCACGGCATAATTATTCAAAAAAAAAAAATGATCGGCGTATTTGAATCGTCTCTCTTGGATTTATTCCTTTAAAGTTAAAAGCATCAAAATAGTGGCTTGATTTGATAATTGTTCCTACGTAAATTGGGACGCTACGGACATATTTTTGCAGAAAATCGTTTTTCACAGGTGGTCTCCGGAAAAGAACTACTATGGCTCGTACTTTTTCACAATTTCATACATTGCGGGAAAATTCTCGACGATATCAACAATGTTCATTGAAGAAAAAGTCATTCGCAGTGACAGATGGCTAAGATAATAAATTAACAAGTATGATTGATGACGATGTTGATCGTTGTTTGTTGTAACTAGAGATGGGCAAAACAGCTCATTGCAGTGAGCGGATCTGATCCGTTCAGCTCATTGAAAAGAGTCAGCTCCTTGGATCAGCTCTTCAGTTCTTTAATGCTACATATAATAAAACATAATTGATAATATTATTATTTTAATTATTGTTCAAAAATTTGAAAAATTTATGTCATTCATTGATTTATTCATTCGTTCATCATTCATCTATTTACCTTTCTTTGAAATTTTTAAAATGTTTAGCTACAGTGAGGTAATAATTTCTATTGAAAAACCGACAATTTTAAACTAATAACATTTATTACGCTTTTTCTGACCGTCTAGTTTTGAAGTCTAGGAGTTCATTTAGAACTATCACATTTATTTCTATACAAAAACTAACTCAACATTATTTTCTATTCATAATTCTAAGTTACATTTTGTTGATAACGTTTCTCAAATCGTTAATTTCAGTGGCGTCGCGTAACCTCACTTTTTACCTGTGCACTGATGCGAAAAATGAAAATTTTGATATTTCTGCAGCCCAAATGGAAAATAAAATTATCAGAGTCGTTTAAACTAATCAAAATCTAGTTGTTCTTTACATTACCGCACAAAAATCCTTAAATTTAAGTCCAGTGCACAGGTAGATTGAGGTTAGGAAACGCCACTGGTTAATTTAAATAATTCGGTCCCTAGTCTCTGATATGTATATGAACCATATCACGTGTCATAAGTTCTCTTCATACTGGGTGCAGTAAATCAATGCCTTGTTTGCGCGCGCTTCTAACCCTTCTAACCACGCGTAGTTGACATTTTCATACAAGCGAGCCCATTCATCTATATTGGTTCCCGAAATGCGAGAGAAATAAAAACAAGAGAGTAAAAAAATACAGAGCACGGTGCTACAAACAAACCGAGTGCACATGTAGCAGTATGCTGACGGGAAAACCCGTCGCAAGTAAAAGATCCGCTCCGTGCAAGACACAGCACCCAGCTCAGTTCGTTTGAACCACACGGTTCGCTCGCTAGAATCGGTCGCGACTGATCCGGATCGAGATCCGTGTCTCACGGATCTGAGCTAGTGGCGCAGCTCTTGCTTCCATGTCACAGCAATTTCGAGACTGACGACGACATGAGCGGAACTGAGAGTTGTTCTGATCTTCGGATCTTTTGCTTAGTACGGTTCGTTCGCTACCGCACTACTAGGTTTTTTTTTGTGTGTTCGTTCGTAGCGCCGAGTATGTGGGTATGGGTTAAGAAATAGGCGGCAAGCTAGTTGGATTATTTTTGCTTGTGTGTTTCTTATTCTCTCTGCAGCAGAAATGATTTCTGTTGCTTGGCTAGATGGTTCTGTCGCTTGGCTTGATGGTGCTTGAGGTGCAAATAATAAACGATCAGCACGTGCGCGGTACTGGACTGGAATGCTCATACAAGCTCGCTTGTGTTGTGTACCGAGAGCGTGGTATTTTCGTTTGTGCTGTACAAAATACAACAGCGCGCGTACTCGAGTGCGTACGCTCGAGGGAGTTTCTCTAGGCGCGTGTTTGATAATGATTTCATCAATTTAAAGTGAGCTGCTGAGCTGGGCTTCTTTAAAAAAGATCCATGGCTCATCAGCTCAATGTAAGGAAGCGAATCTTTGGAACAGCTCCTGAGCGGAGCGCCCATCTCTAGTTGTAACGTTAGCTTCGTCCATGATGCTTACTTGGGCAAAGTTACTCATGCGCGCATTTAATTGATGTATTTCATGCTCGATGAGTCTTTACTGCGTGTTACCAAATATTTGTCCCATCTATGCTGGATTTTCTGTTTATATGGGACAGATATGCGATTACAGGCAGTTGAGTTGATGAAAGTAGGTCAAAATTATTCGAGATTTTTTAAACTGACAGCAAAATTGGAAAAATCAAAAATACCGGTATTTTCCGTCTCTAACACCGGTATTTTCGGTGCCCAAAATTGGCCGGTAATACCGGTATTACCGGTTTCGGTACCACCGGTTAGACCACCCTAGATCCATATGATTGCCTTACAAAACGTTTGCTTCAGTAAAAACCTTTGAAAATACTGAGAAAAGCTAATTATGTATTCTATTTTTCTTTATTTCGCAAGATATTATCTAGAAATAAGTTAAATGCAGGACGTTTCGCGGGACGCTTTTTAGCGCGGGACCAGGGTTTGCAGAAATCACTCTCAATAGATAACGAACAACGATAAAAGAGAGGCAAAAACTGTTCCGAATCATAACAAGCCATGATAACAATTTTATCAAACTTGTATACAAGTGCGAGAAAACAGAATCGGATAGGCAGCCCCCACAGAAAAATGGTGATTCTCACTTTGTTTTCGCTCCTTTCGTGTTGGTTACTGCACAGGTGTGCCGAACAAATTGAAATGCATCATCAGAGCCAGTGCTCCCCACATTTGGAGCTTTCTAAAAGAAATTTATCATGGGGTATCGCATCCCGAATCAGTTCTCTATCATGACAGCTTGCGAAAAAAGTCTCTCGCGGTATGCTACATATCGTATATGTATACAGAGATGATAAGTGAGAGACTTGCTCTTTCTCTTTAGGATTCAATCCTTGCGCGGGACAAATAGTGAAAATGCGGGACTGTCCCGCGAAACGCGGGACGTCTGGTCACATTATCCTTGACTGTCGATTCGCGTTGAAGCTGGTTATCTTCCAAAGCGTAATCGAATAGGAAGAGCGAATGTTTGCGGCCGAAAAATATGACAGAACATTCTGCGACATTTAATGTCATTCGGTTTATGCGGCATCATTCAGCACACACTTCGAATTGTTGTTGCAGGAACATAATAATATAGCTTCATGTCGTCGGCATACGATAGTTTAAGGCATTTGAGCACAAAATTAACGTCGTTCATATACAACAGGAATAAAAACGGCCCCAAATGGCTTCCCTGTGGAACGTCAGACCAAACCGGAAAGGGCAGTGAAATGTGATCTTCAATTTTAACCGCGATACTCCGTCCAGTTAAATAAGATTGAAGCCAACCGAGCATGGAGTTATTGTAACCTGCGGCTACCAATGTTACTCGCGGCTCCTCCGCAAGCGATGGTTTCCTGTCCTTCAACCCACCGTGTAATAATCCCATCTCATGTTAGTGAGAAGATGAGATCCTTCTCACTAAGATAAAATGGTAAAGACCAATTGCATATACGCGTCACTCAGTCATTCATTTACAGCGGTTTGAGCGTGAGCATAAAAAATAGAACGCTCACCACTTCGTTCATTTGCTCTCCGTTGTCTCAGGAGAGAATGGTTGCCAAATTGAAAGAACAACATCGGCTTGGTTCGTTGTTCGATCGTAATTAATTATTAAATAGCTCAGCTTGATTCCGAACGAGGATAGTCTGTCCGTGACCTCCTACGGGAATCGTAGTGCGCACCGGAAAAATTAAAATTAAATTGAAGTGGTAACCAGTTAAACCAAGTTAAACTGAAGAAGATTTCTAAGTGCTAATCTCGAAGTTAGTGTGTGGTCTAGACAAAGACAATAAGTAGTACGGAAAACAATAGTACGGGAATAATTGTGATAGTACGGTCAGTTATATAAGGCATTGTTAGTGGCAGCCATTGCTAATTTATATGTTGTTCGCATGTTATTATAGCTTAAAGATCTAAACCACCACACGTGGCAAATCGTTAATCAACCAAATTGTAAAATCATCATTATCTACAAGAAAAAGGTAATTCGCTCGTATAAATAAGTAGGAGTAATTGGAAAGTGACGTCATAAAGGGGGTACTAATTATATCCGCAGGTCCGTTTAGTGGCCTTTTTCTTCTTTTTGTGTTGCTTGGCAGGACGGTAATTGCTGGAAGTAGGTTCTGTGGCTTTCCGACGCGCACGGGCATCCCTCACGTCTAATCGAGGTCTGTGGACCGACAGTGGGCATTCCATCGCCCGAGCAAACGACCATCTTGTCGCCCCGGTAGCCAACAGCCGGCCGACGAATCAGCCATCGCTATTAGCCAGCTGTGTGCCCGTTTCAACCAACCATCGTGTCGCCCGGTAGCCAAAAGCCGGTCGGCAATGCCGTCATCGCATCAGTCACACGTCCGCTCAGCCAAGCAACCCTCTCGTCAGCCTGCCGAGCCGCCATCGCTGTAAGCCACCAGTTCGCTGAGCAAACCTCCTGCAACCAGCATTGTTTTCTGCCAAGCCGGTGGAGCGAACCAGAAGGTCCACGTGTCACCATCGCATCGCTGCCTACGCTGAATCAACGTCCGATCGTCGCCACGACGGTGAGATTGGAGTCTATCCCGTGGATCTATTCACCGATCAAGTGATCGGTCCCCGAAGCAGCTGCTACCGGCAACCATTCGCCGATTCCGGTCCTCGGATGCCGTCTACCAGCGACATCATATGCCCTAAGAGGCCAACGAGTGATAAGTACCCCTACATTTATATGACGTCACTATAGAAAGGCCAACGTAGGCCAATAAATAAGCATGTAAAATGAAACAAGTTGCGTAGGTAGCATATTCTTTCTAGAGCAAGCACTCCCTGAGGTTTCTTCTTCTTTTTGCTTTATTGTCGTCCTCCGGACTCACAAAGGAGTCGTCAAGCCTCGCCCGCAGAGGTCAGGTACTGTCTTATTTCGGTAAGCTTTTGAGCATTAAATTTTGTCACGATATCTTTTGGCAACCTTTCCGCTTTGTCACAGCAGAGAGCACGTGTTGCGCTACTCACGTGTGTATGCTCCTACTGTAGGTGAAGGGCTAGTGTGTGTGTGTGTGGATCAAAGTTAACGACCCTGTTATTGTCTTCCCTCCCTAGCCTCGCAGTAGCTAGTCCCGGGTAACATTATTAATGCCTAATTTGTTAAATTTGTTGTCTTGTCGAATGTTGCTGAAAGGTCTGTATAAAGGTAGCCTCACACCTCGGGAATTTGGTTCGCGGATTTTTTCCCCATGCATTTTTGCATATGCGATGTTTTCGGAATTTGGACACGGAAAATCAAAATCCCGGCCCCATTTAAAATACACGGGGCTCAAAATCCGCTGGAAAATTTTCCCGAGGTGTGAGGCAGCCTTAAATGGCATCCATAGGTTAGTAGTCGTCGATCGATTAGGCATAAACCCGTGTTGGTCGTTCGATATGTAATGTGCATACTTCTGAACCAGTTCTTTGAGAATAATCAGCTCAAACAGCTTAACAATGGCGCTTGGCGCAGCTATTCCCCGATAATTTGAAACAGTCCTCTTGCATCCTGTTTTGATAACTGGGAATAAATATGACTGTTCCCAGCAGTTCGGAAACAATCCGGTTGTTGGAGATTAGCCAACCAATTGACGGGTGAATTTCCGAGATATTAATACAGGTGAGGAACGACCGGAACGAGAGGATTTATGTTCTTATCCTAGTATTAATATATTCCTGCAATGATATTACATCTTACAGACTACAATCGTTACAATGTAAATAACGGTTTTACACCGTCCTGAATCAAGTTCAATGTTGTTTTTATCTATTTGCACTTACGTTTAGTCCCGTTTGTCCTACGTTTACGGGAAGGAATCTAGGCTTCGAATCACCGGGGGTCGTATATGCTACTACTCACAAACTAGTGCTGTGTGACTAAATAAATCCGTACTAAAATAGCCGTTGAATAAGTTCATGTAAATAGTTCGATTAATAGTAGTTACCTTTGCACGTAGATATAGATATAGAAAGGATTTTAGGTTAAGTATTTAGATACTTTAGCCAAGCACTGTGGAATAGATATTTAGTTTAGAATAACAAGATTTTAAGGCATGTTCAATTTAGGATACTACCTAGTAAACTTCTGTAGATTAGCACGATTTCTTGATTTCACTTCTTTATAGAATAAGTATAATTTAGGAGCTAAGGAGCTATGAGTTTAGTTTTAATCTTTCAACGATAAACTGCGTGTTTTGATTCTCGATCGAATACAAAGCTAGCTCTTAGAAAGGCATTCAATCATGGGCAATATAATGGATGGGAAGGTGTGTCATAATCACTACTTTGCACCTATGTGTGTTTTGGGTGATAGGGTGCGCATTTACGCTAGGGGCGTATTCAACACTCCCCAGGTACGCTGACCATTGGATCAGCTTACTGTTGTACGCATCTTACATCTAAAACGGCCAGCTTTGATACAGGACGCTCGAATACCCGTTGACTGTTCTCACGGTTGCTGACCTTACCTGCTTATCTTTACTGTTGATGTTAGTTTGGATGACCTTACCTTTGGGCCAACACATTCTGGGTAACTTCGGATCTGCGATGACAACTATATCGCCAATCTCGATTGGCTTCAGGTACTCGTACCATTTAGTCCTGCGTGTGATTTCTGGCAAATAGTCACTCAGCCAACGCTTCCAGAACAGGTTAGCTAGTTGTTGAGACATTCGCCAGTTTCTTCGTAGCATTTTACCTCTGTCGTCCAGAGCACATAGGGGCTTCGTCCCGTCAGATGACCCCAGAAGGAAGTGATTAGGGTAAGCGCAGCTGCAGATTCGTCATCTACCGGGACGTGTGTTAGTGGCCGAGAGTTAACCGTGTTCTCGATCTCAGTTAGAAGATTTCTCAGGATCTCGTCATTGGGCTTATGCAGGGGCGAATTTCCATTAGGTTGCGCTTCACGGTACCAATAAGGCGTTCCCAACTACCGCCCATGTGTGGCGAAGCTGGTGGAATGAACTTCCAAGATATTTCAGTGCTACTAAACTCCTTCATAATCTCGTCCTGATTGATTGTCGTCGCAGCCTCTAGTAATTCGCGACTAGCGCCTATGAAGCAGGTTCCATGGTCACTGTAGATGGTCTTTGGTGTACCTCTGCGTGCTACGAAGTTACGGAGCCCCATGATGCAGGAATCGGTACTCAGAGTATGCACCACTTCGATATGGATGGCTCGAATGGTTAGGCATGTAATCAACATTCCCCACCGTTTCTCAACGCGACGGCCTAAGGCAACTTCGATTGGGCCGAAGTAATCGATACCGATATGGGTGAAAGGCCGTGCAAATGCATCGAGTCGTTCCGGAGGGAGGTCGGCCATTATTGGAGGCCTTGGTACGGCACGATGATTCTTACAGTATTGACAGTTGTAGCGTATCTTCGCATACGTCGCACGTAGACGAGGTATGCAGTATCTCTGTCTGAGTTCATTTATCGTGGTTTCGTGATTTATGTGGTGGTACTTATTATGATAATGTGAAATTATGAGTGAGGTGGTGTGGTGGTCACGTGGGAGAATTATCGGGTTTTTAGCGTCTTCGGTTGCTAAACTGCAGGCACTTATCCTTCCTCGCATTCGCAGTAGACCTTGGTCGTCTAGCCAGGGAGTCAGTTTGAACAGTGGACTGGCCTTCGGAATGCAGTTTGTCGGTCCATTCATGGAGTCCTTGAGAGCAGCTATTTCGGATGGGTAAACTTCTCGCTGGGCTTGACGTATAACGGAACGTTCGGCGATCTGCAACTCCTCCGTAGATAATGTGTCGCAGATAATGGATTTCTTCTGTATTTTTCTACGACAGTTTCCGATAAAACGATGAACGAACGCGGATATCGTGATTAGCCGCTTCCAACTAGAGACGTGGATTGCCGGACTCGAGATGGCGTGGTGAGTTAAAAGACGGGGGCGAAGCTCCGTATCCGTCTGGCTGTTTCTTGCTAATTGAGATGGCCATTCTTTCTCTGGTTGCTGCAGGAATTGTGGTCCATTGAACCATCTGGAATCTGTAGTCATATCTGGCAGCTTTCCCCACTTTGTTCCTTCATCTGCGACATTGAGCTTTGTGGGAACCCAGCGCCATTGATCTAGTTCTGTTGCTTCCAATATTTCGCTGACTCGGCATGCAACAAACGGTGTGTACCGGCGATGATCTGAGTATAACCAACAGATTACATCCCGAGAGTCAGAGTGATAGAACAGTTTGCTCACATTGAACGAGAGAGAATCGAGTACAGTTCGGGAGAGTCTTGTTCCGATAACAGCTGCCATAAGCTCGAGCCGTGGGATCGAGTGATATTTTAGCGGGGCGACTCTTGTTTTGGCAGCGACTAGACAGCAGTGAACGGCTTCATCTTGAACGAATCGAAGGTAGCATGCAGCGGCCATACCATTCTCGCTAGAGTCTACAAATGTATGTAGTTGTACCTCGTAGTATTTCGGGGCTAGCTGGGGACAAAAACACCGTTTTATTTGAACTTGCTCTACCAAGGGCAGCACGCTAAGCCAACTACACCATTTGCCAAAGGCATTGTCGTCAATCTTCTGGTCCCATTTGATTCCGCTTCGCCAGATTTCTTGCAGAAGTATTTTCAAAAACATCAAGAATGGTGCGATAAGGCCTAGCGGATCAAATATCGTCATTAGAACTCGTAGAACCTCCCGTTTCGTAGGTCGGCGATTACCTTCCCACAAGTCTGTATCGTAACGATCCCATTTGACCTTGAAGGTGAAGACGTCTGTAGAGGTACACCACCACATTCCAAGTACTTTTTCTGTTGTCATCTGTGGTGAGAGGTCTAAGCTTTTTTCCTCGTCGGTACTTCCATGCATGCATTCCAGGACACGCCGAGAATTACTGGTCCAATTTCGGATTTCGAACCCACCCTGTGAGTGCACGAACTTCACGTCCTGAGCTAGTTTGATGGCTTCCTCTTCAGTGTCCACGCTAACCAATATATCATCTACGTAATGTCTGTTCTCTATCACCTCCACTGCTGCTGGATAGTCTTGAGCAAAGCGAGCGGCGTTCAATCTCATAACATACTGGGCACAGCTAGGGGAGCAGCAAGCATCAAAGGTCATCACGCACATCGCGTAGGTCGCTATCTGGCCGTTATCGTCTCTCCAGTAGAAGCGTTGACACTGTTGGTCTTCATTCCGGATGAGAACTTGATGAAACATCTCCCGTATGTCACCTGTCAGAGCTATGGGGTGCTCTCGAAATCGAGTCAACACAGCAAACAGGGATGAGGAGTTTTCTGGGCCTTTCAATAACGCTGAGTTGAGTGATGTCCCAAAAGCCTCAGCAGCCGCGTCCCAAACTATTCTCACCTTGTCTGGCTTGTTTGGGTTTGTTACTGGGAACATGGGAAGGTACCAGATGCGATGAAATGATTGGCGTAGCTCGTCCTCGGATAACTTTCGTATGTAACCTTTGTTCAGGTGTTCGGATGTTCGGAGGGAGAAAACTCAGTATGTTTGCGAGTGCTTCGTCCTTCTTCATGCGCTTCTCGAGACAGTAAAAACGTCGTATAGCCATCGCTTGGCTGTCCGGCAGACGGATTGAGTCGTGGCGCCAGAGTAAACCGGTTTCGTAGCGTTGTCCTATGAGCTTGGTTTGTGATTGAAGAAGAGATTGTGCTCGTTGATCGTCAACAGACAGACTTATTTCCTGTGGCTTCATAATCCCCATGCTGTCCAGTGCAAAATACTCTTTAATAGTTTGGTGCAGATCGTCGTCGGATTGTCGATAGTTCTCACTAGAACCTATATGGTAGACAGAGTGCACCGGACTGGTTGCAGATTCTGCTGTACCAGCACCACACACCGTCCAGCCTAATCGAGTTTTGATAGCTACAGGATCATTCGGCTTTCCTTCGCGGCACTTGAGAGCGATGCTGAGATGCTGGTTCTTCAGTCCGATTAACATTCGAGGTCGAACGCCATGGTATGAGTCAATTGGAATTCCCTTTAGATGAGAGTGTAGTGAAGAAAGCTCCTCCATATCCATAGTTTGATGTGGAAGTAGAAGTTCTTTACGGTACGCACACCGCTGATGGCGAATCTTTTGGACCCATTTCGTGAGCCGGCTATTTCTAGCTCGATAACCTTCGACTTAACCTCTTGACGCTGCGTTCCCCGGTCCAGTGTAGACAAAGGGATCTTATTTCTCCGTTCAGCTGTAGCTCGTGGGCTAACTCTTCGTCAAGTAACGTAAGATCAGAACCGTCGTCCAGGAATGCATGTGTGCGAATTGATTTATGCGCTCCGTACAGCACAACGGGAATATAACGGAAAAGTATGTCGCTTGATTTTGTCTGATGCGTGTGGCAGCTGTGCGATGTTGAACTAGGTCCTGCTGCCGGGTTCTCCCCGCTCGGGGCGTGCTCTGATGACAATGTTGACGGTGAAGATGATCCTGAAGTAGTTTGTAGTTGCTGTTTTTGATCATTGTGCAACAGCATATGATGTTTAAACTGGCATCCGTTTCTCCCGCAAGGTTTGGCTTTGCATTCACCGTCGTGACGAGAGAGGCAACGACGACAGAGTCCAAATTCTCTCACTATGGCCCAGCGCGAATCACGAGAAAGTTCCAGAAAGCGCTTGCAATTGTCTATTGATTTGCAAGTTTCACTGCACACACGGCATTCGTTGATGTTCCTTCTGTTGTATGGGCGCGATGTATGGTACTCAGGTAGATTGCTCTCTGAGTGGGCGTTCACAAAGGCATTCCCTTTCTTCGCTCCACTTCTCTCACTCTTCATTGTTGTAGAATGGGTGATATTTGGAACGGTCACTGTGCTGGCAGCTTCCGCAAGCGAGTAAACCCAATTACTGAATGATGCTAGGTTGACACTTGGAAGGGAAACCCTGTGCTGTGCCCAGTTCAGTTTAATTGTGGGAGGTAGCTTGCCCACAAGCTGGTGTAGAAGAGTTGCGTTGTAGAGGTATTCGTCCAGGCCGCAGGCATCTACAGTTGCACAAAAGTTCTCCACGCTCACGGCGAAGTCCACCAGAGTTTCAAGCTTATCCTCTCTTATGGCCGGTAGGGAGTGGATTTTTTCTATGAGCGTATGAACTATGGATTCAGGCTGTCCGAACATCATCTTAAGCGTTTTCAATACACCAGGAACGTTAGAAGGATGAACCAAACGGCACCTTACAGCTTCGAAAGCACGGCCTCGAAGACTTTTCTGCAACCGAAATATGTTTTCGTCGTTCGTGAAACCACACATGGCCGTTGTGTTATTGAATGTGGCTATAAATAGAGGCCAATCCTCGGGATTACCGGAAAACTGGGGCAGATCCTTGGATATAGCCTGTCGTGCTGCTAACTGGTTTCTAGTTAGTGAACAGATTTCTTCTTCGGGTTGTGGTGCGTGAGCGATGCACTCTGGAATACGCTGCTGGACGTTACGTTGTGCATTCACAAATGTTCTAGTTCGATCGTTGCGTTGTTGATTTCTAGTTACGAATGATTCAGATGCAATTGATTCTTCAGGTAACGAACGCTGATCCTCCGGTTGTGAATGGTGACTTGATTGGGCTTGAGGTATCCATTTTCTATGGCTTCCGATTCGCTGTACATGTTTGATCCGTCATCACTTGCTAGCTCTTCCAGTAGTTTGTATTTCTCATCCAAGTATGCTTGTTCCTGTTCAATCTTCTTTTGCTTAAGGATCCGTTCTTCTTCAAGTTTTTGCAGTCGCAGTTTGGCGAGAGATTGTGTAGATCTGTTAGAGGCACCGGAAACTATTGAATTACTTCTTCCGCTGTTGTTTTTCGGTGGGCGACCGTCCGTCTCCTTCAATAATTCCTCGGCGCTAGTTTTAGATGGCGGTTTTTACTAATGATCGCAGGAATTGCGTATTCTTTCAGTGTTAACTCGGCGATCTGTTTTACCTGCTGCTGATCTTGGGAGAGATGATCCGGTATATCCGTTTTTCCTTTCGATGACTTCTTCTTCTCGTTCTTTTTAGGTTCCAGCCCCAGTCCTGTCTGACATGGATTCGACGATTTGGGTGTGAGCAGATCATTCGGCTGCGAACATTTGTTGCTACCACCAGAAACCTTGACAGTCTGCTTCTTCTTTGTACCACCGCAGGAAATTCCGCCGTCTCTCCGACTTGGTAGCTTACCAGGAACGTTCAGTGATTGCGCGCAGTATACACAGTCCCAAGGATTATTCTCGATAGCTTGAGTGACGCCAACGCAGGTAAAGTGGTACCATTTGAGACATGTATCACACCTCACCATCTCTTCGGTGTCGCTTGTACGGCAAACTCTGCACGACTGTCCTGGGAAGGAGGGTTCTGGTTCAATAGTTTCACTTGTGACCACCACTTGCACACCACCGATTGCACCTTTTTCACTACCACCGGCATTGCTGCCTTTATTTGACCGACCTCGATTCGACATACCGTATCTGACCGCGCCGACTCGTAAACGAATATATTAAAATGTTGGAGATTAGCCAACCAATTGACGGGTGAATTTCCGAGATATTAATACAGGTGAGGAACGACCGGAACGAGAGGATTTATGTTCTTATCCTAGTATTAATATATTCCTGCAATGATATTACATCTTACAGACTACAATCGTTACAATGTAAATAACGGTTTTACACCGTCCTGAATCAAGTTCAATGTTGTTTTATCTATTTGCACTTACGTTTAGTCCCGTTTGTCCTACGTTTACGGAAGGAATCTAGGCTTCGAATCACCGGGGGTCGTATATGCTACTACTCACAAACTAGTGCTGTGTGACTAAATAAATCCGTACTAAAATAGCCGTTGAATAAGTTCATGTAAATAGTTCGATTAATAGTAGTTACCTTTGCACGTAGATATAGATATAGAAAGGATTTTAGGTTAAGTATTTAGATACTTTAGCCAAGCACTGTGGAATAGATATTTAGTTTAGAATAACAAGATTTTAAGGCATGTTCAATTTAGGATACTACCTAGTAAACTTCTGTAGATTAGCACGATTTCTTGATTTCACTTCTTTATAGAATAAGTATAATTTAGGAGCTAAGGAGCTATGAGTTTAGTTTTAATCTTTCAACGATAAACTGCGTGTTTTGATTCTCGATCGAATACAAAGCTAGCTCTTACAAAGGCATTCAATCATGGGCAATATAATGGATGGGAAGGTGTGTCATAATCACTACTTTGCATCTATGTGTGTTTTGGGTGATAGGGTGCGCATTTACGCTAGGGGCGTATTCAACACCGGTAGTCAATGAAAGGTTGAATACTGCAGCTAACGGCTTTGCAAGCGTATGTATCAGCGCAGCGTTTCACAATAATAGACGCAATACCATCCGGGCCGCATCCAATTGAAGTTTTTCAATTCCTTAGTAGCTGTTATTACATTATCATCGGTAACGAAGAACGGCTGCTCAGCGGCTTCGAAGCGGGGAATATTCCTGGTAGCGTTGGCTACAGTCGAGATGTTCATTTGTAAAGACACTACTGAATTGAGAACGAAACAAATTGACCACGTCGTATGTAGTTTCGGCTTCGCATAAACCATCTGTCATCGAAGAGGGCAGTCCTGATTCCTTCCTTCCGTGTTTCCACAGCACTTTTGTGTTCCCTTAAACGAACCTTAATTTTGCGGCGGGTCTGACCGATGTAGACTGCAGAACAGTCATCACAGGAGATTCGGTAAACTCCTGACTGCTCTTCTGATGGAACCCTATCCTTCAGGTTACACAGTAAATCACGTAAAGTGTTTTCGCTTTTGTGTACTACCTGTAGTCCCTGTCGTCGAAGTGCGGTCTTAATTGGGTTGGTTATTCTGGGATGAAACGGTAGACTTATTCTTCTATTTTTCTCTGCTGCTGGTTCCAGTGTTGTAATTTCCTGGCGGTGCCTTTTTCGTTTGTGTTTTCGGAGAATTGTTTCCACAAACTTCCTGTCGTACCCGTTCATTTCAGCTGCGTTGTAGATTTTATTTTCTTCTTCTTCGAATTCTGGTTTATCCATGGGTACGTTGTACTTAGGGTTATATCGTTATGTGAATCCGCGCCAAATCCGCGAAAATCGCGAAATCCGCGTAGTTGTAACAACCCTGTATATATCTATTTTACACAATTTCGAGAAAACAACAAAAAACTGTTTTTGAACAAATTGGCACCGAATCTTTCGATTTCTTCGATACAGATCAATAGTTTTTGGAAAAACTCAACACCCTGGGGCACTTCCAGTACAAAAATTGCGAGCAGTATCAATGGAACATATACAGTCGACTCGATGTTCTGTATCTCGATATCTCTCGCTATGTCGATGGTTTCCTCGGTCTCTTCAATCTACATACCAACATATGGACATTCTATATCTCGATAACCTCCGTATCTCGATATCTATCTATCCCGATGTGTTCTTATAATATTTTGTTCTGGATTCGCTCTCCTTATGTCGATATGTTCAAATTTGTAGGCTACTAGACCATCTTTGGACAATAACAAACATATCAACAACAAGAATCGACATTATTGTGGTCTAATCGTTTTACATAGCAACGAGCTTTTTTTGAATCTAGTACCCATTTCAATTTTCCATCTATTCCTCGATCTCTCCCTATCTCGATAGTCTCTTCAATATCTAGATGTGAGGAGGCGACTGTTTTTCAGCATGCAGCTAACAAGTGTGTAACATCTCACACTATTTCTGATGTGTTTCGTCCCCGTAAATTGAATTTTGGAACTCTTTTTAAGAATAAATGAAAAGTCGGGACAAATTGAGGATTTGTTAGAATACAACATCAACATACAATACAATACGACGAAGCAGTGTAATAAGGCGTAAAAATTGTACTGTTCCGTTAAATAGCATACGTATGGTCAGTCTATCGATAAGAGCAGACATTTTTTTCTTAGATCGTTAATGAAAGTAATAGTTCCGTTTCATTTCGAGTACCGGCTACATAAATCACTTCAGTTAATCATCCGGAAAGTGGGTAGCAAAACGATAAGAGAAATAATGTTGATCGCGTTAGTATCCTGGACCAGCCTATGGATAACGGAATCTATATATAAATATTCTAACTATTATAGGCCAGCCAGACAGTACAGACTGAATAACATATAACTCAAATTATCGGCGAAAGAAACTTCATCAAGGTAGTTGAACTACATGTTCAATAAATATGATGTCCCATGCTTTTATTATTTTCAATTTGGTTCGAAACCATTAATTTCCAATAGCAATCTAGATAGGAAGCAATTCAATACTGTTAACTAGTGTCACACATTTCAGTGAAAATGCTAATGCTAGAAATAGAAAAAATGCATACTGTTGACATATGTGCTGTGCAACCAATATTGCCGTAATCACAAAATGTACGTAATCCGCTGAGAATAAAGCCGATAATCTAAAAAGCTCGGATTCTCTAATCTTTTATGATTCAAACAATTCGTCACCTGAACCTAAGATGGAAGGTGTAACCAGTAACACAAAAAATAAAGGGTATCGCTGTTGACATTGACTGTTTTCTACCGAAATAAATAGCTTAACCTTCAACTTTCAACCATTCGATGGGGAAATAAGTGCAAGCGGTAGAAGTCAACAGCGGGTAAGTGGGGCATCGCTTAATGAGATTAAAATTATCATTTCCGTAATCAACGCAAGCATATCGGTAAAAATCATCACTTCACGTTTCGCAACATATGGCCCTACGTATTTGGGCCGCAATGAAGGATGATTTCTTACCGTTGCTTTCAATGAGTTTTTTTGCTTTCTTGTCTCCCGCATAATGAGTCAGAAAACCCCGAATTCGTCAGACAGTACAGAACGGAGAATCACTTACCGGAACGATCAACCCGGACCATAACAATAAGTTTCCTTCGTCAACGATTATGTCCCTGAATGATCTCAAACCGGATGCACGGATGTCAGCCAGTTCCTGAAAACGGCACAGCACATTAGTAATGTAATTTCAGACCGAAATCTTTTTTTCTTCTTGATGACTGTTGCAATCCTTTGGATGTTTAAGAGGCAAAAATGTTCATTTGAGGGCACAAATTATCACTCATTTTTAATGCGGTATGATGAATAAGTGTTTAAACACTTGTTCAGTAGAGCTTTTAAAACTTTTTAGCACGTAATTTTGGTAGATAAATGATTTATTTTCAAAATTACCTTTTGAAGTCTTCGTGTGGCTGCCATTTTGGACGTCGCTTCTGAAAAAAAACTTATTTTTGAGTTTCAGCATTCATGTTTTTGACATTGACATTTCGATCTATAGTGGCGTTGGAAAATTTACCGAACTATTTTTGGAATAAAAGCCACGGGTCCCGAGCTCGTCCCAGAGTGTATACACGGAGAAAAGTGAAAAAGATAATTAGCTTTCTCTTTAGTCCTTTCTGAAATTTTTCAACTTTTAAGCCCCAAACGCAATACAACGGAACGGCGACGGAAACGGAAAATTTGACAGTTAGCCCATATATTTTCTGTCAAATTTGCCGTTTCCGTCGCCGTTCCGTTGTATTGCGTTTGGGGCTTTATTCTTTCCAATGATTAAAAAATATGCCCTTTTAAGCATTGAAATGTTTTTGTGAAATATATTCACTAAATTGATTTTCATATCCTCAATAATATTCTTGGAACTTGTCAAAAATATTAACTCCTCTTGCCTCAAGTTCTGCGAGCTAATAAATTTTTTTTTTCATCGCGTTTTTCAACAGATCAAATAAAAAAAGTTTATTGTGGTGTTTATTCATGGCGTTACAGAATAACATGGTTTGTAATCATATGGGCTTATTACCAATTTTAGTTACCAGATAAAGATTGTCGCTGTCGTCGCTTGGTCCGGAACATCTTTTGCTGGCGAGGATAGGGGAGCTAAATGTCAAAGAAGGAAAATACATACGATTTGATAGCTTGGTACCCAACATGTTCCGGACAGCAGAACAAAGGGAACCGAAGCGAAATCTTTATCTAGTAACTAAAATATCTTTTGTGGTTCTGTATCGATTATATTAGGGTGGAGCTATTGCAAAAATTTATAACGGCGACACATATATCTTATATAGATATTTTTGACAGTGTATGTTTGGAATTACCCATAGGTCTATAGCTGGGTGGTGCGGATAGAATCGATTTGGTTGTCAAACTGAAGCCAAATTTTTCTATTAGGGTTTCGCCGACATTTCTCACCAACACGAACGCAGGTTCGAGGATTGAAAATTTTGAGTAGTTCCACTTTTCACGAAAAATGAGTAAGATTTCAATAAGACTGCAGTAAGACTGCAATACAATTTCACTCAGTCTCTGAGTGATTTGAAACGGGCGTGCGACCTCGCTAATCCGACGACTCGTTAGTCCGGATCTAGCTAATTGGGTCCTAAAGCCCTACCAATGGCCCTACCTCGATTATGCTTGCAAACGATAGTGCATCGGTCAAGAATACTTGTACCGTTGATATAAAAATTCTGGTAAAATTCTAAATCAGTAAAATAATATTTTTGTGTTTAAGACATTTTAAGGCAAATTTCGGGCTGTGCAACATTTCAGAACGAATGAACCACAGACAAACAGACGTAACACTGATGAAATTCCCATCGCCCATGCTTTGAACGGTCGTTTTAAACTAAACTGATTACTCGTTTCACACCTAGAGGCGCGCGCATCGTTTACCTTTGGATTTGACATCTACCACTAGCGCCTTCTGTTGACATTGTCGTACTAAATAACATTTCGTGCAACATGCACGCGAGATGGTGATAAAGTAACTGGGCGATGAATTGTTCAGGAAATTGTTCTAACTGTTACGTCTGTTTGTCTGTGGAATGAACCATCAGCCCAAAACGTCAGCCCCATATATTAACTGTCAAAGGTTGAGTCAAGTGCCCTGCGGAGTTTTGCTAGTGCGTTTGAATCCGTACGTCAAACAAGAACAAAAATGTCGAGGAAGCATTTTTTTTTATCTATTTTTCAATTTCAAATTAAACAATGTTCTTTTCGATTTTTGAGTCTAAAGAAAAACTGACACGTTTAGAATGATTACCTTCATCGTTCCCTGAAAGAAAATCGAATATCGATTCTTCATTTTAGGACCCAATTCGTAATTTTCCGGATTAAAAAATAGTGCTGTCCAATGAGAGCTTGAAGTAGCTCGAAGTTTCTGCCTGTCCTGCTCATGCCCATTTGTTGACAAAAAAGAACGAGTAGGACGGACATGTACGTACAGGGGGAGGGGGAGTCAATGATTTGTGACAGTTTTTGACAGGAGGGGGGAGGGGGTGGAAAATGCCGAAAAACGATGGACGTATTTTTTTAACGACCCCTATATAATATTTACAAGCGAGGATAAACATAAATACTTTTTTTTAATTAAAGGCTAGTATCGACTTAAAAAGTAGAGAGGTTACGGAATTTTGTTCAATATTACCAAGGGGAATTTTGACAACTGATCTGCATGGAGCAAATTGTCACTTTTACGTACGGAATAATCGAGCAGAATATTTTTCCGAAAGTAAAGTGACAGCTCTCATTACTTTACGTGGGAACCTTACAAATGCCAATTTTGTTTTTTGTTCTTTTTGTGTGGATACTGTTGTAAGAATTTTGTTTCGATTCTTCACTTTTCCGATTCAGTGAACGGAATTTAACATGTGATTGAGATAGGAAAAGAAATTTCTTTTGTACACGATACCTGGGTACTGCGGATAGAGCCGCTTTTCTGCGCTCAAGCGAGCAGAGGGATATTTTGAAATCACTCCCATAAACAAAATTATTTTGCAGTTACTTGGCTGTCAAATATTTCCCGCTCTTCGAATTTCTCTTTCCGCGCTACATGAGAGCGCACAAATGCGCTAGACTCTACATGACTTTACGATTGTTTACATACATTTATGCTCCAATCAGCTGCTGAATCTCGTGAAATTTCGTAACGAGTGCTTTTTAGTTGCATTCCCACTAATTTTCCACTCGAAATATAATGTGAGAATATTTGTTACAAAGAATATAAAACTCAAACAAAGTTTATTTTTATTTTTTCCCAAAATAATAACAATACTTCTCAATATTAGATCAGCAACGAACATAACCACAATCTTCAATGTTTGGCTCCGGCACAATAGAAAATTTTGGCTTCAGTTTGACAACCAAATCGACTCTATCCGCACCACCCAGCACGATACCAACCTTAATTCTGAAACCCTTTTCCCGGCCCGATTTGCGGTTCCGTGTTTATTGAATTTTACCGACAGGGCCTTACCATATTTTACTGTATGTCGTTCGCGTTTGTCCAACTGTGCGGGAATTAATTATTCGACCTGAATATAACATACCTGTTTTGATTTTCACTTTCACAACTTCCAATCCAAACCCAATTAAAACTCGCACATGTGTTTTTGTTTCGATCCGTTCGGTTTACCAAAATGGATCATGCACCGGATATTTCCAATATTTTATTGAAAATTAGCAGCGAAAGTAGAGCTGCAGCGGCTTCCGCACAAAGTGATAAGAGTGATACCGGAAAGGAGAAAAATAAACCGCCGACCACAGCATCTAAAAAGCATGCGAAGCCTCCAAAGCCGGAACACGACATTCCTCGGGGTCAACCGAAGTCCGGTCGAATATGGAAAACTCAAAAAGAACGGTAGGTCAGATATTTGCGATTGAAACATTGCACATAGAAATACTGAAGTCTCATACTTTACGGGAAGGCGTCTGAACTGAAGTAAAACTGCGTAGGGTAATAATAATGCTGTCCAATGAGCAGCTCGAAGTAGCTCGAAGTTGTTCCTGTCACGCTCATGCCCGTTTGTTGACAAAAAAGAACGAGCAGGACGGGAACAACTTCGAGCTACTTCGAGCTGCTCATTGGACAGTACTAATATTTATACTACATATAGGTACGTTATTGGTCTTGGCTTGTTAGTGTGGAAGGCTCGGGCAGGTATCTTCTAACTAGGCAACACATCTCGTTTCCGTTGTATTTCCATAGTTTGACTGCAAAAGTTTTACACCATGTGTGTTCTATGCATTTTGAATATCATAAATACCCATTGAAGTCAGGATAATTTTCCAGGCCGCATCAAGATTCGAACCATATCCCTCTTCTGCATGGTGTTTTCAGTTCAGCCACAAAAGACCCCGAAACACTAGATTTACATCGATTAAAACAGCTTCATAAAAGATTCCACACCGATTGTTTTTTTTTCCCTATTTTCTTTCGACAGGTTTGCGACGGTTCGGAAGTCGGTCAAGGGAAAGCCACAGGCGAAGCATTTTGCCTATCGTGAAGAGATGAAGCAGATCAAGGCGCTCTCTCGATCTATCAAGGAAGAGCGCAAACAGCAGGACGTGGAGAAGAGAGAACGGCGCGACGAAAACAAACGGCGTCGGATGGAGAACGAGAAGAAATCGGAAATTGTTCAAATTATTAAAAATCCCGCCAAACTGAAGCGGATGCGCAAGAAACAACTTAGACAGATTGAAAAACGGGACCTAAGTAAAATAAAAGTAGTTTAGCTGAGTAGAAATTGGCAGTGTGCAATTCGAGCATTTATTTGCAATTCGAGTCCGATAATTTCTATTCGCAGTCATGCAGTGAGTCCAGTGTGTTGAACACACCGCTCCATTCGAATCCGAGGCGATGGTCTTGGAGTACTATCTTACCTGGGGTTGAGATACACTTGAATAAGTTTTTAAACGGTGTGTAATTCTCAAGACACTCGGTATCACCAATGACGATCAATTTCTTTTTGGCTCTGGTTATTGCTACCGTCAGTCTCCTATAATCCTCGAGAATTCCATATTGGCTTGGGGCGTTAGATTTTGTTCCGGTTCCATCGGGG
The DNA here is from genome assembly GCF_024139115.2 of Armigeres subalbatus. NCBI lineage: Eukaryota > Metazoa > Arthropoda > Insecta > Diptera > Culicidae > Armigeres > Armigeres subalbatus. The sequence continues at coordinate 213,118,891 of NC_085141.1, read as the reverse complement.
TTATTTGATTTTGTACAAGAATACAATATAATCTGCAAAGAAACAACAGTTTGGGATTTGATACATCTATGGCAAGTATTTTTTGGAGGATGACCTCCATTTAAAACCTAAAAATAATCTAGATTCATCATTATGTCACGTTACTAAAGAAATCATGCTATTCAGGGTCTGTCTCTTTTAAAGTTTTTGTTACTTGAAGATTTACTGGCGGGACTCTGAGTAGAAAGTGGTAGAAACTTATGCATCAAACCTTTGATGATACAGCAGTTTGTCAGCCGTACACTGAGCATATCCAAGAAGACGCTGAGTTGCAACTGAATCGAAGGGAATTACGTTCATAAATAGTCTAATGCTAACTAATTTCGTAATTTTTTAAAGTCATTTTTGACATTTTATTGTCAAAATCAAATCATTTTGTCAGTTTTGTTCTTAGATGTCTTTTGTCATTATGGGCGCTCAAAATCTACCGAAGCTATTTTCTTGGACTCACATGGAACATGTTGCCCAATGCTCCATCGTAAAAACTGAATCTGAAGTTTTTCTTTTATCAAATAGGGGTGATCGGGCAATATGGGCATCTAAGAAAATTGTTCCGAAAATCTCAAAAAATCATCATTCAAATGTAGTTGACTACTAGGGAATATTACCTTTCATATAACGTCGATGAATGATAAAAAATGCGTTTGGAAATTGTTGGAATGCACTTGAAAATGTATTGATTTGAATGTGTGTTCCTGACTATACGGGGCAATATGAGCCACCATTTGGGGCAGTATGGGCCACGTTTTTTCGGAGAGAAAAGTGTCGTATTATTGATGAATATGATATTCCTATTCCTACAACAGTTAAGACTTTTTTTAGTCTATTCCATACAAAATGAGAATAATAAACTGCACAACAACGGACCGAACCAATTTGCCACTTTTCACCGTTTGCACAGCAGACACATTTCAATTGGGCAATGGTCATTTTTTTTATCGCAATTCGCAATAATACGGTGTTGTAATTTATCCGTATCAAACATAAATGCTAATATTCTTGAACTTGTCCGCATATTCAAGCCTAATATCTTGCCGTGCCGTTCTCAAGAAACACGCAAGTTCTATATCAGAAGATCAACGTATCCCGCAAAGGTTTCGTGCCGCGAGCCGAAATGTGCAGGGATAAGGATTGGAGCATCATGACGGACGAACGTGTGGTGATCGAAAGGTGGAAGCAGCACAACGAAGAAAATTTAAATGGCGCTGATAGAACAGGCAGTGAAAGTCATAGCAGCGGATGAGATGATTACGTCAGTTCCGCGAACGGTGGATGCCAACCAGCCCCCATTTTGAGGGAAGTAAAGGATGCCATCCAAGCCCAATAAAGCAGGTGGTAAGGATGGTATCGGTGCTGAGCTCATCAAGATGGGCCCGGAAAAGCTAGCCACTTGCCTGCACAAACTGACAGTCAGAATCTGGGAAACTGAACAGCTACCGGAGGAGTGGAAGGAAGGGGTCATATGCCCCATCTACAAGAAAGGCAACAAGCTGATGTGTGAGAACTTTCAAGCGATTACCATCGTTAATGCCGCCTACAAAGTGATATCCCAAATCATCTTCCGTCGTCTGTCACCATTAGTGAATGAGTTCGGCAGGAAGTAATCAAGCCGGCTTCGTTGACGGCTACTCGACAACGGACAAGATCTTTACCGCGTAGAGCTATGGAAAATTATGGACGAGAACAGCAATACCAGACTGATCAAAGCAATGGTGGATGGTGTGCAAAACTGTGTAAAGATTTCGGACGAACACTCCAGTTCGTTCGAATCGCGCCGCGGACTAAGACAAGGTAATGGACTTTCGTGCCTGTTGTTCAATAGAAGGTGTCATGCGGAGAGCCGGGGTACGATTCTCAACAGATCCAGTCAATTTATTTGTTTCGCGGATGACATGCACATTGTCGGCCGAACATTTGCAAAAACGGCAGAACTGTACACCCGCCTGAAACGTGTAGCAACAAAAGTTGGACTGGTGGTGGTGAATGCATCGAAGACAAAGTACATGCTTATGTGGGAACCGAGCGCGACATGACCCGCTTGGGAAGAGTGTTATGATAGACGGGGATACCTTCAAGGTGGTCGAGGAATTCATCTACCTTGGATCCTTGTTAACGGCTGAACATAAGCATCACATCCTTATGTTCTTGCTCCAAAGTATTCGAGATAATCATGAATGACGTTTTATTCAGTGCCAGTAAAGCGTACATCTCTACTGCACAGCACGGCTTCTATCCAAAGCGATCTGTAGAAACGAATTTAATAGAGTTTGTTTCGCTGTGTGTTCGTACCATGGACTCCGGTGGTCAAGTTGATGCAGTTTATACGGATTTGAAAGCAGCGTTCGACCGCGTCGATCATGGAATATTGCTTGCAAAGTTAGAACAACTTGGAGTTAGTCGCCATCTAGTGTGCTGGTTCAAATCATATCTGTCGAACCGTTTGCTTTCTGTGAAAATCGGTTCTTCACAGTCTGAATACTTCTCCAATACTTCTGGTGTACCACAAGGAAGTAATCTGGGGCCTCTCTTGTTCACGCTGTTTATCAACGAACTCTCCCGACTTCTACCTCCTGGTTGCCGTTTGTTTTATGCGGATGATGTTAAAATGTTTAAGATTATCAACAGCATCGAAGATTGTGAAGAACTGCAATCCCGTGTGGATAGAATGGCGAACTGATGCTCTGCTAATCTCCTGACGCTCAGTATTCAAAAATGTAATGCTATTTCCTTTTATCGGAAACACAAGCCGATAGTTTTTGACTATTGTATCTCTGGTACTACCCTCGAAAGAGTGAATAGGATTAAGGATTTAGGAGTCACACTGGATCAAGACATGACATTCAAGCCACACTATAACGACATCATCGCAAAAGCTAATAGGCAACTCGGATTCATTTTAAAACTATCTGAAGACTTCCGGGATCCTCATTGCCTAAAATCTTTGTACTGCTCTTTAGTTCGTTCTATCCTTGAATTTTATGCTGTAGTTTGGAGCCCTTTTCATAGCGTCTGGATCTCAAGGCTAGAAACCGTGCAGCGTAGATTCGTGCGTTATGCACTTCGGCACCTTCCATGGAGGGATCCCGTTCATCTTCCCGCATATGAGGATCGATGTAGACTACTTGGTATTGACATTCTTCAAATGAGATGGAATAGATCGCAGGTTGCCTTCGTGGCCAAAATCGTGACTGCTGAAATTGACTCTCCGGAACTTCTCATGAGGTTAAATCTTTATGCTCCGGAACGAACAATGCGTCAACGAGATTTCCTGCACCTTTCTCCGCGTAATCGAATGTATGGCATGAATGAACCTTTCCGTGCTGCTGCGGCTGCTTTTAACAACATTTATAGGCTATTTGATTTTAATTTACCATTGACCACTTTTTTAAGAAGATTGTAATCGTTTAATGTACACTTGTTTAAATTTACTATATTCATTAAGACTACCAAATGTCAGATGAATCTATACAATAAACATAAACATAATGTTTGTCGTGAAACACGAAGGCGCATCATCCGTGGAAGACGGACTTACTACGGGCTCCAGAAGAAACTGCGGTCAAAAAAGATTCGCCACCGCACCAAATGTGTCATGTACAAGACGCTGATAAGACCGGTAGTCTTCTACGGACATGAAACATGGACAATGCTCGAGGAGAACTTGCAAGAACTCGGAGTATTCGAGAGACGGGTGCTTAGGACCATCTTTAGCGGTGTGCAAGAAGACGGTGTGTGGCGACGAAGAATGAACCACAAGCTCGCACAGCTCTACGGTGAACCCAGTATCCAGAAGGTAGCTAAAGCCGGAAGGGTACGATGGACAGGACATGTCGCAAGAATGCCGGACAACTAGTGTTCGCTTCCGATCTGGCAGGTACGAGACGACGTGGAGCGCAACGAGCGAGGTTGGCAGACCACTTGGACGACAGACAGACGACTTGGCGAGCGTGGGGCGCATTCGAGGATGAAGAGATGCGGCCTCGAACCGTGTATTGTGGCGTCAAATTGTTGATTCCAGGTATCTGGCACCCTCAATCCTACCCACTACGTTTGACAATAACCAACATCTTTGAGTTTCCCATTGTTCGGTTGAAATTGGGTTTCCCACTGACAATTCTATTTTGTAAACAAACCATTGTTCCGAACTGATTTTTCCCAAATAGACGTAAATATTTTTCACCATTTTTCGAGAACTTGTGCGAAAGTATGAATGCGAGGTGCGTTTGAACAAGAATATTGATGCCTTTAATAAATTTTCATATTTCGATCGGCACCAAGCGCTCTACTTCGCCAAAATATCACGATATTTGAAACATATTTTCAATGGGAAGTTTTCGATGACTTTGATTACGTCTTCGTGTTAAATTAATCGATGATTTTGATGCTGGCATCAAAAACATGGCCGCTTCGCAGACCCCTGGTTGATTCAGTATTATCTGTTTAGATGTAAACTAAATAAATGAATCAATAAACACTGATTAATGACGTTTCAGTGTCTTATAAACTGGTTTCAAAAAAGTTGTTTTTATGATGCATATATTTACCATATGGGGCAATACGGCCACTCCCTCGGGGCAAGACGAGCAAGGACCAAAAATATATATTAAAAGTTTGCTGAATTTATTTAGTGACACATTTCTTGCACTTCAGGGGATTATGTTCAAATGATGCTTCGCTTAAAAATGTCGTATTCTATTTTGATTTGTTGACCACTGGCTCTACAACAATATCTGAATTTGCCTAAAGCTAATTTTTACGATTAAAACCATATCCGTTATTTTAAACCATCTCTGATTCAGGCAGAAACTATTTTGATGATTTTTTAAATGCATTTGAGGGTTAGTCACTTTTAATCCTGGAGTTGTGACCTTGTTCCTAATACAGTTGGCAATACTGCCCAAGCCGACATATATCCAAAGATTTATATTCTTTTGATCATAATTACTGTAAATCTCCTAAAATTAATAATGTAGATAGGCTTTAGTTATATAAAAGCATAGGTAAATACTAATTAGTGATAAAAATAAGTAATTTAGGCTTGAAACTTTAAATTATGTAACTACAAAATTATAAATAACTTCGAATTTCAACTTAACCATCTTAAAATCAATATTTCAAAAACAAGTGAGGTTGTCAAAAAGCGTTTTTCAGTTGTTTAGCCCTTTTACATTAGTGTTAACTATCCCTCATAAGAATAATGTGAATATAATGCTCACTTAAGTCATAATCAAGGTTGGCTGTCTTGCCCCATATGGCGATCTTGCCCCACTTTCCCCTTCCCTGAAACTTTCGGAGACCATGAGGACCATAATTCTACCAATTATACACTTCAAAAATCCATGGCAACCTAGCTTAGCTTGCTTGTTAGACAGCCATAATCGATTTTCACTGGTTAAATATTCCTCATCCTCGCAACAAGCTGCATCCGACGCAGAACCCTGTGCCATTGTTTCCTATTGAAAATTGGCCAGATCGGACTATGGGCTCGGAAATAATGGCCAAAATACTATTTTTCATATAAAAATTGCGTTAAAAAATGTCATTTTCAGGCACTTACCCTTAACCGATTTACTCGCTTTACCGATTTACTATTGATAATTGGCCAGATCGGACTATGGGCTCAAAAAATACGGCCAAAAAAGGCACCATCACCGCTGGGGATTAATCAGTTTTTTCTTATTGGTATTAATTATTTTGAATCTCCTGTGTTAGATTATGTCGTGATTAGCATGAACAAATGTTTTGCTTTTCTTGTAATAGGTATTTGGTTTTTGGATTTTTAACTAGGGTTAAGGCAGGTATTTTCGTCTTTTCATCATAGTCTCGAAAACCAATAAAGCATTGGCGTAAATAAGGGGGGGCTAGGGGGGGCTTAGCCCTCCCTATAGGATTTGATAAGTTAGTTAGCAGTGATATCAGTTTTCAACATATAGCATAATGAATTACCTAAAAAGTGTGAAGATAAAAGAGTTATCTCTCATATTCACTCTATCATACTTAATGAAATGAGTGGAAAAAAAATTAGCTTGTTTCTGAATTCTGAGAAAGATTCCCATCAGCATCCGAGAAGGATTCTCATCAGAATACGAGAAGAATTCTCACTTCAATCTCTAAAGAATTCTTTTCGGATTCATCGAAGTATTCCAATCGTAATCCAGAAGAAATCCTACTGGATTCTTTCCATTATTGTTAAGCAATACCCTTGGGAATCTGTGAAAAATACCCTTTAAAATCCATGGAGGATTTGCTTTAGAATCTCTCGTTGATTTGCTCCGGAATATCTCCAGATTCGTTTTAAGATTGATTTAGGAATTCCTTGACAAATCAGAATCCTTCGGCGATTTGCTTCGTAATCCTTTGAAGATTTAATTCGGAGTCTCTCGACGTTTTGCAAATGAACTGCGCTGGGATCTCTAGACGATAAGGAATCCGGCTGACGATTAGCTTCGAAATCCCGCGAAGAATTGCTTCAGAATCATTCGACGTTTCGTTTCGGAATACATCGACGGATTGATTTTGTTCAGAGTATCTCAACGAATTTTTTTTGGAACCATTCGACGATTTGCTTCGAAATCCTTTGATGATTTGCATCGGAATCCCTCAAAGATTTTCTTCAACATCCTTGGGGGATTCCCTTCGGGATCGGTGGAGGATTCTTTTCGAAATAACTGAAGGATTAATTCGGAGTCGCTCGACGATTTGCTTCGGAATCCTTCGACGATATATGCGTCTTCATCCCTGGAACATTGCTCATGAAATACCTGGAACCATCATATTGAAATTCCTGGAGGGTTTTCGACGAATTCCCCTGAAAAATTCCTGAAATATTCCCGTCGAAATTCCTGGTGGATTCCCTTCATGATCCCTGGAGGCTCCCATCGGTATTCTTGAAGGATCCCTGTCGAAATATCTAGAGATTCCCATCGGAGTCCCTGGAACATTCCAGTCAGGATCACTAAAGGATTCTCATCAGAATTCTTGGAAGATTCTCGGCGGAATCCATGGAAAGCTGCACAATTTTTTTTTTCATTTGAGGTAGATAGAATATTTCAAGACAAAATTTTCAAAACGACTTATCTGCTTTTGTAAACAAAGATTCAAACGACGATTTGACGAATCTGATAGCTCTCCCACGCAAACCAACACCACCAATAGGTAGGTGAAGGTTTCCGCTACCTCGTTACGTCGTTTGAATCTTTGTTTACAAAACCAGATAAGTCGTTTTGAAAATTTTGTCTTGATTTATGAAGTATGCAAATATATCCACTTTCTGACGCTAGTCGAGCGCAATTAAAACATAGACTGTGAGTTGTGCTCACACGTGCACGTGCTTGAGAAAAGAGAATAATATGAATGAGTGTGATTGATCCGCAATTGCCTTAGGTGGTTGGACTGCATTTGTCACATTACCGCTAATAATTTGATGAGGTGTTGAAATGTTCGAGAATTTTTGAAAAGAGGGTCAATTTCGAGAAAAAATATAAAGGGGCTATAGCCCCCCTTAGGCATCGGAGGTAGTTACGCCAATGCAATGAAGGAGACACTTTTTTGACAAACTCATTCGTATCAAATCTTAAGCTCAGGAGATACGTTCTGCTATAGTGGAGCTCTAGCGAATGGATATTGCTTTCGATGGTTTTAGCCCCTCTGACGATGGACGGAAATACCTGCCGTGTCCCTAATTGCATTTTTCCCAAAGGCCCGCTTGGGAACAAAACTGCAAAAAAAAAAATTGTTCACTGATAATGGGTTTTCCAGCTAGGATGAAAAATGTAACGTACCTTGTTTTGATTTGTTTTACATAAAACTTTTTTTTTAATCTTTGATTTTTTTTTGTTGCCGAAATTGTGCTTGCAAGGCCATGGCAAATATATTGCCACCAATGCACTATGGAGAAAAGGGTGGCCATTAATCGAAAAATTGACTATCTTCAATTTGTCTAATTTATATTATAGCATATGAAAGTAGGGGTGATCGGGGCAATATGGACCACCTAAGGAAATCGTGCCGAAAAGCGCTGAAAAGCTCAAAAAACATCATTCAAATATAGTTGACTTATACTAGAGAATGTTACCTTTCATATTACATCGATGAATGACGAAAAATGCGTTTGAAATTGTTGGAATGCACTTTTGAAAATGTATTGATTTCAATGTGCCTATACGGGGCAATATGAGCCACCATTTGGGGCAGTATGGGCCACCCATCCAAAATGCTTATTTAGACGAAAAAAGTATCGTAATAAGGAAGAATATGATATTCCTACAACAGTTTGGAGTATTCCATACCAAATAAAATTAATAAACCGCCCAACAGCAGACTGAACCGATTTGTCACTCGTCACCGTTGGAACAGCCACATTTCAATTGGTCAATGGTCATTGTTTCTGTTTCGATCGCAGTAATGCGCTGTTGTAGTTTTTCCGTAATGATTCTTGTATTTGACTACTGAAATTTGAGCTTTTTCGCATTTTAAGGCCTGATACCTTGATCTGTGCAGGTATGCCCATATTGCCCCATAGAGACTGGTTTTGGAGAAAAAAAGTTTTATGATAAATTTAGAATTGTATCAATATAAACATGTGTGCACAATATTCAATTTTAATATATCTTTTGATTGTGGTGTATTTATGACCTGTATTTTAATCAGTTTTGTGTCAAAACCTTATTTATAAACTTCAAATCTTATAATAATTTTGCCTATACCGTGACCTGCCCTAATTCCGCGCATTGCCTACCCAACTAACAATTTTGGTGCTAAAAGCTTCAACTTCTAGCCTTTGGCTGTATACTATTTGAATAAAAGCAGCCAATGCTGAATAAAAGAAAAGCTTCTGTAAATAATCCCTTAAACTTCAACTCGACTATTACCCAAATATTTATCAGCTAGTCAGTTTGTGCCAAATATATTTCATCTTTTATCGTTTATGCAGCTTTCATATAGTCATAAAACAGCTCTGTCTGAATTAGCAACAAAGCTTATCGGTTAAGAGCTCATGTATGTAACTGAATTGCTTGTTAGCAACTTCCCATATTACGGTGAGTAGCATTCACAATGAAAACGTTTTCGCTGTTGTTATAGCACTAACAATATAGCGTAATGGCGCTATAAATGAACTAACGAAGCTTTTAGGCAACTTCTGTATCTTTGAAGATTACACAACGTTTAAGTAAACCTTATACTGCTTCTTTTAATAGCTTATCAGTATGGAATGTCAAAACCGTAATGTTTACATTTGATTTTTGTTGCCGGAGCTGTGTATGAGCTATTGATTTCTGTAATGCAGCTACAAAGGTTTTTACCTGCTCTTATAGCAACTGACAAAGCGCTGTCATTGATGCTAGCAGATAGTGTAAGAAAACAAGCCATTTGGAAGCGATATTTCTGTTGACGGCTACTGTTAAACGATTAGCAGCAGAGTAGCATCTATACAGATCGAGAAAATGTTGCCTAAAAACAATTTCAGCGATTGATGATGCATAAAAGTTAGCCAACAGAACATGCTGATAAATGTTTGAATAATGGTTGAAATAATGCTGAAAGCTTAATTTTTAAGCTTATGTGCTCTTAGGCCTCTTTCTAACGTTTATACAGCATGAATCCGAAAATAGCGTTAGCAAAATAACCTATAGGGTATGCGAAGAAGCACATCCATAATTTTCTTTATTTTTTACATATGTCAAAGTGACGGTGATGACAGAGCAGCGGCCATTGAATCAGGAGATCAGGAGTTCGAATCTAGGTAGCAACAAAATTGATATTGCAGTTTATACAAAAAAAAACATTAAATTAACTCCGAAATTTACTCTCCTCTCAAATAATATTTAATCAAATTGAATTCAGTGGCTGTATAAAACTTATTTAAAAGATTCAAAAAATCTGAATAAGCGCCATTGAAGCGAATTATATTACTAAATGGTTTAGTAAAGATTGAGAAAAAATTGTGTAACATGCTGTAAAGTAGTTGTGCCGGCACGTCAAAAACAGCTGAATAGATTCGCCAGATTTGCTGGTAAAGGAATTGAATAGAAGTTTTTGATCATATGTATAGCACACATATTCAGCTTGAAGCCGTATAAACGAGTTGAAATAACATTTACATTGACATTAAATGTTAGTTGGGATGCGTCTTCATCCCTGGAACATTGCTCATGAAATACCTGGAACCATCATATTGAAATTCCTGGAGGGTTTTCGACGAAATCCCTGGAATATTCCCCTGAAAAATTCCTGAAATATTCCCGTCGAAATTCCTGGTGGATTTCCTTCATGATCCCTGGAGGCTCCCATCGGTATTCTTGAAGGATCCCTGTCGAAATATCTAGAGATTCCCATCGGAGTCCCTGGAACATTCCAGTCAGGATCACTAAAGGATTCTCATCAGAATTCTTGGAAGATTCTCGGCGGAATCCATGGAAAGCTGCACAATTTTTTTTTCATTTGAGGTAGATAGAATATTTCAAGACAAAATTTTCAAAACGACTTATCTGCTTTTGTAAACAAAGATTAAAACGACGATTTGGCGAATCTGGTAGCTCTCCCACGCAAACCAACACCACCAATAGGTAGGTGAAGGTTTCCGCTACCTGTTGGTTTGCGTGGGAGAGCCATCGGATTCGTCAAATCGTCGTTTGAATCTTTGTTTACAAAAGCAGATAAGTCGTTTTGAAAATTTTGTCTTGATTTATGAAGTATGCAAATATATCCACTTTCTGACGCTAGTCGAGCGCAATTAAAACATAGACTGTGAGTTGTGCTCACACGTGCACGTGCTTGAGAAAAGAGAATAATATGAATGAGTGTGATTGATCCGCAATTGCCTTAGGTGGTTGGACTGCATTTGTCACATTACCGCTGATAATTTGATGAGGTGTTGAAATGTTCGAGAATTTTTGAAAAGAGGGTCAATTTCGAGAAAAAATATAAAGGGGCTATAGCCCCCCTTAGGCATCGGAGGTAGTTACGCCAATGCAATGAAGGAGACACTTTTTTGACAAACTCATTCGTATCAAATCTTAAGCTCAGGAGATACGTTCTGCTATAGTGGAGCTCTAGCGAATGGATATTGCTTTCGATGGTTTTAGCCCCTCTGACGATGGACGGAAATACCTGCCGTGTCCCTAATTGCATTTTTCCCAAAGGCCCGCTTGGGAACAAAACTGCAAAAAAAAATTGTTCACTGATAATGGGTTTTCCAGCTAGGATGAAAAATGTAACGTACCTTGTTTTGATTTGTTTTACATAAAACTTTTTTTTTAATCTTTGATTTTTTTTTGTTGCCGAAATTGTGCTTGCAAGGCCATGGCAAATATATTGCCACCAATGCACTATGGAGAAAAGGGTGGCCATTAATCGAAAAATTGACTATCTTCAATTTGTCTAATTTATATTATAGCATATGAAAGTAGGGGTGATCGGGGCAATATGGACCACCTAAGGAAATCGTGCCGAAAAGCGCTGAAAAGCTCAAAAAACATCATTCAAATATAGTTGACTTATACTAGAGAATGTTACCTTTCATATTACATCGATGAATGACGAAAAATGCGTTTGGAAATTGTTGGAATGCACTTTTGAAAATGTATTGATTTCAATGTGCCTATACGGGGCAATATGAGCCACCATTTGGGGCAGTATGGGCCACCCATCCAAAATGCTTATTTAGACGAAAAAAGTATCGTAATAAGGAAGAATATGATATTCCTACAACAGTTTGGAGTATTCCATACCAAATAAAATTAATAAACCGCCCAACAGCAGACTGAACCGATTTGTCACTCGTCACCGTTGGAACAGCCACATTTCAATTGGTCAATGGTCATTGTTTCTGTTTCGATCGCAGTAATGCGCTGTTGTAGTTTTTCCGTAATGATTCTTGTATTTGACTACTGAAATTTGAGCTTTTTCGCATTTTAAGGCCTGATACCTTGATCTGTGCAGGTATGCCCATATTGCCCCATAGAGACTGGTTTTGGAGAAAAAAAGTTTTATGATAAATTTAGAATTGTATCAATATAAACATGTGTGCACAATATTCAATTTTAATATATCTTTTGATTGTGGTGTATTTTTGACCTGTATTTTAATCAGTTTTGTGTCAAAACCTTATTTATAAACTTCAACTCTTATAATAATTTTGCCTATACCGTGACCTGCCCTAATTCCGCGCATTGCCTAATACCGTGGATTTTATCAAAATTGATGAATATAGAGGTACTGTCTGTCATACACATCACATTATTTGGTGAAATACACAAATATATATCAGAGAATGTTAACAAATTATTATTGTGGGTATTTGTGACGTAAATTAGGCGCTAAAAAATAAATGTGAAAATGTATGGCTCGACCAGCCAAAATTTGCATCCGCTTAGCAAAACACTTAAAATTATAGTTATATTTCTAAGTCTTGTAACTTGATTTTTAAATGATATTTACTTCCAATATCTCATTGAGCCCAGTTTTACAGCTATAAAAAATGAGCTGGGTACTGAAATGGTATTTAAATTTCTTGTTTTTGCATTTTTATTGATCAAAACAATTGTCGCGGTATTAGGCCATCTTCTTCGCCAGTAGTGCCTAATACCGTGATTAGGCTATACCGTGAAGTTGATACTCAGAAAAATAAAACGTAACCATCACATTGAATACATAGACCACTAGACTATATCGTATAGGCATTGAAACATTCATATTAAATATCTACGACGTTTTATGCGTAGGATTACTAGGGAAGCATAATTCAGATGAATTACAAATTGCAATATATATTATTCCAATACTTCCTCAAAGAGAAACTTCTTATGGAAAACATGAAGATGGTATACATCTAATGAACATAATCGTTTTTATTGTGTCGTTCAGCACATACGAATACAATATCATTTATGCGATATTTACCACAGACTATTATAGACGTAAATATTTTTCCTGTGCAGTTTCCTTTAGAAATGAAGGTAGAGTATTTTTCAATTTATTGTGGACACGTCCTTAACCCCACGGTAATAGGGCATATCACGGTACAGCGAAAATTTACATTTTCAAGTGTATTTTCATGTTTGAATTGAATTTTAATGCGGTTTTCACGTTGAGGCATATGTGGAGCATACTCTTAAAGATCATATAACTTTTACATGATAAAACTTGTCAATAAGCTCAAAATGAGGGTGGCTCATATTGCCCCGTATGTTCATATTGCCCCTACTACCCCTATATATTCTAGATAAGAGAACCGTAAAATATTGAAGCGTTATTTTTATTTAGTCAAAAGATATAGACTGGCGAAGTGGAAAAAACTGATAAAAATAAAAAAAAAATCATTCCTAATTTCAGAGGCGTCGCGTGATCAATTCTTCAACCTGTGCACCGTTTGATTGAAATTAAACATTTCGAGAGCTTTTTCCTTGATTTTGTAATCCATTTCACGCTGCAAGTATTCTATTCCGTCTTTGAAAACAACGGGAAGGTCATGCAATGGTAACGCATTTGATTTTCTTGGTCCATAATGTAGAACTTCCTGAAGTCATCAAGTTCAGTCTGAATACTTACATCTTTATCTTTGCCTTGATATTGATCGACGGTACTGATCTCAATATCGAACCTTTTGTTGGTGTTTGCTACGCCTTGGCCTTCGTACAACCGAACGAGCAGGGTGAGGTAAAACCGAAGTAGATCCACTTGAGCTCGAAATGGTGAAATCACTCCTATGGCGCTTCCATCGATGCCAGCCTGCAATAGATTTTTTTTTCATTAGAAATAATTTTACTGTCCGAACGTATTTCATTAGAAACTTTACATCAATCAGTGCCATGATCGTGTAAAAAACAATGGCAGCTTCGCAATAGTTTTCATATATTGTTTTCGGTTCTTCTCCAGTTAGGCTGCCATCGAGCGAAGTGTAGGAGTATTCTCGCTTCCGCGTTGTGTTGTAGGCCATACTTCTTTTGAATGTGTTGAGCGTGTCGATGAGTACGACCGATAGTTCAAGTTGCAAGGCTGTCGTCTTCAGGAGCCACTTCTCTAGCTTATGCTTCTGTTGCATGGTCTTTATTTCGGGCAGTTTTATGGTGGAATTGGCAACTTCTTCGTTGGCGCACAGCAGTTTACCCTTGTAGGAGAATTCGTTGGCAAGCTTGGTGATAGTTTTATTCATACGGTACTGAGTGGGTAGTACACAACATGATTCCTCAGCATCCAGCCGAACAAACAGGCTCTCATCGGCACCCAAGTCCCTAGTTTGATATAAAATAATAACTGGTTGAGATTTGTAGATTAGTAAGAATAGCAAAAATCTTACTTTGCTTTGCGTGACTGTACCACTGGAGGCAACTGATCAGGGTCGCCTATCAATACAAATTTGTCAGACGATAAAAGCGGCCGGATCACAGCACTTTGAAATACCTGGGTCGCTTCGTCAACGATACAAAAATCAAAGGTGCGTCGAACAAGCAATGAATGATCGGATCCAAGACAAGTCACGCCTACAATGTTCTAAAATATCAAGCGAATATTGTGGACAACACGCAACATGATTATGACTGCTCAAGCATACTCACATATGAACTGTATACGGCAACAAGTTCTTCTGGGGTTGAACAGTTCTCCGTTAACCGAGCCTCACTGAACTCTTCCAATCGGGGATCGATTCGAGTCGTGGAGCCTAAACGCATGAACTTGATGTCGTACGGAAGCAGCCTTAAGAGTACGTTATCCACGGCGGAATGCGTGTTGCTGGTGATCAGAATAGACTTTTTCAAGGCTAGCAACAGTCGTATCAGTGCGATCACTGTCTGAGTTTTCCCCGTTCCTGGCAGACCTTTGAACAAGCAATAAGTCTTAGTTCCAATAGCGGTGAGTACCGCTATTTTCTGATGCTTGTTAAGATTTTGCAAAATATTTTTTCCTTCTTCTTTAATCTCGGCGGGTACGGTCTTTGTAAAAGTTGGCTTCTCCCGATCAATAATGATGCGCCTCAGTATGTCAGAACGTTCCGTATTTTCCAGCAAAACGCCCACGTTAGTAAGGTTGAATACCATCTGCGTTCGCGACCGATATTTATCCAAATGGAACATTTCTTCCGAATAGTACTGGCTAAGATCACGCTCCAGGCTCATAGTAATTTCATGCTTGCTAACGCTCACCACGCGGCCCGCAGCAACGGCTATTCGTTTGTTAGTGCTACAAATTAAATACTCATTCTGCGCGAAAAACGCAGATAAATATTCAATAGCTGAAATAATGTTAGGCATTACATACACTGTGTTCGGTCAGATTATCCTTACATAACTTAACGTTCTATTAACATTTCCACAGTTATCAATTAAAAGCTTACGTGTCAGCCGACAAAATGCCGCTAGTGATCAACAACGATCTGTTAGAGGCCACCAGGAATCTTAAATTCGACAAGCCACCGGGTCCTGATGGGATCCCAAGGCTTGACCTTGCAATAATTGATACATAATAGGTTTACGGGTTGCCTTTAACGCTGTCTGGACGAAGGTATTTTTCCAGACCGTTGGAAACGTCAGAAACTACTGGAACTGTTACTACTGGAAAAAACCTTCTGCATATAGACCAATCTGTCTACTCGACACGACTGGTAAGTTGTTAGAAAAGATTATATAAAACAGGTTAAAGGTTTATACTGCGCAAAAAGCTCCCGGCTGGTAAAATTGATGTGTTTGCGGATGAGGTTATATTAGAAGTCACTGGATACACTTTCGAGGAGGTCAGTCTAAAAGCTTCATATGTGATCATAGGGTTGAAGACTGAGTTAACTTAACATCAAACGACGGAAATTTTGATGATGCACAACAGGTATGTTTTCCGGCAATCGGAGGTCACTTCAATTAAAGTGGCGGAATTTAATGAAATAGGGTAATTCGCCAAATGTTGAACGGCTAATTTCTTCGCCTATTGTTGAACGCACGTGCATTTCTTATGGGAGTTCAACAATAGCCGACAAAATTAGCCGTTCAACATTTGGCGGTTTCCCCTATTACACTTTTGTTTTCTAGCTTTGTAAAACGTGAAACTTGTAGTTGGGTGGTGCATATTATAACATTGAAACTAACGCAAATATTGATTTTTCTTCTTAACAGATATATGTTTCTAGTGATTCATCGTAAAATGCTGCACACAGCTATTCCACCTGGTCCGGTTCATTTGTGCTGCTCGGATCTGATTGGTATTTATCTGCTAAAGGTTCTAGTGTCAATAGTGTATGAATGCAATGTATATTAAATAAATTATTCAATAAAACTTAAAGTAACATGATTTACAAACAAGTGTTTGAAATTGAAAATGATGAAATGATGGAAAGAGAAGAAAGGAAAGGGGAGGCGGGAATGGTTTAAACTTTTTTTGTTAATGAAAATTATTTTCAATAGAAAAATATTCAACTCTCGATTTGACAGTTCTACAACTTTGTTTTGAAATTTCTTACTTTTAATTTTAGAGTGGAATGCAGCTTTTGATCGACGATTCTTACAAAAGTTGTCGTACTTTTATTTTGAACATATCTGACTTTCTACGAAAAAGAACCAACGCAACCTTTTATTTTTACCAATGGTTTTTTTAATTTTATTAATGATTTTTCTTTCTGTGTAGAGGCAGTTCAATAATTATCGAATAACCCTGCTTGCAGAGCAAGATTACTTTTGATAGATTTACGTTTTAATGGTTTTGGGAGGTGCACCAGCCATTTTTAAGACTGGGTATTTTTTAAATCTTCGAACTGGCGCTTTCAAGTTTAGGGTAAATTTTGCATTTTGAACCCCTAGAGGAAGTGCTACCCAATATCCGCTTATATCTTTCAAATGAGACGTATGATACAAGCTAAAATCACATAATTTCATAGATGAAAGTCTTATTTATGAAAAGGAAGTTTGAAATGGGCATCGGAGTGCAACATATTTTGGACCCCGAAATGTACACATTTTGGACACCCCCCTTTTAGGCTACTCAAAAATGAATTTTCAATTTGCACAGGTAATTTGAGCTCCAGCAAAGTCTTTTTCGATTGACATGCTTCAATGAGAAGATTGCAGCGATTCAAATTTGCAATTTGCAATTGCAAATTTAAAACGGAAAGCAGTACGGGGTTGGACTTTTCTCATACTGCATATCAAGTGTGATATCACAAAATAAAATTTGAAATCGAAATATTGCGTTTATTATGCAGTAGAAGGAAAGTCCAGCCCCGTACTGCTAACCTTTTTTAATTAAATTGCTCCTAAAATTTTTGAAAAGAGTTTTAAAAAACTTCCCGTATGTTTCCTCGTGCATTTTTTTTTCAAATATTATCCTTAGACTTCTTCATCTTCATGCAACCTTTATTCGCCAATAATGATAAATTCATGAGGATGATGATGATCACTGCGATGACAAACGACACAAGACAAACGTCAAATAGATTGCACCTTACCAGAACATGTTAAATTGTGGCGGCTATCGAAATTAATTTATTGGTTTTTCCGATGATAATTTCTGCTGATTTTGATGATAATTATATTGTGGCAGCTATTACCGCAAGTAAAATGTTGACGAAAACAGAACAATGTAACTTAAGTTATTGAAATTTAAATTTTCACGATCGATTTGCGATACATAATTGAACACCTGCGCGAAATGTACGGTACAATATGAACGGAGCTTTAAACTTCAAGAACAGCACTAGCGCCACACCAACAAACGGTGGCTTCAAGAACTAGTGCTTGTTTCACGGGGTTGGAGGTCACAAGAACGACACAAGATAACCATACTCAACAAGACAGTGCAGAAATGTACCGAATCAGAGACTGTCCACGCTATGCCATTACAACGCAGAGTTTACACCATCTCCTGCGCTATGTGATACTGAACACGAGCTCCTGACATTTGATGTCTACAAAATAAAAACAATTACTAATTACACTAAATTTAACATTTTTTTGTCGATCTCGGCTGACTTCCGCGTTATACAATGATCACTCATGATAACGCACCAAATCAGGAAATAAATGCAGTGTACACAGAGTTTAAACCCTCTCTTGCGCTAAAAGTAAGTAGTGCTGAAAACAAATTTTCTAAGAATTTGATGCGTGGAAACTAACTGCTGAAATTGGTGCGTGGCAAAATAAGTTATACTATTAATTTAGTTAAACCCTGACTACACCACATTACACTGGCCCGTTTGGAGTCATCCAGTGGCAGTTTATAACCAAGTTTTCTTTTCAAATTCTATAACAATTCATCACGCCATATTAGCCATATGTACAACGAATGCTTGACTATTACTATACTAAGAATAGCAAAAGACCGGAAGTAATCATGGGGGCTAGCCGCCACCCTTTGAAGATCTTCTTCTTCTTCTTATTGGCATTACATCCCCACACTGGGATAGAGCCGCCTCACAGCTTAGTGTTCATTAAGCACTTCCACAGTTATTAACTGCGAGGTTTCTAAGCCAGGTTACCATTTTTGCATTCGTATATCATGAGGCTAGCACGATGATACTTTTATGCCCAGGGAAGTCGAGACAATTTCCAATCCGAAAATTGTCTAGACCGGCACCGGGAATCGAACCCAGCCACCCTCAGCATGGTCTTGCTTTGTAGCCGCGCGTCTTACCGCACGGCTAAGGAGGGCCCCAACCCTTTGAAGATACAGCTAGTTAAACATATAAAAACTTTGACCGTTTCCGATCCGTTCCAGTCGCCGAGCTACGAGAGCAGATATCGTTTAATAGATCTCGAGCTGCTCCGCACCAGAAAGAAATACATCAAGGGCATTGACGATTGCTGACACGCTTCAGGGTCGAATTGATTGTGAAACCAACTTGGAGCGAATTGATATTAACGTTCAGCAACGCACGCTTCGCAACAACGTAATGCTTCGGTTGCCTTTACGACGTACTAAATCTGGCCTGCAAGGAGGGGTTTGTGGCTTTCAACGGATCTTCAATAGAGAGGCAACGTTGTTCGACTCCAACAGTACACGTGATATTCTTCGTCATAAGTTTTCGTCATTCTTTTCAAACAGGTCTCTGTAATACTGTGAAGATGAATGTAGATTATTGATTGTTATTCCTGTTCTATTTTTATTTTGTTTTATTTTTATTTGCTGACCTGATTTGCATCTGTTTTTTTTGTTTTGTATTATTACCAACATTATTGCATTGGGGATTGGGGCTATCTTAAGCCTGTTGATGTATAAGAAGAATAAATAAATAAATATGATTTAAACCCCTAAAAAAAAGAATAAATAAATTTTTGAACGACTTTCTGCTGCGGAAGCACTTATTAAAATGTGGCATCTGCATCCAATCAACGAACATTTTTGTGTTTTCAATTGCATTATGACCGTACAATTCGTAGTTGCTACAACGTGAATTAGAACTTGCAAAATTGTACAGAGAACCAAACGAATGGAGCTTGAGATTCGCTACCCATTATTAATGTACACGTTCCTGAAGCTTAAATATTTTCAGTCAATAAAGACATCGGCCACGTCCTTGCGGTCATATAGTAAGGAAAGGATCAGCGATGTTAGAAAATCGCTTCTAGCGACCAACGAACATGTACACAGCTTATGTGAGATCTATTAGCATCATCGTCAGTAAGCGATGCTTTTGCGCTCTCCACCCTTATTCGTGCGAAGCGTTTCGGGTAGTGAGTTACCATGATCTCAAGAGAGCAAGATACACGTAAATCGGTGTCGTCTACACTCACAGCTTGTAACTCACGCGATTCAACGTTTATTGCGAGAGCACGCAAAAAGCCGTTACTCTCAATGTGTACAGTTGTAGACATCAAGTTAATCGGAACATGTACAACTTACGATCAAATCGAATCGAATCACGATCATTGCTGCAATGATCGTGATTCTTCCTTTCAAATCGGACATGTGCTTTCGCTAGGGGCTGCCCGTTCACATGCGGAACGGCATGTTCTTATGTTTTTTACGGTGCAAATAGAAGGAAACACGTAGGCGCGCGTCGAAAATACGCGGGCATAAATACCGTGCACTTTGCGCAGTTAAGGAAATACAAAATTGAATCAACTCTTACAACTTACAGAAAGTAGCTATCTGCCTGAAATAGTTTCCATGCTGTAGTATTATTATTATATTATTGTTTGAGAACTAAATTTAGTACAAAAATTTAAAATAAATAGTAAATTGAACTTCAAAGCAGATCCCTTATTATATGCCTAACTTTGCGCACATAACTTGGAAAATTTCTAACACGAAGCAAGCGTCTATCACACAATTTTTCATCCAAATTTTATTTTTTTGGCTAATACTACTATTACAATTTATGTTCATTCCATTTGTAGGCATATTTGAGCATATTTGTAAATATGAGGATGCCCGGCATTATTTTCTTATGATTCGACATACTTAGTATGTTTTCACGTCTGTTGGTGTATGTACAGCCTCATTTATGTACATTGGCCACAGCTAACAAAAGTACTTTTTTGCGTGAACTCTATTTCGACGAGGTATATCATAAATGTTGAAATTATCGAAGAAATGCGAGTTGTGCGCAAAATTAGGTACACTGTATTGAAAAATTGTTCCTAACATTGCGCATCATAAATTTTAAAGAGAAATGTAAATAACTAACCAAATTCTCATGAGATGGCTTCTACAATATTATAATTATTGGGTCCATGTGTAATCAGTTGTCAGCGAATGTAAAAATTTACAAAAAATACAGTTTTTCGGGTAAACCGTCACTTGTCATTTGTGCTAAGAACACGCCATTTTGGTCATTTTCACTGTTTTCAGTACAAGTTTCGACTATTAAAATGAAAAATATGTCATTTAACAGCGAAAAAATGCATGCACTGTTAAGATAACATGTATATTGTGCTGACAAGTAATAATTATATTTCGAAATTCAATTTAAACGCATTCTATTACAAAAATATCCGCAAAATGCGCAAAGTTAGGAGCTGCGCAAAGTTGGGTGCGTGCACGGTACTCGCCGGTGGAATTCAGGGTGCGCGTCCGCGTGACTCCTGCGTATAGTCTTTAACAGCTTAAACTGACATTTAAAAAATTCAAACATCCTTCTATTAGTTGCATATACTAAATGACGGTTATAAAGTTGTTAAAATAGTAAAACATAGAGAGTCCATTTCGCGATACAGTCGCGATTCGCTGGTTGGGCCACGACCTCGGCCCAACTAACGAATTTGGTTTTTTAGTTGGGCCAACTGACAGCCATTTGAACACGTGTATTTCGACTTGAACATCACAAATGATGTCCAGTGTCTCCCAATCCCACCCCCCTGGCGTCCTATACTACCACAAGGGGTTTGACAATAGCCACCATGTCCACGGACGGTAGCTCATTACCGTCCGTTGTTATTGTACGAAAATAAACATTATGTGTTTTGTTTACTATTTGTTTTGGTTAAATCTGAAAATTGTTTTCGAAATAATTTGCAAGATTTCCATCTTTGACCATGGGAATTATGTTATTTGATGATAAAATATAATAAACTAACGAATTGGAGTGAATCGATAGGTGAAATCAAACGCTACACGAAATCATATTTCGTAACTTGTTCTCCCGCTCCGAATCAAACAAAAGATATTATTATTATTGTTTATACTGTGATGAGCATCACAGTTGAAATGGTCCGGGGATGCAATTCGAACAACATTCAATAGTGAAATTGAAATGAAATAAATGGTGTGCAGAAAGATGTTTTAGGATTATATTTACATGCCCATAATAGCTGGTATTATTTTTGAATAATTTGAAAATATGTAGCCAACAATAGTTTGGATAAAATGTAGTTGCTTGTAAACGCACGATCCGGGAGAAGTACTTTTCAAAATGTATGCTGGACATATTCATGAAGATGTTCGCTACGCTGAAAAGCATGTCTTGCCACGGGGTTGCCCAATCCCGTTTTCCGTGTTTACATTGAATTTTGACGTATGGTTGCTTTTTAGTTGGGCCATGGCCCAACCAGCGGAGGCCCAAGTAATAAAATCCCAACCAGCGGATCCCGACTGTACTTTTTTTTATCCCGGAAAAAGATTAAAAACATAGTTTCCAATTCCCTCCAAGACGGCGAAGCCAAATACTTCCCGAATAATCCTAAATTCAAGTTAGAAATACTGCTTGTTCCGGGAAATCACGGTTTTTTTTTGTTATTAAAAGCAAAACTAAGTCCTGATAAGGGATCTATTTAATAGCAAAAATTCGTTGCTGAAAACAATTTGAAATGTTAGTGAGTTTGGTGCAATTTTGTTTTCGTGACGTATTGATCAACAATAGTTTGCATTGTGCTTCAAACGAATCACACTATGTCACAAACCGCAACACCAGCATACCAGCCTTCCCCTTTAAAAATTTGAATTTGTTGCAATTGTTTAATCAATTCAACAAGTCTTATGAGGAATATATTTGTTCAAGGATATCAACATCCATTTTTGGTAGCATAATTTTGTTTTATATTTTCATAGCCTTTTTTTAAGAAATAAGTTTCTCCTCTAGGTTTCATATCGCTTTCATAACACACTTCAAGTTTTTACCAATTTCGTTTCCAGGATTGAAGCAGAGGAGACATTTCAATTGATCATGTATTAATTTTTTCTTCGAAATCTAAAAATCGAGATTGCACTACATTTTTTCCTGAAATTAGAAAATTGTTGTTCCTCCATAAATTAGACCTGTGCGCCACCGCCATCTCTATGTGCAAAAAGATGATTATTTTCAGCACCAGTATTAATTTTATTGAGTTTTTGGATTACGGAACCCAGTAATTTCAACAGCAAAATTGTCATTACCAAGAGTTCGGCATAAACGAAAAGTTTAAATGAATATGAACATAACTGAGTAAGTCAGTAAATGAGGATTTGTTTTATGGAAACCTATTTTACTGACTTGTCCGTATATTCAATCAATGTTCATTTGCATAAAATAGAAGTACAAAGTAATGAAGACTTTGACAGTTTTTGATTGATAGAGATTGAATGAAAAAAAAAATCTCACTTATTATCATCATCACTTACGATATGTAGCATAATATGAAAAATCTCGCTTAACTTTTCAAAGGTCCTAAGTAACATTTTTTCATGAATTAATTTGAATAGCGCAATCAACAGACCAATATGAAAGCTTTTGATTGCAGTACTCAAATCAATTCATGAAAAAAAATGTTACTTAGGTCCTTTTGAAAAGTTAAGCGAGAAATGTTCAGTACGATAACTCAGGAAGCTTTGGCTATACTCCATGATAATTTCTTTTGAAAATTTGCGAAGGCAGAGGGCATCGATGCATTTCAACTTGTTTTACACAGCTATGCGATCTGTGGCTGAGTTTTGCAAAACACAAAAAAAGTTCACTTTTGGAAACGCAGGTCCAAGCAGCACAATTTACAAAATAATTTTTAGCTCAACGGGTAAGACATAAGCAACAAAACAAAATCGAGAAGCTCTACAACCGCGTTTAATATTTTCAAAAGGCTGGTCGACAAATTTTAATTTTTTACCGGTGACGCTGTATAAATTTCTACCGACTTTTTGTGCCTTTCAGCATTTTATGGATTTAATTATTCATTCAGCAAAACTAAATAAAAGTCGAAATAATCAACAGAACTTGTTACCGAGACTCGGGAATTTATTACTGACAAACGTTGTTGGTCTACAAACAAACTGGAATTTCAGTAAAAAATAAATTTTCCAGTTGAAACTCGGCCTACAAAATACCGAACATTGAAATGCTGGTTAAGTGTATATACATTTTTCAAAACAAAATCTTCCACATAATGTATATTTTCACATCTGAGTTTCAAAGCATTGTAAATTAAGAACACTAAGTGCCCATTCCTCTCGAGCTCATTACGCTATAAAACTCTCTAACCCTCTTTATTTTAATAACCCATTTTTAACAATAATAGGTCCAAACCTGCCAAAACCATTATTTTTCCTTCAAAAATTTGTAAAAATATTTGAAAAACACGGGAAAAAAATCTGCTATAACACATATTGTTCGGAGGTGTACCAGTTTTTTGCAGCAGCACTGTTTCGTGGCAGCTCAAACTAAAATTTTATTAGATTTATTACGTTTGAATACATTGTTTTTGTTGGTTTTACTCACAAGAATTGGTCTTGTTCCCTTCCAGCTATAACCGATCACTAATTTGTATTCTCCGGTGCTTCTCACCTTCTCAAGAGTTTCTAATTCCGTCTACACAAGCTGTAACTATTAATTATTTAAATGGCTCATAAACCTTTAAATCTTGCTAAATACTCACAACTTCACTCAGATTATAATTTCAACCTCAACCACTTTTCAGGTATTCGCCACCAGCAGCAACACCGATTCGCAAATCTTCAAATTACAAATATAAACAAACTCGTTAGTTAACTGAATTTCTTATCTTTACCTTCAATTCATTTACAGCAATTCCGAAAATTTCTTTATCTCCTTTGCAGGCACCGAACTTGATTTCAACTAATTAGAAATAATTTTATAATTTCCACTCAAATAAACTTGCTCTTTGCTAAATTTAGAATGGCCGTTTTCGCAACTTTTCTTTATCCCTCTTCACAGTTTGTTTTGGTTTTCATTCAGTATCAACATCTATCTTACTATCTAGGGAGTCACATTAAACAATACCAATAGTAAATACCAAATAGGTATGATCAACTCTTCATCTGCTTCATGCCAGTGTTGGTCGGCACACTGGGTGAACCGCGGTGTCAACATACCCCAGCCCGTAACATCCTGTGATTCCTTGAGAATACCTGGGTTTACCTTCAAATCTCCAACACCGCTAAGTTTGATACTGCACGCCGATATACACCTCGAGCTGTACGCACTATCGCCTGCCTCACTCGACCGTCGGGTCCTTTCAACACTTCTTCTACTGTTCCTCTGATCCAACTCTTTCGGTTTTTTCCATCGACGAGAAAAACTAGGTCGTTTACTTGCAGTGGCTTCTTCTCTTCGAACCATTTAGTCCGTCTGTTGATTGTTGGCAGATATTCCTTCAACCATCTTTCCCACATTTGGTTCGCTAATAGTTGAGAGCGTTTGTAGGAATCGCGCAGGGCTTCAGCTATATTCACCGTATGTTCTATCTTCGCATCTGCATCTGCAACGGATCCACGAAGGAAGTGGTTCGAGTGATTGCCTCGTCGTCAGCATCTTGAGACGCGTATGTCAACGGACGCGTGTTAACCATATCTTCTACTTCTGCTAGTGTTGTTGTCAGTACCTCATCAGACAGTGTTCGTCCATCATCTAGTGCTTTCATCGCTTCCTTTACCGACCTTACCATCCGTTCCCAGATGCCGCCCATATGAGGTGTCGCTGGCGGGTTGAAGTGCCACGCTGTCGCAGCATTCACTACTTTCTCTGCACACTCTCCGTATATTCTTTTCATTTCGTTATTTACCCTTTGAAACACGTTGCGTTGTCTGAGAATATTTCTCCGGGAACACCTCGTTTGCAGCTAAACCTCCGGATGGCCATCAAGCATGATTGTGTTGATAAACTCACAACAACTTCAAGATGTATTGCCCGTACAGCAAGGCAGGTGAATATTGCCACCCACCGTTTTTCTTTCCTACGTCCAACGGTGACTTCAATTGGGCCAAGATAGTCAATTCCCACTGAATTAAACGGTCGAACATAGGGCGTAACTCGCTGCGTCGGAAGTGGTGCCATCATAGGGGTTCGTGGACGACATCGATTTACTCTGCACCAAACGCATTCGTTCATAACCTTCCGCACAGTGGCACGGATGTTTGGAATCCAAAATCTTTGACGAAGTTCGTTTGTCACAGTCTCTCGGTTAGCATGACCGAACTTCTCATGATAAAACTGTATCACTTTCTCCGTTGCGGCATGTTTCCTAGGTAGAATTATTGGAAAGCGCTTGTCAATCGAAATTTCCCCCGACAGCTCCATTCTTCCACCCATCCGAAGCACACCGTCTTTGTCCAGCATTGGTGTTAGCTTGTATAGGTTACTCGTTTTCTTTACTGAAATATTCTTGGATAACGCACTAATCTCCTCTGCAAAACCTTCCAGTTGTGTTTGTTTCCATAGAAAAACCTCTGCCCTTTGAAACTCTTCTTTCGTAAGCCCACATAGCACTGACGGTAAATGCGCCAAATTTTTCTTTTGCTGATTCTTCGTGCATTTTACTGTGTGTATAGGTTGCTTCATCACTTTGCGTTTGCAATTTTCGATAAACCTGACTACATAAGCCATCACTCTTTGCAGTTTCATCCACCGTGAACATCGTCCGACGTCAACAATTCCGTGAAAAAATACGTTACCTCTGGCTTCTTCCTTTGTCTGCTCAATTGGTACATCAAGAGTTGGCCATTGATGTTCAGGTTGATAAAGAAACTGCGCCCCTTTAAACCAATCTCCGTCGCTACCTAACGTATCTCGATGCCACTTCGTCAGCACATCCGCTTGATTCAGCTTAGTTGGAACCCAGCGCCAATCAGTAGCTCGTGTCAGTTCTAGAATCTCTCCAATTCTAAATGCAACAAACTGTTTGTAGAAGTGTTGATCGGAGCGGATCCAGCTCCATACTGTTCGCGAATCTGTCCAAAGAACACATCGATTGATCTTTAATGAGTGCGTGTCTACCACCGTTCGACTCATCCGGGCTCCGAGAACGGCTGCCATAAGTTCCAATCGTGGGATCGATTGTCGCTTCAGTGGTGCTACCTTGGATCTGGACATAACCAGCGTACAACGAATGATCCCCCCGACGACAATTCTGAGATATGCAACACAGCCATATGCGTGTTCACTGGCGTCTGTGAAGATGTGCGCTTCTACTGCTTCAACATCCGATGACAGGTAGGTGCCAAGATAGCATCGTGGGATGCGAATGTTCTCTACCTCTGGCAATAGACTAATCCAACGTTTCCACATTTCCCAGCATTCTTCGTTGATGGTTTCATCCCAGTCGCATCCACTACGCCATAAACACTGTACGATGATTTTTCCATGAATAGTAAACGGAGTGAGGAGACCTAATGGATCGAAGAATCCCATGACACAACTTAGTACAGCACGCTTTGTTGGTCGTTGGTCACCATTGAAGTAAGGCAGATGCTGATCACGATGTTTTGTGGAGAAGGAAAACTCGTCCCTAATTGGATCCCATATCATTCCCAATACGCGTTCATGCGACGTCGTTTTATCTTCGGTAAAATGGACGGGAGAAATAGCTCCGTATTCACCCAAGCTTTGGAGTACTTCTGCTGAATTGGAAACCCAGTTTCTAATCTCAAAGCCACCCATTCGATGCACAAAGGTAACATCCTTCGCGCGCATAACTGCTTCTTCAACGGTATCAACGCTATCGAAATAATCGTCCACATAGTGGCGTTTAATGATTGCGTTTGCTGCTTCTGGAAATTGATCAGCGTAGTCCTGCGCGTTGTGGTTCTTAATATATTGGGCTGAACAGGGAGAACTTGTTGCCCCAAACGTTGCGACATCCATGACGTAAACACGAACATCATCTTTAGGATCATGCCGAAATAGAAAGCGCTGGAACTGCTTATCATGTTCTGCTATCTTGATTTGGTGATACATCTCACGTAGATCGCCACCCACAGCTACTCGATGCTCCCGAAAACCGGTAATAACGGTCACCAACGGAACCAACATATCGGGTCCTTTCAATAGCTGAGCATTTAGAGATACGCCTTGGACGGTAGCTGCGGCATCCCATACAAGTCGTATTTTCCCTGGCTTTTTGGGGTTCAGCACGACGTTTAACGGAAGGTACCATACTTTATCAGGATCTGTCGCAAGCTCTTTCGGGGTAGCTAGATGTGCATAGCCCTTCTTTTGATATTCGGTGATTTGCTTGCTAACATTTCGCTGCAAGTCTGGGTTTTTATCTAGCTTTTTCTCCAATTGCTTCAACCTGCGTAGTGCCATCGGATAGCTGTCTGGAAATGACGGGTTGTCGGTTTTCCACAGCAAGCCGGTTTCGAAGCGATGACCGATTCGTTTGGTGGTGCGCTGTAAAATTTCACGTGCCCTTTTGTTTTCTGCTGACTCCAATGAAAGTGACACTACAGACTCTTCTACCGCGTAATGAGTTTTGAGTAGGTCATGTAGGTCTTCATTTGTGACATCCCGGTGAAGGTTCATATATCCCGTAGACTCTGTTGTTCTTGATGTTTGCTTCGGTCCGTATACCGTCCAACCAAGTTGACATCGCACCGCTATAGGTTCCACCACAGTCCCAATCTTTGCTTCAAGCGGAGCGAATGAATGCAAATTATTCAGACCGATGAGCATTTCCGGCCGGCCATTGTATGAAGAAATTGGCAAATCCCTTAGATGAGCATATTCGCAACTTAACTCTTTTGCGTCTAGCGACTGTGATGGTAGCATTAGCTTATTTACGGTGTTTACCGTCGTCAATAGCAGCTTTTCTTTCGCTCCCAGCGCCGACACCCATACGTTCGTCCGCATTGAAGCTTTCTCAACTCGCTCTATTTCTGCTGTCCACTGGATGGTAAGCTTTTCTTGAACACCGACTACTCCTAATCGATCCGCTATCCTTCGCTCTACCAATGTTACCGACGCGCCTTCGTCCAGAAAAGCGAGCACGGTGATTGACTTCTGTCCGCTGTGGAGTCGTACCGGAATCATCCGAAACATAGTCATATTATTTGTTCTAATGTGTGCGCTGGTTCCAATTACGCCGTCAACTGGGTGCAGAAGAGGATTGTGTGCTTGTCGGCAATCCCCGACATTGCAACGCAGCTTGAACTTACACAATGCTTGTCCATGTTCATTCAAACACACCGACATAATTTCCACTGGTTTACAACTTGCATTCGCTCCGCGTAATCCAGGCTTTTAAAATCTTGGCAATAACGTAATCGATGATCTGTTCTATTACATACTCTGCACGGTTTCAGACCTTTACGTTCTTCCCTCACCAACTCGGGACTATTTACTCGCTGTTCCCCTTCATCATGATTGAAAAGTGCGCCCTTCGATCCGTTACCCATTCCAGAACGTCCTCCACTAATTGGCTTACTTGATGATTTGCATTCTAGGCTCACGTTGGCTTCACACACCTCCGCAACTATTTCGGACAGGAAATCGGTGAAAGTTCGCAGTGTTACCCTCTTCTTTCCTCTTTTGAAACGAACCCATCCAAGCTTTTCATTGTCTGGAAGCTTGGATACTAGGTCTTGCACAAGCAGAGGGTTGACTAAATGCTGTTTCAATTCCGCCGCCTCTAGATGCTCACACAATTGTTCTACCGCAGTCCCGAATGGAATGAAGCTAGCAAGTTTGCCAGTTTTGGGAGATTCTAGCCGACGAACTTTATCCAAGTGGCTTTGTAACAGTTGTTCTGGACGACCATACAGCTGGCGCAGCTTTGCAATTACTTTCGGAACTGATTTCGGAAGAAGCAGTTGTCCACGCACCATTTCTAAAGCTGGACCTTTCAGGCATTCGTGAAGCCGTACCAAATTTTCCACATCGCTATAACCACAAGCTTCATTTGATGCTTGGTACGTTCCATAGAACAGCGGCCATTCCTCTGGTTTTCCAGAAAATGTAGGCAATTTTCTACTGATACCACTTCTGGCGGCCATTTGAAATTTAGTTGGCATGCAACGGTTTTTCCCCAACCCGTATTGGCTGGATTTTCTCTTGCTGATTTTGGTGAGCTTTCTTTCCGTCTCTTCTATTGAACCGTCGGATTCCTCGCTGTATGTAGTGGGGTCCTCTTCAGCGGTTTCGTCTGCGTCGGTTTCATCATCAGAATCGGATACATCTTGTGATGGAACGATTGGAGTGCTTTTCCGCTTAATTGTTGCCTGTTCCGCTACCTTTCCCACCTCCGGATTACGCAACGGCGTCCGTACACCAGAAACGCCTTCGCCAGCATCGACGTCTTTCTTCAACTTATTCTGCTCTGTAGGGTATTTTAAGCCA
Source organism: Armigeres subalbatus (assembly GCF_024139115.2). Classification (NCBI taxonomy): domain Eukaryota; kingdom Metazoa; phylum Arthropoda; class Insecta; order Diptera; family Culicidae; genus Armigeres; species Armigeres subalbatus. The sequence goes on along the minus strand of NC_085141.1, from coordinate 213,088,899 downwards.
CGCATCTGTTCATCTAAAATCCTTAAATTCTCCTCGAAAGACTGTTTGTTTGCTCTCACACGATCCACTTGCGCTTTCCTTTCAGGATCTCTTCCTGCAGCAACTTCTCCTGCTCTTCTTCTTCTTCGTACATCTTCTTCTCTAACATCAAGCGTTTTCTTTCGATTGCCCGCTTGATTTCCCTTTCCTTCTTCTTCAAGGTCATTTCCGCCTCCAGCTCTTGCTCCATCAGCTTTTGATTCTCCTCCATGGTTTTGAGCTTTTGCTCTAGAGTGAGTACGGCATCAGATTTGACGCTGGAGCGGTCCGAGTCATCTCCGCTCTTCTTGGTGCGATTCTTCTTTTTCGCATGGCTTGCTGGCATTTAATTTCTGCGCAAAACCAGTTTTTTTCGATCTCTTTCTCGTCCGATATGCCGACACAACGAGTGTGAAACCACTGTTTGCATCCGTCACAGCTGATCATCTGCTCATTTTCAGTTGACACTTCATCACACGCCGCACAGGGGGTTTCTGTAAGGTCCAGGATTTGTGCAGTAGAATCGGTCATGGTACTGTTGAGGATATCCGATTCTCGTACAATTCTTTTTGAGGTTGTTCGGAGGTGTACCAGTTTTTTGCAGCAGCACTGTTTCGTGGCAGCTCAAACTAAAATTTTATTAGATTTATTACGTTTGAATACATTGTTTTTGTTGGTTTTACTCACAAGAATTGGTCTTGTTCCCTTCCAGCTATAACCGATCACTAATTTGTATTCTCCGGTGCTTCTCACCTTCTCAAGAGTTTCTAATTCCGTCTACACAAGCTGTAACTACTAATTATTTAAATGGCTCATAAACCTTTAAATCTTGCTAAATACTCACAACTTCACTCAGATTATAATTTCAACCTCAACCACTTTTCAGGTATTCGCCACCAGCAGCAACACCGATTCGCAAATCTTCAAATTACAAATATAAACAAACTCGTTAGTTAACTGAATTTCTTATCTTTACCTTCAATTCATTTACAGCAATTCCGAAAATTTCTTTATCTCCTTTGCAGGCACCGAACTTGATTTCAACTAATTAGAAATAATTTTATAATTTCCACTCAAATAAACTTGCTCTTTGCTAAATTTAGAATGGCCGTTTTCGCAACTTTTCTTTATCCCTCTTCACAGTTTGTTTTGGTTTTCATTCAGTATCAACATCTATCTTACTATCTAGGGAGTCACATTAAACAATACCAATAGTAAATACCAAATAGGTATGATCAACTCTTCATCTGCTTCATGCCAGTGTTGGTCGGCACACTGGGTGAACCGCGGTGTCAACACATATATCGGAAAACAATTCTCGGATAATTCGAGTATAAAAATCGAAAGGGAGGGACAAAATTTTTGTATCGTCCTAAATAAATCAACGAGCTTGTTGCTTTAAGTGAATGAATTAAATTATATTTTTCACATTGTTTTAGAAATTAAGGTCACAGATTTTACGTTCTTAACGTTTTTACTGATTTTGAAGGTTGCTATAAAATGATCATCTCTTTAAGACAGGGCACAGACTGGTGTGCGCCAATTACCGAAGAATAACCCTCCTTAATTCGGCGTACAAAATTATGTCCAGAATTCTGTTCAACAGATTGAGACCGCTTGAAAAGTCCATCGTTGGCGAATACTAGACAGGGTTTCATGAGAGCCGAACAACGACGGCTTGCTGGTAATACTTGCTGGAAACAGAAGTATATTACGCACTTATAGGATATTTTTTCCAATAACATGCTCGTATATTAATAATGGCATTCGCAAAAGAACAATTTCGGCATCATTTGTGTCCTTTTTGCTTTTTGATGCTGTTAGCTAAAAAAAATCCCAAATCCCAATTAGCATCGCACCTAGTTCGCACTTAAATTGAAAGCTACTCAGGAAGAAATTTGCTTTCAAATTTTAAAGACATTGCTTCTTCTCAAGTCAATAGTTTGAAGATTTTAAAAACTATCGAAGTTTTCGAAACTACAGGAAATTTAGCTGCAATAAGAAATAAAATGGGAACAAAGTACACATAATGTTAAATAATTAGTTGAGGAGCTTCAATCTACAGGGCACATAATTAAGCAAGCGCGCTCAACGTCCCGCATGTAGTCATGCAAAGCAAACAGAAAGACACTCACGCTCTAGGGGCAAATAGTTGTCATGATTCGTTCGTAGGTAGAACGGCTAGAGTAACTCATTTCTCAGAGCAAGACTCAGTCTTGCAATATTTTGTTATGTGCGAGTGTCCAAGTGTCCACACTCAATCGTGAAAGATGGGAACTCAATGTTGTTCGTAAATTGTACAGATCGCGATTAATCCGACTCTCGTTGCTCCTAGCGTCCGAGTGTACCTCTGCATCTCCACGTTTGTCTTGGGATAGGCCATGGTGTTAGTTACAAAGGATAATTTATCTGGATTCACTTCGGTAAGCGATGTGATCTAAGGGATGGGATATCTTTAGGTGAATTTAAAATATTCTACTCACTTTCCTTTCTATGGATCCGACGTGCCAACTTCAATTCTCGCCTCAAATACATTCAAACCAGAGGGGCGACAACGGATTTTTTTCATATGGGGTTTGGCAAGTATGACAGAACCCTCTTATTTGGCGCATAAATTTATACTCCAAGGTCAAAAAGCTCATATACTATCATAAACTGTCGTGGTATTTGTGAAAATTTGTATTGTTTACCATTTCACAAGAAAAAGTGGTGTCGAAAGCACATATTAAATTAAAGATGGCAACGAACAAAAATACACCAAATCCGTAAAAATGTAGTGTTTTCACTTTATTCCTTACGCGAAATATGCAGATAAATAATTATGTTAGTAGAAGAAACTCTGTGCTGAGCAGAAATAGTTGTTTCTTGCATTATCCAAACTTTGCGCGTTTCAGAAGCATCTCACTCACTGCAGTGTTTATTTTTCATAGATACAAAAATTTTTCATACGGCGTAGTGTTAGTGCCGTCGGCATTCGCTTGATTGGGGGCAACAAACATTTGATAGCTTAGCACCCGCCTGATCCAAACGCTCAAAACTTAATTTGTTTACCGGTCGCACGAAGTAGAACAAATTATTACAAATGACCGCGCGATCGTTTTGCGTACTTTTAGAAAACACGCACAAACAATTTTTATTATTTATTCAAACTAAGGCCGAAGTGGCCTGTGCGGTATATAAGAGTCTTCTCCATTCGGCTCGGTCCATGGGTACACGTCGCCAACCATGCAGTCTACGAAGGGTCCGCAAGTCATTTTCCACCTGATCGATCCACCTTGCCCGCTGCGCACCTCACCTTCTTGTACCCGTCGGATCGTTGTCGAGAACCATTTTCACCGGGTTACTGTCTAACATTCTGGCTACGTGCCCGGGCCACCGCAGTCGTCCGATTTACGCGGTGCGAACGATGGATGGTTCTCCCAGCAACTCGTGCAAATCGTGGTTCATTCGCCTCCTCCACTTACCGTCCGCTATCTGCACCCCACCATAGATGGTACGCAGCACTTTCCTTTCGAAAACTTCAAGTGCGCGTTGGTCCTCCACGAGCATCGTCCAGGTCTCGTATCCGTAGAGGACTATCGGTCTAATGAGCGTTTTGTAGATTGTCAGTTTGGTACGGCGGCGAACTCTATTCGATCGGAGCTTCTTGCGGAGTCCAAAGTACGTACGATTTTCATCCACTATGCGTCTCCGAATTTCTCTCATTTCATTTTCGGGGGTCACCAGAGAGCCCAAGTACACAAATTCTTCTACCTCCTCGATTTCGTCACCACCGATGCAAACTCGAGGTGGGTGGCTCACATTGTCTTCTCTTGAACCCCTTTCTATCTTGTACTTCGTCTTCCACGTGTTGATGACTAGTCCGATCCGCTTAGCTTCTCTCTTCAGTCTGATTTAGGCTTCCTCCATCTTCTTAAAGTTACGTGCTATAATGTCTATGTCGTCGGCGAAGCCAAATAACTGGACGCACTTAATGAAAATTGTACCACTCGTGTTAATCCCTGCTCTTCGTATTACCCCTTCCAAAGAGATGTTGAATAGCAGACACGGAAGACCATCACCTTGCCGTGACCCTCTGCTCGTTTCAAAGGGACTCGAGAATGCCCCTGAAACTCGAACTACGCACATCACCCGATCCATCGTCGCTTTGATCAACCGTGTCGGTTTATCCGGAAATCCGTTAAGAAAATTATTTTGAGCTTTTTAGTGGAATGTTTTCACCTGTCATAAGACGAGTTTAAACAATCCCATTGAATTCCACCACTAAATTGTATCCTGACAGATACGTATTTCGACCTCAACAGTAAGGCCGTCTTCAGTGTCTTGTACTTGTCGAGTCGAGTCAAGTACAAGACACTGAAGACGGCCTTACTGTTGAGGTCGAAATACGTATCTGTCAGGATACAATTTAGTGGTGGAATTCAATGGGATTGTTTAAACTCGTCTTATGACAGGCGGAAATCCGTGTTCGTGCATTACCTGCCATTGCTAATCCCGATCGATTGTATCATATGCGGCTTTGAAGTCGATGAATAGATGATGTGTGGGAACGTTGTATTCGCGGCATTTCTGCAGTTCTTGGCGAATGGCGAACACCTGGTCTGTGGTGGAGCGTTCGCCCATAAAACTCGCCTGGTAGGGTAAATGATGTATCTTGGACAAACGCAGGACATTCATTAGAAAATATATCGAGATTGAATAGTATTAAACAATTGAAAACCACCACCATATACATAACCTATGATTAGTCTTGTGTCTCCATTGCCCAATTTTTGAGTGAATTACGTTTACTAGGTGTAAACTGTGATATACTGCGAACTGAAATATTTTCTTTTTGGACATCAAATATATAATTTCGACATGGAAAATGCATATATTTTGGACAGAGTCATTTTCTCCTAATTTAAAAATGGCCACCTACAGATCTCAATGGTATTCTTAACAGGCGAACAAAATAAACAAGCGTTTAGACTCAGCGAAGAACTCAATAATACTGAATTTATTCATGAAAACTAATAACAAATACAGTCATAAAATAATGGTCACATTTGAGTAAATCAATTGGCACAATGGTTACACTGTTAATATCTCCCTTCAATTGATGATTCCTAATTGTTCTCTTAGTTTACGGAATCGTGGCGATGGTAATCCTTTTGTCAGAATATCTGCCACTTGTTCTTCGGTAGGCAGATACACCAATCGTATATGTCCCTTCTCCACAAAAAAATGTTGAATTTCGATATGCTTCATACGTTTGTGTTTACGAGGATCCTTTGTAACAGCGATGCACGGTTGATTGTATATAAATCTGATAAATCGGGCCTGGATGTCACCATCAAGTACATCAGACAGCCGACTAGCTCTCTGTACGGCTTGTCTGTTACCTCTTTTTTATCTCGTCCTTTCTCTAGCTTTAGTCGTGGTTCCATTGGAGTAGCGGTGGGCTTACAATCGCTCATTCCAAATCTTTCGAGCACACTTTGAACGTATGCTTGTTGATCGATCGTCATAATTCTCTCTTCACGATTACGCCGAATATTTAATCCCAGAAAACAGATCACTTCCTGTAGGTCTTTCATCTCGAACTCTGTAGACAGTCGTTTTTTTAGCATACAAATAGCCTTCTCCGAACTACTGGTGATCAAAATATCATCAACGTAGATGACCAGATACATCACCACTCCATTTTGTCGTCGATAATACAAACAAAAATCATGTTCACTTCTGCAGAAACCAAGCCCGCTGATGAAATCATGGAACCGCTGATTCCAGCTTCGAGATGCTTGTTTAAGGCCATAAATGGCCTTATTCAGCTTACATACAAGACCATTACCTCTCTCAAAGCCAGCTGGTTCACGCATATAGATGTCCTCATTCAAAAAACCATTCAAAAATGCGCATGTGACATCCATCTGATGAACATTCCAGTCCTCTGAATTCGCAAGTGCCAATATAATCCGTAAGGTCGACATTTTAGCAACTGGTGAATAAGTCTCTGAGAAATCAAAACCAGGGCGCTGGGAAAAACCGCGAGCCACCAGTCTGGCTTTGTACCTCTCGACAGTATTGTCGCTGTTTCTTTTCACTTTAAAAACCCACTTATTGTCAATAAGCTTCCGACCAGCAGGTCGCTTCACTAAACACCAAGTATTGTTTTTCTCGAGTGATAGTAATTCTTCTTCAATTGCACTTTTCCACGACGGCCAATCGCTCCTCTTCTTAAGAGCTTCGATGTCCGATGTTATATGTTCCAAATAATCTTCGGCGCACAAGGCAAACGCTATTATTATTTTATTTATTCAGACTAAGGCCGAAGTGGCCTGTGCGGTATATAAGAGTCTTCTCCATTCGGCTCGGTCCATGGCTACACGTCGCCAACCACGCAGTCTACGGAGGGTCCGCAAGTCATCTTCCACCTGATCGATCCACCTTGCCCGCTGCGCACCTCGCCTTCTTGTGCCCGTCGGATCGTTGTCGAGAACCATTTTCACCGGGTTACTGTCCGACATTCTGGCTACGTGCCCGGCCCATCGCAGTCGTCCGATTTTCGCGGTGTGAACGATGGATGGTTCTCCCAACAGCTGATGCAATTCGTGGTTCATTCGCCTCCTCCACGTACCGTCCGCCATCTGCACCCCACCATAGATGGTACGCAGCACTTTCCTTTCGAAAACTCCAAGTGCGCGTTGGTCCTCCACGAGCATCGTCCAGGTCTCGTGTCCGTAAAGGACTACCGGTCTAATTAGCGTTTTGTAGATTGTCAGTTTGGTACGGCGGCGAACTCTATTCGATCGGAGCGTCTTGCGGAGTCCAAAGTACGTACGATTTCCAGCCACTATGCGTCTCCGAATTTCTCTGCTGGTGTCATTTTCGGCAGTCACCAGTGAGCCCAAGTACACAAATTCTTCTACCACCTCGATTTCGTCACCACCGATGCAAACTCGCGGTGGGTGGCTCACATTGTCTTCTCTTGAACCTCTGCCTATCATGTACTTCGTCTTCGACGTGTTGATGACTAGTCCGATCCGCTTAGCTTCCCTCTTCAGTCTGATGTAGGCTTCCTCCATCTTCTCAAAGTTACGTGCCATAATATCTATGTCGTCGGCGAAACCAAATAGCTGGACGGACTTATTGAAAATTGTACCACTCGTGTTAATCCCTGCTCTTCGTATTACCCCTTCCAAAGCGATGTTGAATAGCAAACACGAAAGACCATCACCTTGCCGTAACCCTCTGCGGGTTTCGAAGGGACTCGAGAATGCCCCTGAAACTCGAGCTACGCACATCACCCGATCCATCGTCGCTTTGATCAACCGTGTCAGTTTATCCGGAAATCCGTGTTCGTGCATTAGCTGCCATAGCTGGCCCCGATCGATTGTATCATATGTGGCTTTGAAGTCGATGAATAGATGATGTGTGGGAACGTTGTATTCGCGGCATTTCTGCAGTTCTTGGCGAATGGCGAACACCTGGTCCGTGGTGTAGCGTTCGCTCATAAAACCCGCCTGGTACTGCCCCACGAACTCCCTTGCAATTGGTGCTAGTTGACGGCACAAACAAACACTGATTTATTATTTACCGTTCTGCACAACACAGAAAAAAGGATGATCGCGCGATCGTTCTGCATACTTTACGAAAACACGTACAAATAAGCCTTTACTTATTGCCCGCACTAAGCACAAGAACTAACTCGGATTTCTCAAATGCTCTGCTTCCTACCTGAAACAGTTCGATCTCGCACCATTTAATTTAATCACTAGTAACACTTTGGGTCTCCGATCCATCTATAAAAAGTTCGTTTTTGGAGTGAAAATATGAGCTTTCAGTAGAAATTTGTTGTACCAGAAAGGCAAAAATACAAAAATACCAAAGATTAACACGTAAACATCAACACCTACGCCGGAAAAACGCTGTCTGATGTATAACCTACCTGACAACTGGGAGACGTTCAGCGAAGGCGACGCGTTCAACGAGTCATTTTTATTCACGTTCAGCGCGAATGTGTGGAAATACTCATCTTCCGATTTGAAAACTCGTCCCGTTAATCGCAAATTGATGGTCGCACGTCCCATCTTATGCCTCGTTTCAGGACTTTTTGTCCAAAGATGTTTGATACGAAAATCTGAAAAAAGAAAATCATGTAGGACTTAATGTACTTAATTCAGTATCGTATTCAGGGTTTGCAGAAATCGCTCTCAATAGATAACGAACAACGATAGAAGAGAGGCAAAAACTGGTCCGAATCATAACAAGCCATGTTAACAGATTTATCAAACTTGTATTATACAAGTGCGAAAAAAAGAATCGGATAGGCAGCCCCTACAGAAAAATGGTGATTCTCGCTTTGTTTTTGCTCATTTCGTGTTGGTGCACAGCTGTGAAGAAAAAGTTGAAATGCATCATCAGAGCCACTGTTCCCCGCATTTGGAGCTTTCTAAAAGAAATTTATCATGGGGTATAGCCTGCCGAATCAGTTCTCTATCATGACAGCTTGCGAAAAAAGTCTCTCGCGGTATGCTACATATCGTATATGTATACAGAGATGATAAATGAGAGACTTGTTCTTTCTCTTTAGGATTCAATCCCTGGTATTACATGCTTGTCGAATGGGTGTTTATGTTAGGTTTGAATTTTAATTCGAAGCATTTGAACTGTTTCCTATAATAGGGGTTCTTTATTTACTCATTCAAAAAAAAAAAAAAAAATACGCCGGAAAGAATTAAAAATTGGCTTTAGTAATTATGTGATAGGCCTTGGTGAGAACAAAAAGATAGTTGGAGTTATTGTGAAATAGATTCTGTCATAGATTGTTAACGATATGACAATGATTTATTGTTGAAATGATATTTAATATTAAATTTTATTTATCATTTATCATTCTTAAGTCAAAAAACATAAAAAATAATCAATGTTGAAGCCATAATCTTCTATCTTCTATCTTCTTCTTCTTCTATATACATAAAAATGAATTTCTGTCTGTCTGAACCTTATAGACTCTGAAACTACTGAACCGATTGGCGTGAAAATGTGTATGCAGAGGTTTTTGGGGCCGGGGAAGGTTCTTAAGATGGTTCGAGACCCCTCCCTTCTTTGGAAAGGCGGGCTCCCATACAAATGAAACACAAATCGAGAATTAGTCAAGCAAATGGGACCAAATCTGGCATGTTAAGGTTTTTGAAGAGAAGATATGTTTCTGTGGTGGTTTGAGACCCCCCCCCCCCCCACCCCTTCTGGAAAGTACTGCAGAAAATTCTGCATAACTGAAGAACTAATCAGAGCATAAATCAATTTTAGGTGAAACGAAGTTCGTCGGGTCTGCTAGTACATATAATAATAAATACTTACCTTTCTTGGACTCTTCATCCTCAAGGAAAATCAATCCTGCCCATCGAATGAAGTAATCTATGTGTCGATCGCTGAGATGGCTCAACGAGTCATCGGCAATGAGCTTGATGGAATGACCATCGGGCAGCTCTTCTTTCTCGTATCTTAAATAGGCTGTACAAATGACGCTGTACGGACAACGGGAACATACATGCCGATTGTTCAACGGTTCCGGAAGTTGCAGGATATCTTTCGCCAAATCAAACTGCGGGCTGTCGGTGTTGGTTAAACCTCGCGAAAGGTAGTAGGCCACTTCATTCCGCAGCATAATCAAGTCACGTTTCATGTTCCGATTGCCTACCACCGATGAGCACTTCCCTTCTCGGAGGTAAAGCAAGATACCTTTATCCACGCGATGCCCAACGATGTTCATCATCATTTCATACAATACGACTTGGCCCTTGTGCTCTGCGGAAAAGCTGGCTCGTCCCGTTTTCAATTCCAATGGCATTAACTGCACTTGTTGGTCACCACTGCATTTCGCTTCTACTGTCACGTCGATTTTCCCCTTTAATCCCAGCTGGTGGCACCAAATATTTTCCTCGATGTCTTTGATGGCAACTATTTCAATGTCTGATTTCGGTTTCGTTGATTTGTGCTGAAAAATACAATGTGTTCATGAATTCGGTGGCAATTCACAAACACAATCGAATGTCTCCTATCGTTCAAATAAAAAAAAATGAAGAGCCAACTCCCTTGTATTCGTGCCAATTATTTCATGCAACGATAGCCCTGGTTTCCGATCGTTTGGTTGTTTTTATTTCATTTGGTTTCCTGGCAAATCTAAAGGTGAGTAAGCCGAAGCCCTCAGAAAGGAATAGGGGCGGGGCTAGCAAAGCTTAAATAACAGGACCTCACACTTTTTAGACATCCAGGTCGTTATGCCAAAGGGTGTTTATGTCATATGGGCTTCACTCGCGTAGGTGTTGTCTATGACACAGGTTGTAGACATCTAAGTTCAATCCCAACAAGCACCGGTATTACCTCTTTTAACAAAGATTGCTCAATTCGCTGATTAGTCTTTTTTCATTTTTCTATCACTGCTTCTTACATAATAATATTGAAACAAGAAATCAAATCAATCTTAAGCCTCTGTGAAGCAGGAGATCTGGCATTCATTCTACTTACCTCGTAGCTCACATGGACATGATTTTTGATGAAGTCATGAATCCTTGAATAGAACTGTTCAACTTCTTTCGCTGCCTCTACTCGGCTCATTTTGCAAGCATACAGCATTCGAGCCATGTCTTTGGAATTTAGAAATTCGCGCCCGACAGCAACGATATCAGCCATGTCATTCAACTTGTTCCTTAGGCATTTCTGTAGCAGCTCATGTACGATTGTGCCGACTGTCATCTGTTTTGAAAAACTCAATGCTTAGAGATTTTATTCATAACTCAAAGTGTGCCACATTGTGATACTTACAATTTGGCTATCCGCATCTACACCGCGGAAACGTTCTTGCAGAACACCACGACGTTGACAATATAATGCTCCGACAACGGATGTGCCCGATACCAGATAGTCCGGATCTGTTACGATCATTCCATCCTGTGCATTGATACGATAGAGATTGCTGGTTTTATCGAAAAAAGCTTTCAGTGAAATGGTGCAACCTATGGTCAGCTGTACCGACATCCAAGGCGGCTCTAGGATACATTTGGCCTTAGCGTTGGTGGCTTTGTCTTCCACAACTAGCGTCACTGTACCAATTTCTTTCCACAGCGACACGATTTTGCATCTTTTCCAGTTTGTCAGATCAAGGGTAAATTCCTGTATGCAAAGAAATGCAGAAATGCAACATTCGTTGCCATCATTATTCATTATTTATAGAGTATGCAGACTATAAGCTCATATGATGTATAATCAAGACCTTGATATGAACGATCATATGCATTACTTCCAACGAAAATTAGATGTGTGAACTTTGCCATCAGGTCACTTTATATCACATAAAAGCTTGTAGTCTTTTTTTGTTGGCATTACATCTCCCATTGAGACTTTGCCACCTCGCGTCTTAGTGATCATTAGGCACCTCCATAGTTTTTTTTTTCTAAATTGATTATTTGGCATGCTTAGGCACCATTAAATGGTTCAGGCAGGCTCCTCGGTGGACACAGCCAGGCTTTATTCGATGGTGCAAAAGATCGGGCAACTCGACCGTTGGCATGTATCCATTCTGATGTGTAGATGTTGTACGGTTGTACCTTCCAGCCTTACCAGGAGCTCCTAGACAGTATGATGCTGTTCGTTTGTTTGTTTATTAGAGACACTTCACATCGTAAGGATGCATTCCGGTCAGGGAGTATGTGTCTAAAATTTTGATTTACAACTAATTGAAAAGAAATTCAGAAAATTTTCGTCCTTTCCCTTCAAGAGAGAGGAAACCATCTCATAATCTTTCTTCTCATCAGCTTCGCCTTCTCCTTCTCTCGTCCTAATGAATAAATTGTCAGTCCCTTCTCCTGTGCAAACAAAGAATTCTCGCTTAACTTTTCAAAAGGACCTAAGTAACATTTTTTTCATGATTTAATTTGAATACTGTAATCAATAGATTTCATGTTGTTCTGTTGATTACGCTATTCAAATTAATTCATGAAAAAAATGTTACTTAGGTCCTTTTGAAAAGTTAAGCGAGAATTGTGTAAAGCATGTGGTACTGTAGACCGCTGTGTGTGCGACCTGATTTGTGATATCCGGTCAGCTATATGGGAAGATTCCAACAAAAACCGACGGATAACCATTGGCAGGCACTCTAGCGCAGATACCTGAGGGGATAAACTACCATGGGTCTACATTTCACAAAAAAATGAAGATAGGGCTTCCAATGCAGAAGACCACAAATCAGTTAAGGGATTTATGTTCAAAGTTTTTGGATCAACAGTATCCTGGGCAAGTCGCAAACAAGCTACAGTTTCCATGTCGTCAAGCAAAGCCGAATATGCTGCACTGAGCGCAGCTGTGTCTGAAGCAATATAGTTAGTTGAACTTCTGGAAGACATCAACTGCAAGGCACCGACGGATTCTCTTCTAATATATGAAGATAATAGAGTTTGCATAGGACTGGCCAAGAATGCTGCATCAAAGCGAATCAAACATATCGATATCAAGCATCATTTCATCAAGGACCACGTGGCTGCCGGGAACATCAAACTAGAATCAATTACTTCTACCGAGGAGCAAGCAAACCTATTCATCAAATCATTAGACGTTGAACGGTGTGGGGTTTGAGTAAAATGCCTTCATCGTGTCAATCGGCGAGCAGCAAGCCATGATTTTGGCTCTTCCAGTCAGACCTCCGCGGCGTGCACACGCATCCACGGGGAGTCGCCATCATAACTTCGTTCCGGCTATTTAGGGCCACACATTTTGGCGATCCTGCCAGGAGATTTTTTGAATCCTGTCGCTGATTTCATGAGGTGAGTTGAATTCAAGTGGTTAAATTGTGACGAGTGATATATTTCAGTTTGCAAAACCACAAGGCGCGTCTCGAAGACCGTCGGAAAATGGTTTGTGGTTTGCTAAATCACAAGACGCGTCTCGAAGACCGTCGGAAAATGGTTTGTGGTTTGCTAAATCATAAGACGCGTCTCGAAGACCGTCGGAAAATGGTTTGTGGTTTGCTAAATCACAAGACGCGTCTCGAAGACCGTCCGAAAATGGTTTGTGGTTTGCTAAATCACAAGACGCGTCTCGAAGACCGTCGGAAAATGGTTTGTGGTTTGCTAAACCACAAGACGCGTCTCGAAGACCGTCTTGATTAAATTTCTATTTTCTTAAATACGCAAAGTATGGTGCGTGCGCAGTAGGTACATATCCTCAAAATTAACCAAATTAGCTATCGATTTTATCTTTAGTATCTCAAATTCTTATTTTCAACAATGGCTGGTAGAGTTGAATATAGTAGGTTCGAACCTACCAAGATATCGGTCAAGGACCCACGGCTTTTCTTTCTATGAGAAAAGGTGTGATCGGATACTTTCGTCTTAGTTCCGGCCTAATGGAATCAGTACCACCTGGGTGGGTAGGAAATTTATCAAACGTAATCTTTCAGGTCAGAACTCACCTCAGTATCATGCAATGCAATAAAATCCAGATCGAAATTATCATCCTCATCAAAGAAACAATTCAAGTTTTCACCGAGTTCATCCATTTCGCTGGGTCGCTCCTTTTGATCCCTAGCAGCTACATTTTGCTCCTCCACGCATACTTTTTTCGCAATCGGTTGCGAGTTTGAAATCGCACTCACATTTTCCACATCAGAATCTTCCGATTCCAACTTATCTAAATTACGCTTCACTACTGTTTGCTTATCCATGAGAACAATAATTTCTTACATAAATTGTTTAAAAACATCTAAACGGTGTATTGGAAGAAAAAAATCTGTAGAAATTTAAAAAATAGTATGTTTATTCCGTTTCTTCGATGCAAGCGCGCCAAAAATCGGTTTATTTTGTAAACAGGGAACCTACGGTTTCACCGAAAGTACTAATCAATCCCGCCTGTTTGCACTGTTGCTGCATGTGGAAACATGTTATAAAGTCGAAACTCATAGTAATCGCTTATAGGGTCTGTCTCATTTGGAGAATTAAACTGAAATTAAACTTAAAAGTGACATTTCAATAATTACCGAATAACCCTGCTTGCAGAGCATGATTACTTTTGACAGATATCGAATCATTTTTCATCGATGTCTTATTGGAATCGCTGGGCAGCAAGGGCAGCACCAACCATTCTTATGACCGGATGATTTTTTAATTTTTGAACTGTCACTTTTAAGTTTAATTCTTTAAATGAGACATCCAATCATTCTTGCTCTGTGAGCAGGGTTATTAAATAATCAAATTTTGATAATCATTGAAATGTCACTTTTAAGCAGGGATGCCAGAGAATATTTTCAAATGTCTTCACAGTAGTTTAAATATGTCTTCAAATGTCTTCAATATAAAAATTATGATTATTAACGAGAAATTTCAAAATCCAATAGGTTTGTAAATTCAATCATGTCCTTGTTTTATAGATGGGGAATGATGTTTATTTTTTTTAACATTCAAATATATTATACTGAGTCTGGTTAAAATTCCACCGGACTTTTTAACTGAATTTCCATGTGGAATTCTTCCAAATTTATTTTTAAAAAATACCCTTTACCTAAGGTTTCAAAATTTACCGTGAAATACTTGAAAAACATCCAGACGAAATTTCCCGAAGAATTCCTTTTGGAACACCCAGAGGATTTACTGAACAAACTTCTAGAGAAATTTCTGAAGGAACTTCCGGAGGAATTGCTGGAGGATTTTCAGAAGGAATTCTTGGAGAAACTTAAGAAGGAATTCGTATAGGAACTTCGGGATGAATTCCGGAGGGATTTTCTGGAGAAATTTCTGAACGATATTCCTGATGAGGGGCCCTCCTTAGCCGTGCGCTAAGACGCGCGGCTACAAAGCAAGACCATGCTGAGGGTGGCTGGGTTCGATTCTCGGTGCCGGTCTAGGCAATTTTCGGATTGGAAATTGTCTCGACTTCATTTTTTTATTTATCATCAGACTAAGGCCGGAGTGGCCTGTGCTGCACATAAAAGACTTCTCCATTCAGCTCGGTTCATGGCTGCACTTCGCCAACCACGCAGTCTGCGGAGGGTCCGCAAGTCGTCCTCCACCTGATCGATCCACCTTGCCCGCTGTGCACCTCGCCTTCTTGTTCCCGTCGGATCGTTGTCGAGAACCATTTTCACCGGATTACTGTCCGACATTCTGGCTACGTGCCCGGCCCACCGCAGTCTTCCGATTTTCGCGGTGTGAACGATGGATGGTTCTCCCAACAGCTGATGCAACTCGTGGTTCATTCGCCTCCTCCACGTACCGTCCGCCATCTGCAACCCACCATAGATGGTACGCAACACTTTCCTTTCGAAAACTCCCAGTGCGCGTTGGTCCTCCACGAGCATCGTCCAGGTCTCGTGTCCGTAGAGAACTACCGGTCTTATAAGCGTTTTGTAGATAGTCAGTTTGGTACGGCGGCGAACTCTATTCGATCGAAGCGTCTTGCGGAGTCCAAAGTACGTACGATTTCCAGCCACTATGCGTCTCCGAATTTCTCTGCTGGTATCGTTATCGGCGGTCACCAGTGAGCCCAAGTACACGAATTCTTCAACCACCTCGATTTCGTCACCACCGATAGAAACTCGTGGTGGGTGGCTCACATTGACCTCTCTTGAGCCTCTTCCTATCATGTACTTCGTCTTCGACGTGTTGATGACTAGTCCAATCCGTTTAGCTTCGCTTTTCAGTCTGATGTAGGCTTCCTCCATCCTCTCAAAGTTACGTGCCATGATATCAATGTCGTCGGCGAAACCAAATAACTGGACGGACTTCGTGAAAATCGTACCACTCGTGTCAATCCCTGCCCTTCGTATTACTCCCTCCAAAGCGATGTTGAATAGCAGACACGAAAGACCATCACCTTGCCGTAACCCTCTACGGGTTTCGAAGGGACTCGAGAATGCCCCTGAAACTCGAACTACGCACATCACCCGATCCATCGTCGCCTTGATCAACCGTATCAGTTTATCCGGAAATCCGTTTTCGTGCATTAGCTGCCATAGCTGGTCCCGATCGATTGTATCATATGCGGCTTTGAAGTCGATAAATAGATGATGTGTGGGCACGTTGTATTCGCGGCATTTCTGCAATACCTGACGTATGGCGAACACCTGGTCTGTGGTAGAGCGTTCACCCATAAATCCCGCCTGGTACTGCCCCACGAACTCTCTTGCAATTGGTGTTAGTCGACGGCATAAAATTTGGGAGAGTACCTTGTAGGCGGCGTTAAGCAATGTGATTGCGCGGTAGTTGCTACAATCCAGCTTATCGCCCTTTTTGTAGATGGGACACACGACACCTTCCATCCACTCCTGCGGCAGAACCTCATCTTCCCAAACCTTGGTAATCACCCAATGCAGCGCTCTAGCCAGTGCTTCACCACCGTGTTTAAACAGCTCTCCTGGTAGTTGGTCAACTCCAGGGGCTTTGTTGTTAGGGGGCAGCAGGGACCATGTCCAAGGGCTTGACGACCCCTCCCCAGCCGTCTGTGAGTCAGGGGGTTCTGCCTAGGAGGTGGTGGGGTTAACAGGGGGCGCTGTTAATTCCCTCCCAAAAACCACATATCCGCAAGCAAACCTTATCAAGCGACCGTGTGCCGCTTAAAGCATACAAGCCCCTAACCCCGAATCCCAAGGTGTCAGGCGACCCGTGCCGAAGGGATGAATGGCCTGGGGGGTGAAACAATTAGCCAGGTCGTTAACGGAGCCTGTGGAGGTTCCACAGAGTGAGGGCTGCTTCGGCGGCAAGCGGGTGGCAGTGGGTGGTACCCACACACCCCCAAGTGGTGCATATGTGGTGCAAGCGAACGGGAGTTAGGGGTATTACTCGTAATACCCCCACAGAGTGAGGGACCGAGTGTATGGGTGAGCACACAAGTAAGTCTCGCATGGTACGCATGGTCGGTAGTGTTAGATTGACTGAAGTCTGGTGAGGCCTGGCAGGAGTGTCGGGAGGCAGATACCTCTGCGGCACCTCAGAAGTAGGGGACACGAAAGTCTCGCTGCGTCTGGTAGGAGTGTCGGGGGGTTGATGCTTCTGCGGCACCTCAGAAATCGGAGACATGTAAGGTAGTGGTGTGACCCCGTCCCAGGATGGGAGACCACCACATTGGCTGAGGACTACCTGGGCCTCGAAACGTCAATGGGTGGGTGCTACCGGCATAGTACCTTATGGAGTCCTATTGACAGTATCAAAGCCCGGGTAGGTGAGTGTTAGGCACGCTTGACGTGCCGGGTGTTCCACGCCCAAACGATGCACAGGAGGTGCACAGAGTGGATAAAATGGGAGACAGGGGTATTACAACCCCACTGAGTGAGTGACTGAATGTCAAAGAGAGTGGTGCACAAGTGGTGCAAGCGATTGGGACTGAATGTATGAGCGAGCACACAAGTTAGACTCGCATGGTACGTATGGTCAGAGTGGCTGCTTAGGCAGTAGTGTGATCCGGCTGTCAGGGCCGGAATGACTGAAGTCTGGTGAGGCCTGGCAGGAGTGTCGGGGGGCAGATACCTCTGCGGCACCTCAGAAGTAGGGGACACGAAAGTCTCGCTATGACTGGCAGTAGTGTCAGGGGTTGATGCCTCTGCGGCACCTCAGAAATAGGAGACATGAAAGGGTCTGCCTCGTAGCTGAGGTAGGAGCGGCATAGGAGCCACCAACCTAGGGTCGCCTCCGGCTTGGTAGACAAGTGGTGCCACCCTGTTGCAGGATGGGGTGAACACCACACTGAGTGAGGACTGCCTATGCTGTGAGATGGCGGCATGGGGTACCCCTGCAAGGTACCCGTTGTACCCTTGCAGTCATTCAAGCGGCATAGACAGGTGAGTGTTGGGGCACATGTGGTGCCAGTGTGTCTTGTGCACATGTGGTGCATTGGGAGTGCTAGGAGAGTTGAGGCGTATACGTGCACTTGTGTACGTCATGTAGGCGGCGCAATGCCTAATAGTCATCCCCGAAGTATTGCTTAATAGCGGGCCGAGGGAATGACTGGAGAGGAAGGTGTTGGTTTTAGTGGGTCGGAAGTGGTGATCCCATCCCCACACTACCTGGGTTCGCCTCCCCAGGTGTCTGTTTGCAGATTTCCATTACCTTCGTTAAAAAAAAAAAAAAAAAAAAAAAAAAAAAAAAGGGCTTTGTTGTTTTTCAGCCGGCCGATCTCCTCCTGGATTTCCTGGAGATTCGGAGCCGGAAGTCGCATGTCCTGCGCGCGTGCTCCTAGGTTCATTACCATACCGCCACCGTTGTCTGCCATATCGCCATTCAGGTGCTCTTCGTAGTGCTGCTGCCACCTTTGGATCACCTCACGCTCGTTCGTAAGAAGGTTCCCGTTTATGTCCTTACACATATCGGGCTGTGGCACGTGGCCCTTACGTGAACGGTTCAACTTCTCATAGAACTTTCGTGCGTTATTAGCGCGGTACAGTTCCTCCGTCTCTTCACGGTCTCGATCTTCCTGCTGGCGCTTTTTCCTCCGGAAAATCGAGTTTTGTCTGTTCCGCGCCCGTTTGTATCGTGCCTCGTTCGCCCTCGTGCGGTGTTGCAGCAATCTCGCCCATGCTGCATTCTTCTCCTCAACTAACTGCTCACATTCGCCGTCATACCAGTCGTTTCTCTGATCCGGAGCCACCGTGCCTAGTGCAGCGGTTGCGGTGCTTCCAATGGCGGATCGAATATCTCTCCAGCCATCTTCAAGAGATGCTGCGCCTAGCTGCTCTTCCGTTGGGAGTGCCACTTCCAGCTGCTGCGCGTAGTCTTGGGCTAGTCTACCGTCTTGTAGCCGCCCAATGTTAAGCCGCGGCGGACGACTCCGACGCGTGTTGATCACCGTCGAGAGTTTTGAGCGCAGACATACTGCGACGAGGTAGTGGTCGGATTCAATATTCGCACTGCGGTAAGTGCGTACGTTCGTGATGTCGGAGAAGAATTTACCGTCGATTAGAACGTGGTCGATTTGGTTTTCCGTTACTTGATTAGGTGATTTCCATGTGGCCTTGTGGATATTCTTACGGGGGAAGAAAGTGCTTCGGACTACCATTCCGCGGGAGGCTGCAAAGTTTATGCATCGTTGGCCGTTGTCGTTCGATACGGTATGCAGACTATCCGGTCCGATGACCGGTCTATACATTTCCTCCCTTCCTACCTGAGCGTTCATGTCACCGATGACGATTTTGACGTCCCGCAGTGGGCATCCATCGTATGTCTGCTCCAGCTGCGCATAGAACGCTTCTTTCTCGTCGTCGGATCTCCCTTCGTGTGGGCAGTGCACGTTGATGATGCTATAGTTGAAGAAACGGCCTTTTATCCTCAGCTTGCACATCCTTGCGTTGATTGGCTCGACTTCCCTGGGCATAAAAGTATCATCGTGCTAGCCTCATGATATACGAATGCAAAAATGGTAACTTGGCTTAGAAACCTCGCAGTTAATAACTGTGGAAGTGCTTAATGAACACTAAGCTGCGAGGCGGCTCTGTCCCAGTGGGGGATGTAATGCCAATGAAGAAGAAGAAGATTCCTGAGGATTTACTGAAGGAATATCGTGTGGAATTCCTGAAGAAATCTCTAGAGAAACTTCCGGAGGAATTCTTGGAAGTAGTTCTGGATGAATTCTTGGAGGAGCTTCTTGAGATATAGCTGCAGAAACTTCCGAGAGAAACCCTGGAGGAAATACCAGAGAAATTCCGTACTTAGTATACTTCTGGAGGCATTCTTGGAGAATATTTCGGCAACACTCATGGAGAATCTTCCAGACGAATTCCTGGAGAAACTTCCAAAGGAATTTCTGGGGAAGCTTCTGGAGGGATCACTGGAGAATCGCGGGAATTTTTGAAAATTCTGGGGGAAGTTTTGGAAGAATTTCTGGAAGAACTTCCGGAGGAATTCCTGAAAGAACTGCTGGAGGAATTCGTGGAGGAGCTACCGGAGTAGTTAAGGAGGATCTTCCGAAGGAATTCTTGGATGTTCTTTCGCTGGAATTCTCGGACGACCTTACGGAGGAGCTCCTAGAAGAAATTCCAAAGGTATTCCTGGAGGATTTTTCGGAGAAATTCCTGAAACTTCCGGACA
The DNA here is from genome assembly GCF_024139115.2 of Armigeres subalbatus. Classification (NCBI taxonomy): domain Eukaryota; kingdom Metazoa; phylum Arthropoda; class Insecta; order Diptera; family Culicidae; genus Armigeres; species Armigeres subalbatus. The sequence continues at coordinate 213,068,833 of NC_085141.1, read as the reverse complement.
AATTCGTGTAGGAAATTTGGGAGGAAACGCTAGAACGATTATTTGGAGAAATTCATAAAGGAATTAAGATAAAATACTGGAAGAATGTCCAAAGATATTTCTTGAAGAATTACCAAAGGAATTCAAGGAAGAATTTAGCGAAGGTGTGATATAACTTTCCTCCGGATTTCTTTTAAGAACATTTTCCCGTAGTAATTTACCATGGAAGATCTGAGAAATATCTATTTAACACCAAAACAATTTCAATTTCTTGTCGACATTCGTAAGAATTTTCTATGAGAATTTATTGAGGCAAATTTCTTGTGGAAATCAAAAGGGATTTTTTGTGGGAGCTCAGTAAAACTTGGGGAAATTTCCCGTTTATTATTTGGAGTATTTCCTTTATTTCTTTTTAACGGAAATTATTATAAATTTCCACGATAATTTTAACTGAATTTTCAATTTCAATTCTCTTAAATTTAGAAAAGAAATTCCTCATCGGAAATTCTCCTTATAAAATTCACGAAAAATTCTTTTAAATTTTCACTGAGAAGTCTTTCAAAAATCCACGGGATATTCAAAGTTTTTCCCGGCGGATATTAAGAGGAATGTGGAATGATGGTATGCATATGCCATTCAGAATGAATTTAGAAAAAAAAAACTGGTTCTAGCTCAACGGTTGAATAGATTAAATCTAGTCATAGAAGAATTAAGTCTATGTTTGCCGCAAATTAGGTCATTGCGTTCCGAAATGATCGAAATACCATTTTGAAGACGCCGCCAAGAAAAATACAAAATACTACCATCGGGAATTTTTCACCAGCGCACAGCACGAAGTTAAGTGTGTATGAGGTCTTAAATGCGTTGCAGTTATCAACCGGCTAGTGTGAATGTATTTTATGTTTGAGATTCTAAGCTCGAGACAAAGACTATAATAACTTTTGTAATATTTATATACCTAGTTTACAAATAGATCGCAAAATTTATAAGCTTAAAAGTAAGTAATGAAATTGTATTTTCTATTCGCTGGATTATTGATTGTCTTCAAGTGTCTTCAAATAAGTAGATAAGTCTTCAAATATTTTGAAAAGTCTTCAAAATATCTTCACGAAATAAATGTCTTCACAGAGATTCAAATGTCTTCAAATTGAAGACATGTCTTCAAATCTGGCATCTCTGCTTTTAAGTGGCTCTGTGGCTAATGGGTCAAACACAATTGGTATTGCCTGATTTTCTCAAAATTGCACGCGGCGAACCCTTCATGAAAGGTACCGCCGCGCTTTTTGCACCCCGTTTACTTGATTCTTATGGGTGAATAGCATTGCGGTGTATCGTATGGCGCGGCCGTACCTTTCGACAGTCATTCGCCGCGTGAAGTTTTGTGCAAGTACCCATTTGGGAACACTACAAACGCCGCGCAGTGTATCATATCCAGAAAATCTGACAATACGTTTGCGTGCGTTTTGACAGTTTTTCCATGGGAATCAATTGCGTTTGGCCCATAAGGCTAAGGCTCTGTCTCATTTGGAGAATTAAACATAAAAGTGACAGTTCGAAAATTAGCAAATAACCCAGTCATAAGAATGGCTGCCCGGATAAAACAGTACCATAGGCTCAATAGTGTAAACAATTGGATTACCATATGCTTTACGGTATACAATAGGATATATTGTGTTTTGACGGTTACACATATTGTATCAACACCGTGGATATAATACGTCAACATAGTTATCTAATGTAACAATACTTGCAATTGTTTTTGGACCATTTAAGTACATAAGTTTTAATTATTAATAACTTATGAAAACTTTATTCAAAATGCTAAACAATATTTACCCCATTGCGTAAAAAATGCATTATTTTTTTTTCTAAATTTGATTGTTGAACGTTAAAGTCGACATAATTAAGAAATCCAAAATCGTATTGTTTTACTATAAAAATACAGTTGAATCTAATGTAACTCGAACGGTTTTCTTCGGATATTTCAACAATATAATTACGATACACTCTATTGTTTGACAAAAAAAAGTGTATGAAAAAATCTCAGATTTTGTATAGTTACGATACTTAACAACCCGTACGCTCTAATGCGAAAACTTCATTTACAATTAATTGAATGGTTCATAACAATACATTCTAATGTATTTCTATTATTTCATCTACAGTATAATCTAAGGTCAATTTATTGTTTTTGATAGTAATGTTACAATAAATTGCATTGTTTTTCTATAATATTTTTTATTCGGGTGGTGCTACCCAGCAATTCTAATAAGACATCGATGCAAAATGATTCGATATCTGTCAAAAGTAATCTTGCTCTGTGAGCAGGGAAAAGATATTTTAGTTACTAGATAAAGATTGTCGCTGTCGTCGCTGTCCGGAACATCTTTTGCTGGCGAGGATAGGGGAGCTAAATGTCAAAGAAGGAAAATCCATACGATTTGACAGGTATGTACCACACATGTTTCGGACAGCAGAACAAAGGGAACAGTAGCGACAATCTTTATCTAGTAACTAAAATATCTTTTGAGCAGGGTTATTTGATAATTATTGAAAAATGTCACTTTTAAGTTTAATTTCAGTTTAATTCTCCAAATGAGAAAGACTCTATGAACGACAATACGGCTATTCGATCTCTGAGTCCGAATCCCTTATGAACAAAAGTATTGTTATATTCGGAAGCAGAATCATGTTTTGCTTAATTATTTTTACAATATTTTTAAAATCTATCACTAATTTTATTCTACAGTTTCAATAGTTTTTACAATAATATACTTTATTGATAAACACGTATATAAGCATTTGTGATATTTTATGCTGATGTGTATTCCAATGATTGCGGCACTTTTTCGTAAGAGCCGCAGAACAAACTATAGGATGCGATATTCGGAACGATAGCCGCAATAGATTTTGGCATTCCTCATGACGCCATATTTTATATGTTGACTGTTTTGCGTAAATTTTGTTTACATCTAGAAAAATTACAAAATCTTTGCATACAAGCTAAAATTTTGGTTTTCATACATAAAAATCGTATAGTTCGTAGTGTATTACAGCAGGGATATAATTTTGCTCGAAGCAGGAAAATAAAATTGACCAAAAACGGATCGCAAATATGGAGATGGGCACATTGAAAAATTTGGAGCTGGATAAAATCTGTCGGATATGTTTGGCGATCAAAAAGGAAATGCGACCGCTGTTTGGCGAAATGGTGGCAGAGATGCTGATGGAAATCGCTAAAATACAGGTGAACTATTCCCTCTGGTAAGCTTAGTTGAAGAAATGTGATTTATTTTCCTTCTATTTGTAGATTGAGCAAATGGACGGCTGGCCGGACAAAATCTGTATCCAATGCATCCATCAGGTCAGTCGCTGTCACGCTTTCAAAACTCGGGTCGAGAAGTCGGACACTGCCCTGCGACACTACATTAAAGGTATCACCGTGGTTACAGAGGGGCAGATGGCTAAAGAAGCGCTCGCTGTTGACGTTCCAAGGCCGCAGATCGCACCTCAAAAGATTCAACAGATTCATCCGGTAAGTCTAGTAACCGCTTATAAAAACTAAACATACAAAGTATGCTCGTTTTTGGTTGATAACTGTGGAAGTGCTCAATGAACACTGTAAGCTCGGAGACTACTAATTTGTTTCGATTCAATTTAGAGCAATCTGCATTAGTAAAAAGTTTGATTCACACTTTCTGATAAGGAGATGGTTGATATTCTAAGTTATTTTTTTTGCAACAACTAAAAAAAATTCTTTGCAAGGTGTTCAGATAATATTAACGTTGCTTGCTTGAAATCTTTGTGGTTTTGTTACTTGCTCATTATTTTGTGTTACATTGTAATTGTTAATATCAATCACTGTTTTAGGCTCCTCAGATTCAGGAAATACACATTCAACGGACGGATATACCAACAATAACAGAAGCTGCTCAACCTCCGACAATGATACTGACGAATGCACACCTCCTCGGTACCGGAGCACAAATAATCAATGCCGGCCACTTGCTAACTACGGCTACGGGCCAACAGATCATCCAAGCTCCCCAGTACCATGCGGCACAGATAGGGCAGTTTATTCAGGGACCGAATAACACGATACAGATGATTACCCATGGAGCGCCCCACCCGCAAATTTTGCAAATTCAACGGACGGCAGATGATCGATGCGAAATAATTGTTCAGCCAGACATGGCAGAGCAGCAACAGTATTATGAGGAAAATAATGGTAAGAAAATAGCATAGTATGATGTAATAATATTCAACCATTGTGACTTCTTTGTCAATTGAGGTAAAGGACGGGATGTGACGATGGAGATTTATCCGCAGTACTCTCACCCTATTTGATATTCCGGGAAAACCAGTTCGAGCTGTCATTTCAGCTAGAGTAGACGTTTTCTTAGGAAGCTTACCAAATTTTTCTTCGAAAACTTACTTATCGATAATTTAACTATCTTAGCCATAAAAGTGGACAAAGATAATCGCGCGCGATCAAATAATGTATCCGACGGTGGATCCAACATAGTTATCCGTAGGGCCTATGATAAATCTAATTCGTCGCAGCCATCCCTAACCTCAACGATGAACGACGCAGACCGTGACCAAGCAAAACGACGAAAGTACTCGAATGGTAACCTGCCACCTTCCGCTAGCAGCTCTAGCCAGCTGACACAACCGATGGTCGAGACGCACAATGTGTATGAATCCCTAGCCTGCATGGACGAGGACAGCGCCGGACCGAACAACGCACACACGCAGCAGAAAACAGTGTCTAACAGAGCAAAGGGAAACAGACTACCTCCGATTTCTATTATCAACAAAGGTACCAAACACATTCGGGAATTATTCAACTTGGCGAATATTCCACAAAGCAGCTACCACATGAAAGCGGTAAAGTCTGGCACCCAGCTTACGGTGAATGCAGAAAACAGTTTCGATGATGTCATAAAAACTTTGAAAGATTCTAACACGGAATTTTTTTCGTACACTCCATCAAATAAACAACCAGTTAGAATTATTCTATCTGGTCTATCGCTTTATGATTTGTCAGAGCTGAAAGCAGAGCTTAATTCGTTTGACATTCAACCGCTGGAATTGAAGATCTTCTCACAGAAGAAGCACGGCCCCGAAGATAGTGTTCTGTATCTACTTTACTTCGAAAAAAACACCGTAAAGTTACCTGAGCTGCAACGAGTCAAGGCCCTTTTCAACGTGATAGTGAAATGGAGATATTTTGTTAGGCGGCCTAATGACGTGGTGCAGTGCCATCGCTGCCAAAAATTTGGGCATGGGCTGAGAAATTGTAATGTCGCCCCACTGTGTGTGAAATGTGGAGAAAAACACTTCACAAAAGATTGCAGCCTCCCGAACAAGGCCACTTTGAAGGAAGGTAACGACCGGGATCGTGTCCGCTGTGCAAACTGTAGTGGCAACCACACGGCTAATTTCCATGGATGCCCAAGTCGCAAAGACTATATTAAACAGCTGGATTTCCATCGTCAACGAGTGGCTAAAAAGTCGAACAGGTACTCTGGTCCGATACGTGTATCTACCGGTGCCACATCGAATACTACCCAGGGCAGCAACCGAGTAAACACCGGACGTGCCACCTACGCACAAGTTCTGGAAGGCCCTAGGCCACAGATCAGTGGACAGTCAACTTCCCAGCTGTTCACCATTTCTGAATTTCTATACTTGGCGGAAGAAATGTTCCAGCGTCTGCAAAGTTGCAACAGCAAACAACAGCAATTTCTAGCTCTCCACGAGCTGGCAATCAAATTTGTGTATAATGCCTAACTCGTCCCCTCTACGTGTGGTCAACTGGAATGGTAGATCCATCCAAAACAAGCAACTAGAATTTTTTGACTTTTTACAAAGCCACAATATAGATGTAGCGGTAGTTACAGAAACCTGGCTACGTCCCAACATTTCATTCCTACACCCAAACTATTGTTGCATCCGATTTGATCGTGGCACAAATAACGACGCCGACAGAGGCGGCGGCGTTCTAATAGCAATACGAAGGGAAATTGGATTCCAGGAACTGCGAACAAAAAGTAAAGTAATCGAAACGGTCGGCATTTCCATTCACTTTGGCGAGCACAAATTAAACATCATTGCTGCTTACTTCCCGGGTAGCAGACGAGGTTCTGACTGGTCATCTTTCCGCCAAGACATCCGAGCCCTCTCGAACCATACTGACCCCTTCCTCATTGTTGGTGATTTTAATGCCAGACATAATCAGTGGAACTGCGCCACAAACAATAGAGCCGGAAATCTCCTTTTGCAAGAAGCTACTCACTGTGGTTTTACCGTGCACTATCCGGACACTCCTACATTCCTCTCTCATGGTAGAGGGCGTCCGTCTACCCTTGATCTAGTGTTATCAAATAACATACTCAACATGACCAAGCCAGTGACTCTCAATGAGCTTTCCTCGGATCACCTGCCAGTTTCATTTGAGGTCACACTTACTGAATTTACTGAAGAGCAAATTAACACTTTTCGCTGCTACAGCCGAGCTAATTGGATTACCTTCCAGAGAGTGATGAATGCAAAAATAAACCTGACAGATCCGCGGATATGCAATATAAACACCGAAAATGAAGTAGATGCGGCCCTCACTCACCTTAAGAACGCCATCACTGAAGCCGAAGCAGCTGCCGTTCCAGTAGCCGTCTATCAGCCATATGAAGTTGCCCGCATATCAGATGAAACTCAGCAACTAATTCGACTCCGCAATTGTCGCCGACGTCAATGGATGAGAACGAGGGATCCCATACTGAAGGAGATTGTTTCTTCTTTGAACGAGCGAATTCGCTACGACTGTACCCGGACACGTTTCAGCAAATTCCAAAGTACATTACTGTCCTTAGAACGAGGAGACAACAAGATCTGGCGTATAACGAAAGCTTTAAAAAACCACTGTAAGTACAGCCCTCCTCTTCGCAGCGGTGAGTTCTTGATTGCTTCCCCTGCTGAAAAAAGCAAACTTACTAGCTTCAAATTTTGAAAAGTCACATGACAACCAGCTCGCTGATGATCCTATCACTGCAGCTATCGTGCAAGACTCAATCGTACAGATTGACCAATCAGTTGTACCAACCGACAACTCTTGGCTGGTACAACCAAAAGAAGTCGATAAAATAATTCGAAAACTGAAGCCGAGAAAAGCTCCCGGAATTGATAAAATTAGAAATTGTCTGCTCAAGAAACTTCCGCGGAAAGCAAGAGTATTTATTTCCAAACTATTTTCTGCTTGTATCAAACTCTGTTACTTTCCACAAGAATGGAAACATGCAGTAATAGTTGCAATTCCAAAGCCAAACAAAGATGCCACCTTACCGTCCAATTACAGACCAATCAGTTTACTCTCATCGATAAGTAAACTGTTTGAGCGTATCATTTAACTCGCATTGAAAGTCACCTGGATACCAATCGCATCATACCGTATGAGCAATTTGGGTTTCAAAAAGGTCACTCCACTAATCACCAAACTGCAAGACTGGTAAAAGAAGTGAGGCAAAGATTTGAGGAAGGATACTCTACTGGGCTTATTTTGTTAGACGTGGAGAAAGCCTATGATTCGGTGTGGCATGACGCGGTTCTGTATAAAATGCTCCAGGCAAACTTCCCAGTTCGAATCATAAAAATTATACGGAGCTTCCTGAAGGACAGAACTTTTGAAGTCTCTGTAAAACGGTGTTCATCCGAACACAAACGTGTACCGTTCCAGTACCCCAGGGTTCTGTACTGAGCCCCACATTGTATAACATCTTTTCGGCGGACATTGTCAAGGTTGACGGGGTCCAGTACTATTTCTTCGCCGATGATACTGGATTCCTCGCTTCCCATCGGGAACCACAAGAGATCATCGAAAAACTTCAGAGAGCTCAAAATGCTATTCTTGAATATCAGCGTAAATGGAAAATCAAGACCAATCCAGCTAAATGTCAGGCAATTTTCTTTACTCGTCGGCGAAGTCCTCGGTATATGCCGCAGAATGAAATAACATGTGGAGACATCGACATTCCATGGTCAGAAAGTTCAGTATATCTAGGACTAACACTGGACAAAAAGTTAACTTTTGGACTGCATACCAACAACTGCATCAAGAAATTTAACAAGCTCACTAGAGCACTCTATCCACTCGTGAAAAGAAGATCGCAAACCGTATTCCGACCAACGATTACCTACGGATTTCCAGCCTGGTATAACTGCGCCCAAAGCCACAGGAATAAAATACAGGTAAAGCAAAACCGACTGCTTAAGATGATACTGGATCTTGAACCATCCCATCCAACGGTGGACGTCCACAGGATTGCTGGAGTCGAGCAACTGAACGATTGGTTTACGAGACTGCTGCCTAAATTCAACCTAAGCTGCTCATCGTCAACGAACCCGCTACTGCAAGAACTGGCAGTTTAGCTCGCTGTGATATTAGTTTATAAGTAGAATACTCCATTTCCCTTTTTTGTTTTTCTTAAACTAAATCAAATTCGAAGGTTTTTTTTTTCATAAGAACATTTTCCTTTCATAGCTAAATTATTAAGTTGAATGTAATTGAACAAATTGTGCATAGAACTATATACTGTTGCAAGAGTTTTCCAAATCTCAGTCAAGAAAACTAAACACAAAATGTATTTTCCACAGTTTAAAAACAAATAAAAATAAAAAAATATTCCGGGAAAACAATGTTTCCACATTATCTTTCTGATCAAAATTCCTTTCCCAAACCTCAACATATAATCGCTGGATTGTTTGCCTTTCTCGTACGTAAATGCTATAGGAACCAATCTTTTGATTGAAGGCTCGGAGACCCATGGTGTTAAATACCAATCGATACCGCTCGACGAATTGAGGCGATGTCTGTATGTGTGTATATATGTGTGTGTATGTGTAGAAACATATGAGACACACTTTTTGGTACTTAGCATTCTCCGCAAGTTGCAACCGACGCGGATTGCGGTCTAGTTGTTTATTATTGAAAATTGGCTCGATCGGCCGTTACGTTCCAGAGTTTTTGGAAAAAAATATTGTTTTTACTATGGGTCTTGGACATTTTTTTTTTTACAAAATCAGATTTTTTTCCAGCTGCAGCAATGCATTCAAATGACCGCAAATAGATGTAAATGGATGGAAATAACAATCACTAAAGTGTTAATTTGACTTCTCTTATGTGTTTTGTCTCCAGTAGTCTGGGGTCTCCAGAGCAAAGGCGTGGGATTTCCAATCCGGAGATGGCGAGCTCGATTCTCGGTCCGGTCTAGGATGTTTTCGGGTTGGAAACTTTCTCGACATCTGGGCATAGTGTATCCATTGTACTTGCCACACAAGATACATACTCGTGCAATGGCGGGCATCAATTAATAACTGAGGAAATGCTTATAGAATACTAAGTTGAAAAGCAGGCCAAGTTAAACTTGGAATGTACAACCATTGGAGAAAAAGATGTGTTTTTTTTTTATTTTTATAATGCACGGGAAAGGGACCACCAATGCTAGGTGGATTATTCTGGATTTCGATTGCACGAGTAATCCAGCGCTAATTCTGTAATTCCAACGAGTAAAACGCCCATTCAATAATTATGAATTTGATCTATTTGCTTGTAGTACTAACTGTCAACCCAGTTCAATCCGTCCCACTGATGGTAGCAGCCCCTACAGCAACGCTTCATCATCATCTTGCACAGCAAGCCCTTCAACAACATCAACAGCAGCAACAACAGCAGCATCAGCAGCAACAACAACAGCAACAGCATCATCACCACCAGCAACAGGCCCACCAACAGCAGCTTCATCAGCAGCTGCAGCATGAAGATCAACAGGAGGAGGAATCTGCAGAAGAATCTCAGTTGAAGGGTGACAGTCAGGACTCCGATTGTGGCGATCAGGATGATAGCCAGTTGGATAATGAAGAGTTCATAGAAGAAGATCATCTTGAAGAGGAGGACGAAGAAGAGGAGGAAGAAGAAGAGGAACAACAGGAACAAACGGAGGTTGAAGAGACATATTATCTCTCAGATTGTGAATCAGATGACGAGGAAAAAAAGTTGGGTAAGAAAATGTTTTGAATCTATCGATTGCTTTGCTTGGAATTAGCATTTCTGTTACATTTGCAGAAGAATTCATGACGCATCAAACGTCCTGTCCTAGCCCTGGCCGGTATGTGTGCAATTTGTGTCGGAAGGAGTTTACTCAACCAAAATGGCTACAAACGCACATGTCCTCCCACTCAAACTGGCTGAAGGTAAGTGTAGAAGTATATGGTATTTGTCTCAAGGTTGGCTGTTTACAAAGTTTGTCCCGTTGCTCTGGACTCTGGTCATTAACAGAATCCATCAATGGATGATTCACAACTATAATATATCCCTGGATGCTCTATTTCTGATTCTGAACATTCCTAAAAATTGCACTATTCGGCAGACCAGCGTGACAACTATGTTTAGCATGGCAATAAATCTCTTATTATTGTGTAAATAATTCCCAGGCCAATTGTAAAAAGCAGCCCGAATGTGAAATATGCCATAAAAGCTTCCGAGGTCCAGGGATGCTTCGAATGCACATGAAAACTCACGAGGTAAGTGACCATTTAATTTAGGATTTCCTTTTTGTTCGAATAGAAAAAAAATACTACGCTTAAGGAGGCCGCTATTAGATTTTATGAAAAAGATTTGCGTTCCTCCGTAACACTGCGTGACTATTAATCGACCGAAATATAGTGGACATTACACATACCACTTTGACCTAGGTTTTAAAATAAATATGAAAATAGAAACATGAGTTGTAAATTCAATCATTACGAAGTTAAGCAATAATGAGTGCTTGTTAATTATTCGGTTAAAACTTTTATTTTCAGAAAGGAGATAAACTACCTTCCTGCTCGATATGCCATAAAGAGTTCAAATCGAAATCCATCCTGTATCGTCATCGACAAACACATTTTGAGGTAATGAATCAAAGAATTTTATCTACATATGGCAGCAATATGAAAACAATGTACCTCTTCCACAGAAAAACTTCGCATGTACCTTATGTGACAAGCGGTTCAGTTCGAACTATCAGTTGAACATCCACGTGCAACGACATAAAAAGCAAAAACCACACAAATGCCCCCACTGTGACAAAGCGTTTTACAGTAGTTCTGATTTAAAGGTATGCGAGCGGCAAATCATTTCGTTTGCTGATTTTAATAATTTTCTTGTAATCTTTTTTCCAGATACACGTAAATCAACATCTTGGAATAAAAATTATCCAAATCAAGAAACCGACAACGCCCAGCTAATCCATAGATAGTTGAATAGTATTTTAATAGCATGTTTAGAATAATTCAATCAACTTGGGAGACATTCTGGTTCTCCACATTTGATGTGCTCTCAGTTCCGTGTGCTACACCGAGTAGCTTTCCTTTTCCGTGCGTTTTCAATATCTAAGGGTACACAAATTGTAAACAGTGAAGTCCATTTGTATATATTATACAAAAATTAGGGAAGATAAAGATCCGTACGCTCTATATTTCAATAGATTTAATTTATACATAAGTCGCTTGTGCAATGCTTATTTTAGTTATAATGAGATTGTTTTATGTTAGAATAAAAATTGAGAATCAGATTTAAAATCATTGTATATTAATAGTAAAAGTCGAGTTAGTGGAATTATCTTGTTGTATTTTTTATTTAATTTATTTTCTAATATGTCTCAAAACGCTTCAATAAATTGACTTTATAATTTTTCAGAATCTGTTTTACTTTGTCCCTTTTTGTCTGCGTCGTACAACAAAGTTGTACTCAATGCCAAAACGGCCGGTACTGTGTGACTCCAAATGAATGACACGATGAGGTGTTAATAAATAAACTAATAAATAAATTAGTTTCCTTTCAACAGCTATTGAAGACAGACGTTTCTAACTACTCACTACAGGTTATGGGCCTGTCCCTTTTGAAATAGTTATCCGCAGTTTTCTTGAATATGCTATCCAAGTTATAAGCTCCTTACCAGGAAAGCTATGCATCTCGAATAGTACGTACAGTACGCGTTGGAAAGATTACTATAAGACGATGCGCTCCATTTGCTCTACCTATTACAAATACCGATGTCAGTTAATAAAGCTTGAGACTTTATGACAACGTCGAGCTTTACTTCAAAGGATGTTCGTCTTCGATATAGGGGAAAAGGCGGCCTTGGTAGGTTTTGTTCTATTATTGGCAGGGGGGTTTTTGTCGACCGAATTTTATGAAATTTGGCTACAATATTCTTTGATATGCAAAGAATGTTTAGGCCAAATTTGAGCATTATCAGTCATAAAAAAACCCTGACAATAATAGAACAAAACCTGCCAAAGCCGTCATTCCCATTAATTGCCAGACGGGTAGAATGACCGAATCTTCTGCGTCAGGCGAATTTCTATGTTCCAACACGCCTATCTTGCCAACGATGTTACTTTTATACAAATCGACATCGCACTGTCTTTGGAGAAAATTAACCTTTGGAAAAATGTTTAGATATGCTCAATAGGGTGCCAATGAAAATGACATTTTTGAATTTCAAAAAACGACATTGCTCACAAGTTTCATTACCCCAAAATATGACCCTATGTAAATTTTGAGCTCATGCGGACATGATCTAGAAGTGCCTGAATAATCGAAATTTTGAAATTTTTATCCATGAAAATTTTTCCAAGGGGGGCCAAAGGAGGGCCAAAGGAAAAGTCGAAAATCGATTTTTCGTTTTTAATGCCAAATGACTTAAAAACGCATGAAACGTCGAGATCTGATGTTACCTCATTTTTTTAAATCGGGGTTTTCTATTAGAACATTTTTGGGACTTAGATATTTTTTCAGACGATGAAAATTTTTTTCATAGAATTTTAACACCGTTAAACACGCAAACGTTTTCGTAGCCATGGGCGTAGCCAGGATTTCGAGAAGGGGGGGGGGGCAACTTTTTTGGTCTTGGTTCTGGTTTTTGGTCGTAGTTTTATAGTAGATTTATAAAAACACATGAATATTAACACATGAAACCAAATCCAAACCAAATCGAAACAATAATGATTAAAACAATAATGGATTTAAAAATGCGTGATTTATTGCTCATCAGATATTTTTAAATACAGTGAGAAAAATATTAACGAACTTAGTATTCAGAAAGAATATAAAATCGGCTATAACAATTATTATAAAAATCCTGCATTCTTCCATAAGTTTAAGAAAACTAGAACCATACATCTGAATTTGAATTTCTAAACAAATCCTCTTTGAAATAATATTTATTATAAAATAGGCAGAAAAATCAATATGCAAGTTTTCTCCAGGAATTCCTTGGACAATTGCTCCTGGCACTCTATCCGAAATTCAATCAGGGATTCTTTAGGAATGCTTCCAGAAACTTCTTCGACAGTGTCTTCAGGAATTCCACCATAAATTTTGCCGGGAATTGATCCGAAAATTCCACCATTATTTACTCCAAAAAAATCTTCACGAACTTCTTTATAAGTTCTGCAGAATTCCTTGCAATAATTCAAATAATTTCGTGTTGTTTCTCATAATTTTTAAGAATAAGAATTGTTGGATTAACTCCAACGGGAATTTTCCGATATTATTATTCTCCGAGACGGAAATGATGAACACAGATTATCCGTTTTTATAGGTAGAATATAATATTCCTACGGAGAAAATTTTCATTTTTACCGGTCTTACCGGTAGGAATTCAATATAAATTACTGGTTTGCACAGAATATTCACCAATATTAATAGTAGAGCATTTAGTATATGATTATTCAATTTAAGATTCGCAGACATAAGCATAACTAGGTACGTTTTCTATTAATCCACGTTTGACCACTCACCCTGTGACAGGTGGAATACTTGTCACTTCAATATGTCATAGCAATTTTCTCGCAGGGTTGCGAGCAATGTTGATCTACGGCGATAGATGCGCGCGCTGGCCTAATGGGGTAGGCCAACAGTCCCCCGGGGTACGCCAACTCTCAGTTGGCTTACTGCTCCACGCGCTGAACGTCCAGAATCGCCAACTTCGCCACTGGGCGCTCGTAGACTCCGGAAATAGTTTTAACGGTCGCTGATCTAGTTTGGCCATCCCGGCTGGGAGTCGTAGATATAACCCTTCCTTTCGGCCAGCAGTTCCGAGGAGATCTAGGGTCTGCAATTACCACAATGTCCCCGACAACGATGGGTTTGGTTGGTTGAAACCACTTAGATCGACGGGTAATCTCCGGAAGGTAATCAGAAACCCAACGTTTCCAGTACAGATTTGCCAGGATCTGAGATGTACATAAATTCTGCTTCAAGGCATGACCGGTGTTATCTATATCTGTGAGCGGTTTAGACCCGTTCGATGAACCGACCAAAAAATGGTTCGGAGTGAGTGCTGGGCCTGAATCGTCATCTACTGGAACGTGTGTGAGTGGTCGGGAATTCACTACATTTTCGATCTCCGTCAGTAGATTCCGCAATACTTCATCGGACAGATTCTTGGTGGTGCAGACACTCAGCATGTTCTTCTTGACGGTTCGTATCAACCGCTCCCAACTGCCACCCATGTGTGGAGCCATGGGAGGGTTAAAGACCCATTCGGTCTCGGTGGTCGTAAACTCCCTCATAATTTCACTTTGGTTGATGATCGCATCTAGTTTCTGCAGCTCTTTGTTAGCGCCAACAAAGTTTATACCTCGGGCGCTGTAAATCTTGCGAGGTTGACCGCGACGAGCGGCAAAGTTTCGAAGGGCCATAACACAGGAATCGGTGCTGAGCGAATTAACGACTTCGATATGGATTGCACGGATGGTCAAGCATGTCACCAACATTCCCCAACGTTTTTCAGTTCTCCTGCCAACAACTACTTCGATTGGACCGAAATAATCTACTCCAGCGTGTGTGAATGGTCGAGAAAAGGCAGCCAAACGTCCTGGCGGAAGATCGGCCATCATCGGCACCTTCGGTGTAGACTGGTCGTTTTTGCATTTCTGGCAATTTCGGCGGACTTGATTATAACAGGTGCGCAAACGTGGTATTTGGTATTTTTGGCGGAGCTCGTTTATGACTGTTTCATGGTTTTGGTGGTGATAGTTATCGTGGTAGTGGTGTATTATTAAGGTGGTTATATGGTGCCTTCTTGGAAGGATGATGGGATTCTTTGCATCTTCGGAGGCATACTGGCACGCAGCGATTCGCGTTTTCATTCGCATAATTCCCCGCTCGTCTATCCACGGAGATAGTGTGTAGAGCGTACTGGATTTTGAAACAGCTTTTGTAGGAGTTTCAGCCTGGTGAACTTGGAGTATGCGGTGCTCTTCCGGATATCCTTCCTGTTGGGCGATGCGTAACAGAAGCGCTTCCGCTGCGCTAAGCTCTTGACTGGTTAGTATTCCACGTTTAAACTCTTTCTTCTTCGACTGATGACGACAATTCTTGATGAAACGGTGCACTAGGGCCGTAACTCGTTGAAGCCTCTTCCAGTTAGAGAAATTTTGGACCCAAATTACCGGAGCCGGAGAGGTGTGGTGGACTAGCAAACTTGTCAGCAGTTCAGTATTCGTTGAATCGATACGCTTACAAAAAACCGGCCATTTATCCACGTCTTCATATAAAAATCTGGGACCTCGAAACCATCTGCTTTCATTGGATAGATCGGGCAGCCCCTGCCATTTGGTAGCATCATCTGCTACGTTCATCTTGCTTGGTACGTAGCGCCAATCACAAGGTTCTGTCGATTCCAAGATTTCTGTCACGCGAAAACCTACAAACTGACTGTAGCGTCGATGGTCCGAGTTAATCCAGCATAAAACATCTCTTGAGTCAGACCAGTAGAACCTTTTTTTTCCGTACGGATAGGGAATCGAATACTGTTTTGGATAATCGTGTTCCTATGACTGCTGCCTGTAATTCAAGTCTTGGAATAGACCTCAGCTTCAGAGGAGCTACCCTAGCTTTGCCGGAAATAAGTGAACACCCAAGTAACCATGAAGCTATATATGCTTCCCAAGTAACAATCTCAATGCTTCGAAGATTTATGCTAGTTTTATAGAGGTTTTATTACGGCATGTAGAAATGCTTAAAGTTTTATTTTGGTTTTATTCAGTTGTCATTTAATTAGATCCGCAAGAGTACTTGAGAACTACGTTTTGAATTCCAATATAAAACCACAGCTCTTTAGGTTTTATAATGCTCCTGTGTTCCTCCTCAGAGCTTAAAATGGAACTGACATAAAGCCAGCAGTTAAGTTATATGTTGGTTTTGATCAAGACTTATAAAAGCTGCAAAGCTTCGTAGAGTCCTGTATAAAACCCACATATAACCTTTACTCCTGAAGAAGAACTGCATAGGAATACGAAGCTTGAAACTACTACTATGGATAGAAACCAAATTTTCAGCACAAATTGTTTGACCCACGGAAGTTTTTTCATTTCGCTTTCAGTCGAAAATGAAAAAAAAACATTGGCAGTTTTTTCTATGTCGTGAATTATGTAGGGGAACTGTTCCGATCTCCATCTCACTCACTGAAAATACATTTATCTTATCGGGAAGTAAATAAATACGGCACCAATTTCTTCGCTTCTTTTTGTCAACATGCGAACTCCTGTTGAAAAAAATCACAAATCAAATACCTTTCCATTGCTCTGCTGGATAAACATCGGAGCCATGAGTTGAAATCAAGGAGCAGTTCCCTTATATATTTAAGTCGTTGAAAAAACTGTTCAAACAGCATTTGCTCATGAGGGGTATGAAAATATGTATTTAATCCATACATGCTTTGCCAATTTAACACGAGTAAAACACTTTTATGGTACAAAATATACCATTTAACAATTGCCACTATATGCTTTTTAATTGAAATACTTATTTTTAAAAGTACTTGCATTCGATGCCGAGGGCAGAAAAAGTTTGTTTATGATTTTTTTATATCTGTCTACATTGTCATGTTGTCATTATATATAAAACTACCAAGCTTTAGGTTTGACCAAGATAAAACTTGCTAGTCGTAACATGGTCTTGAAAAAGGCCAAGATAAAACCTCTAGGTGTTTGAAATGCCCAGATAGGGCCAGTTCAGGAGTGATGGTTATATAGAGGCATTTTTTATGCAATCAAAGTTTTATTCGAAAAAATGTCGCCGATATGAAAAAAATAATGAATTTCATAATCGAAATATCATGCAAATTTTTGTTTCACCTTTTAAACGGTAAAATTGGACATTCTAATATGTTTTAGGAACAATGCTTTGATTATTTGATCAACCAAAGTGGTTATTCATTGAAATTATCTTTGAAGTAATTAACTAAGGCAATTAATTAAACTTGAAAAATTCTAAATAATAACAAATTAACGAAGCGCATTGTTAAAATACTGATTATTTATCATGGTTTCACCATGAAAAATCCCTGGCATGCCTTCAAACATGCATAGAACACTCAAAGCCAGATATGAACTTTTATTGAACTGGCTGATAATAATTCTTTTATTTTTGTTGTTGACATGTAATCCATGTATTGCAGGAAGAAAAGCATATTTTTTTCGAGTACAAACAATAAACAAATAATCAACCTGAGAGTTGACAACTGTTTCATTATCGGCTTATTTGTTGTTGTATCATAGTCATGAAGTGGTTGTATCATGGTTATATAGTGGTTCTCAAAACCACCAAGTCTAGAGGAGGTTTTATGTTGCATGTTTTATGTGAGACTTGAAGTATATTATAAAACCGTTGGTTCTGAACTGGAACGCATATTAGGTTTTAATGATTGCAATAAAACTGGGCCAACTGGCTGTAACCTGGTTTTATAGAAATCTTCAGGAGGTTGTGGAAACTGCGAGGACTGCATGGAAGGTTTTGAGATTAGGTTTTGAAGAACGCTATAAAACTCTGATACAACCTTAATTGTTACTTGGGTTGTAAAAAACACAGCCCTAAAAGTTGACTTAAAGTGGAAAAGGGCAATTATAAGATCGAATTAATGGCTCATTACTTTGATATGTTGAAATAAAGCATCAGTAATGCATCGCGGCATTTGTAATGCTGATTCAGAGTATCGTTGTCTGACAGTTGATGAATAAATGCAACTTCGCATCGTTAAAACTGATCTAATGCAATTAGCATTTAGCATGCCGATTTGTGATTGATATATGTGCAATATTGTAATGCTTGGTGTTACTTGGGCAGTAGATTTTCTCGTTCTTCTGTATTCTTAAGTAACAAACAGCCGCCATTTCGCTTTTTCCAGCATCTACAAAGGTGTGGAGTTGAATACCGTCGGCTTCTTTTATTGAGTTTTTAGGCCAGAAGCATCTTGGTATTTGGAGTTGTTCCACCAAAGGCAGGAAGCTCAGCCATTTTTGCCATTTCTCGAACACATCATTATCGACTTCGTCGTCCCAAGAGATGCCGGATCGCCAGACTTGTTGAAGCAATGCTTTCAGAAAGGAAAGAAAGTGGGCAATGAGTCCAAGCGGATCGAATATAGTTATCAGCACGCGTAGCACTTCTCGCTTTGTAGGACGACGGCTACCTTCAAGTAGAGCGCTGTCATAGCGGTCCCAACCGATCCTAAAAGTAAAGGCGTCAGTTGTTGTATTCCACCACATGCCAAGAACCTTCTCGGTAGCTAATTCTGCTGACAGGTTTAGACTTTTCTCTTCTTCCGCGTTCTGGTCTTGCAGTGTAGCTACAACATTCTTGGAATTACTGGTCCAGTTCAGGATTTCGAAGCCGCCTTGTGCGTGCACATGCCGGACGTCTTCTGCTAGCTTGATCGTTTCTTCCTCTGTGTCGACACTGATCAGCATATCGTCGACGTAGTGCGACTTGACGATTGCGTCACACGCCAATGGAAACTCCTCTCTGTATCGTTCCGCATTAATGTTCTTGACGTATTGGGCACTGCTCGGTGAACAA